>NW_004443969.1:7699457-7715582 GCF_000243295.1 Trichechus manatus latirostris
GTGGGGTTGTTAACCAATGTCATAAAACAACATGTGTACTTCTGTTTCATGAGGAACTATTTGTTCTGTAAGCCTTCACCTGAAGTACAATAAAAAAAAAAATGTTGAAATGGCAAAATTTTTGTTATGTAATATGTTACATATATATGGATCCCTGGTGGCACAATGGTTAAGAGCTTGGCTGCTGACAAAAAGGTCAGCAGTTCAAGTATGAGCAGCCATCTAAGATACTCCACTGGTCTCACCCCATCTGGAGCAAGGGAGAATGAAGAAAACTAATGACACAAGGGAAAGATTAGTCCAAAGGACTAATGGACCACAACTACCACAGCCTCCACTAGACTGAGTCCAGTACAACTAGATGGTGCCCGGCTACCACCACTGACTGCTCTGATAGGAATCACAACAGAGGGTCCCGGACAGAGCTGGAGAAAAATGTGGAGAAAAATTCTAACTCACAAAAAAAGACCAGGCTTACTGGCCTGACAGAGACTGGGGAAACTCCAAGAGTATTGCCCCCAGACACCCTTTTAGCTCAGTACTGAAGTCACTCCTAAGGTTCACCCTTCATCCAAAGATCAGACAGACCCATAAAACAAAACAAGACTAAAGGGGCACACCAGCCCAGGGGCAAGGACTAGAAGGCAGCAGGGGACAGGAAAGCTGGTAATAGGGAACCCAAGGTCTAGAAGGGAGAGTGTTGACATGTTGTGGGGTTAGTAACCAATATTGGTGAAACAATATGTGTACTGTTTAACGAGAAGCCAGTTTGTTCTGTAAACCTTCATCTAAAGTTAAAAAAAAAAAAATTGGCAGTTCAAACTCACCAGCCGCTCCTTGGAAACCCTATGGGGCAGGTTCTACTCTGTCCTATAGGGTCACTATGAATCAGAATCAACTCAATGGCAACGGGTTTTGTGTATATATATAACACTACAATTAAAAAATGATACCCCTTTAAGAATAAATTTTCTCTTGCAACTCCTACTTTCTCAACACCTCCAAGCCAGGAGCGCAAAGGCCATGTTTGACTTCCCAAAATTTATCTACTCCTCAGGACTGAGCCTGGGGGAGGCAGGTGGGAGCTGTCTGTGTGGACTCTGGAAAGACTGAGTTAAGCACAGTGGGTGGGCTGAGGGTGGCCCCTTCCCCGTCAGGCCCAAAGGTCCAGCAGGGAGCACATAACGAGCCAGTCCAAGGCTGCCCCCACTCTCATCTGACTTGATAAAATAAACAGCAGCTGTGGAAAGAGAGAGCTGGGGCCATGACTCAAAGGACCATGGGGTCAAGGGAAGAGTATTTTGTTTTTTTAAGATGGAGGAGACTGGGGCATATTTCACTGCTGAGGAAAATGTTCCACTTGAAAGACAGACATTGCATACATAAGAGAGATAGTTGATTAGTGCAGGATTCTTGAGGAGGCTGAGGAGCATGGCCCAGAGCACCAAGAGAGAGACTGCCCTCAGAGGAGGGAATGAGCAAGTACATCACTTGGAACAGGGAAGCAGCTCGGTCAGCCCAGCCTGAGCTCAGAGTCCAGTGATCAAGAGCATGGGATCTGGAGTAAAACAGAGCTGGGTTCAAATCCCAGGTCTACCACTTCTAAGCTGGGTGACTTTGGCCAAGTTGCCCAACCTGTCTGAGCCTCCATTTCATCATCCAAAAGATAAGAATTCTATATTTCTATCATAGGGTTGTCTTAAAAACTACATGAAATAATGTATATAAAAGGCTTAGCCTAATAGGGAAGAGCCTCTAAAACATGGATATTGTGTCACAATCAGTAGCAATTAAAAAGAACGAGGAGGATATTTACATACAGGCATGGAAACATCTACAAGACATACTTCAGAGATTTTTAAAAAGGAAATTACAAAGTAAAATATACAGTAAGATACCATTTATATTTAAAAAATCCATATAACTGCAATGGATTGAAAAACATGTATAAGTCCATGAGCTCATAATACATATATACATACATACATATATATGGAGTCCCTGGGTGGTACAAATGGTTAAGCGCTCTGCTATTAACTAAAAGATTGGTGGTTCAAGCGTACCTAGAAGCACCTTAGAAGAAAGGCCTAGGGATCTACTTCTGAAAAATCAGCCATTGAAAGCCCTAGGAACCGCAGTTCTACTCTGATACACATGGGGTCGCCATGAGTCAAAATCCACTTGACAGCAACTGGTTTTGCTTTATTTTTTATATACATACATGAATACATGCATATATACATACATGAAACCTAGTAAGTCAAGTGAATTTTCAAGGTTGCTAGGGGACCAACTCATTACTTTGGAAAGAATTAAATAAAGGGGGAAAAATTAAGCATTTTTCTAATTCCCATTAACAGTTTAGTTCAAAGTAACCAAACTCAACTAATAAAGAAAATAGAATTTGAATACCACCATTTAATAACTCCTACTGAATTAGTGAATCTGGGTACTGAGTATTGATGGGTGACAACATCACAAAAAGAAAGGCAATCAGAAATCATGCATGTGCTGAGAGAAGAGCTGAGAGAGTTTTGCCAAAAAATCAAATCGGAATCTGATCGCATCTGTAGAGGCAACTAGCAATTTACAGGAAAGACAAGGACAGAGGAATGTATTAACAACAAGGGACTGTAAGCATTTAAATCCAGACTGTGGGAAACTCTCTGGATAAACCACCAGGTTTGTGAAAAAAATAAATAAAAGCAATGGGAAAGAAAAGGACAGGAGCTTAAAGATTAAAAGATAAGTCACTGATGGGAGATTGAAACTCTTACTCAATGCTGGTGGGAATGCAAAATGGTACAATCACTTTGGAAAACGATATGGTGTTCCTTAAAAAGCTAGAAATACCATACGATCCAGCAATCCCACTCCTAGGAATATACCTAGAGAAGTAAGAACCTTCACACAAATAGACGTAAGCACACTCAAGTTCATTGCAGCATTATTCACAATAGCAAAAAGATGGAAACAACCTAAATGCCCATCAACAGATAAATGGATTCACGAATTATGGTACATACACACAACAGAAAACTGCAATGACAAAGAGCAATGATGAATCCTCGAAACATCTCACAATGTGGATGAATCTGGAGGGCATTATCCTGAGTGAAATAAGCTAGTGACAAAAAGACAAGCTTTGTATGAGACCACTATTATAAGAACTCAAGAAAAGGTTTACGCAGAGGAAAAAAAAATTTTTTTGATGGTTGCAAGGGTGGGGAGGGAGGGAGAGGGGAAATCACTAACTAGATACTAGACAAGTGTCAACAGTGAAGGGAAAAACAACACACAATATACGGAAAGTCAGCACAATTTGACCAAAGCAAAGACACAGAAGTTTCCTAGATACATCCTAACACTTTGAGGGACTGAGTTTCTGGGGCTGGGGGCTGGGGACCATAGTGTCAGGGGATGTCTAAGTCAATTGATATAACATAGTTCATGAAGAAAATGTTCTACATCTTACTTTGGTGAGTAGCATCTGGAGTCTTGAAAGCTTGTGAGCAGCCATGTAAGATGCATCTATTGGTGCCATACCATCCAGAGCAAAAGAGAATGAAAAAAACCAAAGACACAAGGAAAATATTAGCCCAAAGGACTAAAGGACCATGTGAATCAGAGCCTCCACCAGCCTGAGCACAGAAGAACTAGATCTGGGGTACCACCACCAACTGTTCTGACAGGGATCACAGCAGAGAGTCCCAGACAGAGCAGGAGAAAAATGTAGAACAAAATGCAAATTCACAAAAAAAGACCAGACTTACTGGTCTGACAGACACTGGAGGAACGCCCAAGACTATGGGCCCTGGACACCCTACTAAGTCAGAATTAAAGCCACTCCCGAAGCCCACTTTTCAGACAAAGATTAGACAGGCCTATAAAACAAACAATAACACACGCGAGGAACATGCTTCTTAGTTCAATCAAGTATACGAGACCAAATGGGCAACTCCTGCCCAAAAGCAAGACAAGAAGGCAGGAAGTGACAGGAACTGGACAAATGGACACAGGGAACCCAAGGTGGAAAGGGGGAGCATGCTGTCACATTGTGGGGATTGTAACAAATTTCACAAAACTATATGTGCATAAATTTTTGAATAAGGAATTAACTCGAGCTGTAAACTTTCACCTAAAACACAATAAAATAAAAAAAAATTAAAAGAAAGGATAAGTCATGCCATTGATATGTGTAGACCATATTTGGATCCTGATTCAAACACACAAACTTTTGAAAGAAATAATGAAACCATTAGAGTAAACTTAATATGTACTAGCTATTTGAACAATTTAAGAATGATTATTAATTTTGTAGGTGCCTATCTGGGGTTCGGTTCCCCAGAGGCAGAAGCTGAGGTAAGAATTCACGTGTAAGTGATTTATTAAGGAAGTGCAGCCAAGAAAACCTGGTAAAGAAAGGGAGAAGCAGATAGGGAACGAGAGGAAAGCAGTTGTTGTCATAGCAACCCTATAGGAAAGAACAGAACTGCCCCCATAGGGTTTTCTAGGCTGTAATCTTTACAGGAGCAGATTGCTGCTAGAGGGTTTGAACCACCAACCTTTCAGTTAGTAACCTAGTTCATTAACCATTATTCCACCGGGGCACCTTGAAGAAAGCAGGCAAGGGTACAATTTGAGGCAAAGTCCCAGCCTCGTCTGATCCTGTAGGGAGCTCTGGGATGGAAATTACACTACAGAATTTGTCCTGCCGTGAGGCAAGAGAGCTGGCTTTCATAGCCAGGCACCAGTCACTAGCTATGGGCTACCTCAGGGAGGGGCATGGGATAAGGAAGTTGTGGGGAGGGGGAGAAATGTCCTCTCCAAGGCTCTCTGGGCAAAGCAGGAATTGTGACTTAGTGTACATCACCCTTTCCAGGGAGAGAGGGTATAGTCTTAATTTAAACATGGAAGGGTCTGACCCAACTTCCCCAAAACCTTGGACCCTTTATGCAAATCAGCTCCTGGAGCACACACCAGCGTCCCAAGGCTTTCTGAAGCATTTATGCAAATTTAGAGCTTACAGTGACATTTCTTTCAGCACTTTTTAATGTAAATCTTTCTAAAATGTATTGCATCACAGAACTAAGGTCAAGGAAGAAAGATTACTGAACACAATTTAAATTTTTCTAAATGACTTAAACCAAAAAAAAAAAAACAAACCAAACCCGTTGCCTTCCAGTCAATAACTCAAAAAAAAAAACAAAAACCAAAAAACAAACAAACCCATTGCCATCAAGTTGATTCCGATTCACAGCGACCGTATACCAAACCCAAATCAAACCTGTTGCCGTAGAGTCCTGCCCTTCATCCAGAGCACTACCACCTGACTAGATAGCACCTATGCCCCCACTTGGCAGCTCCTGCTACAACAGAACCCTTGGCCATCACTGACTTTCGGGCCCCACCAACTGCCCATCCACATGGCTCCAGTCTCTCCTTGGGACCCAGGTGGCTTACAGCGCCCATATCGAGGTTTTCCAGTGGTCTTGACTTTGGTTGGCTTGTCGTCTCTTTTCATTCCAGATACCTTTTCTTTTGCTTTACAGTGAGTTGTTTTTCATCTGCTGCATGCTGAATCAGATAACCAGGGCTGCTAGACTGGAGTGTAAACTGTGAATCAATAAGTTCCGAATAAATGTCTGAGGGTCACGGTTAGAGCTCTAGACTTGCTTGGGCCTCAGCAGCGTGGGCCCAGCTGGATGGGGTGGTGGGCAGGGGCCAGCAGAGCTGATTTGCTTTGAGGCTGAACTCACAGGGGGAATCCATTAGCTGTCATCCAAAAAGGAGTCATGAAATTGGTCTTAGTTCAGACAGATGCTCTCATATGAGGGGCCCTGTCCAGGTGGTAGGGCCCAACCATAACATCATCCAGACAGTAGGGAATCCCTGAGGTCTTTGTGGGTGGGAGGAAGAATAGGTTGCAAGTGATCAGGAGCTCAAAATACACCCATAGCTGGGGACCAAGGGAGGACAGTCTAAGGTGTCTCAGTCTAGTGGCAGGAGCAGAGTGTCAGGGGCCAAATTGCTGAGACAGAGGTCTTGTGGTTTGGGTCAGTTCGGCTGCCAGTCAGTGAGAAAAGCCCAGAGGCCCACAGGAGCAGGCAGTGGGTCAGGTGACAGGGAGGGGTTTAGCAAAGCGAGCTCAACTTCCACCGCTCACCCCCAAGGCACTCCAATCTGAGTTTTAAAAAATGCTCTGCCAGCCCAATACAACCCATCTGGGGCATCACACCTGAGGGTGACAGGCTCCAGGTACAAGTGGCCTCAGGTGAGCACTGAAAGGCGGGAAGCAGGCTGACGGGAGGCCTCAGCCACACAGAGGGCCACGGCCTTGCTCAGGTTCTCTTTTGCTCATTTCCGGAGCCTTGGTTGGCTCTGTTACAGGTGGCCAGCCATGTGAGGTGGCCAGCCCCAGGATGACGTCAGCAAAAGGGACGTTCCTGCTTAAAGTTCTCCCAGGACTGGATGTCTTCTTTACTCAACACCTGACTTGGGCTCAAGTGAGGAGCGGATGATAGTTGCAAATCCCCACGGCGCACTGATCATCAGTCCAGACCTGAGCCTCTCTGATGTAACCCAGACTTCTAGTTTCAAGTTTCTTTGGGGTAATTATCTTTCCTGGGATGTACTGGAGTTGAAACGACAAGGAGGAAGATAGGATGAGATAGATATTTGATCAAGTCATTTGACCCTCATCTGACTGGCAGTGTTCCCTTCAAAGGAAGTCTGTACTAAATCTCTCTCTTTGCTGTCATTCTACTTGTTAAAAGACAGCATGCAGGTGTACTTCCTCATTCAGTCCTCCTCTGTGTGGCCTGGCGAGCTGGGGTTCCCTCTCCAGCAGCCTCCACCTGCACTGTGCAGAGACCTCTGACTCGTGGGCCTTTTCCTGAATCTGACTTCCTGGATGACCATTTTACTCCCATCCCCTCAGGACTAGGAGCCAACTCTTCACAGAGCACTCACTCCATACATGCCACTTCTGGGTCTGTTGTTGTTACTAGGTGCCAACGAGTTGGTTCCAACTCATAGCGACCCTAGGTACAACAGAACAAAATACTGCCCAGTCCAGTGCTATCCTCAGAATCATTGTTATGTTTGAGCCCATTGTTGCAGCCACTGTGTCAATCCATCTAGTTGAGGGTCTTCCTCTTTATTGCTGACCTTCCACTTCACCAAGCATGATGTCCTTCTCCAGGGACTGGTCCCTCCTAATGACATATCCAAAGTATGTAAGACATAGTTCTTGCTTCTAAGGAGTATTCTGGCTGTATTTCTTCCAAGACAGACTTGTTCATTTTTCTGGAAATCCACGGTATATTCAATATTCTTTGCCAACGTCGTAATTCAAAAGTATCAATTCTTCAGTCTTCCTTATGTCCACTTTCGAATGCATATGAGGTGGTTGAAAATACCATGGCTTGGGTCAGGTGCACCTTAGCCCTCAAAATGACATCTTTGCTTTCAGCACTTTAAAGAGGTCTTTTGCCTCTTCACTAAAGAACCAACTCTTCACTGAGAGCTCACTCCATACGTGCCACTTCTGGGTCTGCACTCACCTGTTTAGTTAGTTAAGAAATACATGGCACCCAAATATCCCCTGAAATAAAACCATACTCACCTCATTAATTATTGACCGAACTGAAATATTATTGATGTGCGTGTATGTGTGTGTGTGTCTGTGTGTGTGTGTGTATGTGTGTGGTATGTGTGAAACAGAGAGAGAAAGAGGGAGAAGGGAGAGAGAGAGAGAGACTTACATGCAGGATGCATATAACTACGCACACATTGCTACAAACAGAATTTAGGTTGGGCATAGAACTTACCAAACATATCAGTAAGCAATGCTCAAAGGCATCACCACATCTTGGGGTCTTGCTTCTTTAAAAGAGGGGTCTCTCTGGCTTGATTAGGGGTTCACTTAAGGCAGGAGATGCACCAGGTGGCATCTTGAGGACTCTCTGAGAAGATATTTATTGAGAGTGCACAGTGTGCCAAGCACGATGTTAAGCCCTTTCTCTATATTACCTCATTTAAACCCGTAACAGTCTAGTGATTTTCTTTTATTATACCCATTTTAGAGGTGAAGAAACTGAGGCCTATAGAGATTAAGTGACTTTCCCAGGGTCCCATAAACATGATCCATCTGACTGCAGACCTCATGCTTTCAACCCTTCATGTTAGATGATGAAGTAGTGAAGGATAGGGGTTTATTAGAAGTGAGGATGGAGTTTATTGGAAGCGAGGACAGAAGTTTATTTCCCTTATCGATAAATATATTAAAGGCACTTGTCAAATTGGCCAAGATAAAGATAAAGACAATTCTCAAATGTTGGGGAGAGTTTGGGGAAACAGCAATTCAAATACTTCTTGGGAGAGTGTAAATTGGTACACATTTTCTGGAGTGCAATTCAACACAAAAGCCTTAAAAAGTGACTTGCTCTAATTCTGTCATTTCATTTCTAGGCATTTTGCCAAAGAATGTAATTGGACAATTATACAGACATATGTGCAAGACTGTTTATTATATTCGTTATTACAATAGTCAAAAATTGGGAAAACCATCCAGCAATAGGGGATTGGTTGAACAATGGGAGGCATGAGAAAATACTTACGCATCCGTAGGAAAGGCTGCTGCAGACCTGTACTCCTGACAAAGGAGTAACACACATGAATTTATTTAGGTTGAAAAAATGCAGGTTATAGACCAAAGACAATAGTATTTTTTCATTTAAAACAGCCTGGAAAAAAAAAACAAACACCAAAATGTTAACAATGGTGATCTCTGGTTAGTGCGATTTTAAAGTTGTCTTTTTTTTTCCTCTTACTTATCTTACTTATCTTTTCTCTACAATAATCATAAAGGTGCAATTTTCTAAAAAATAAAATACATTCTTTGAAAGGGGCCCAGGAACACAGAAAGAGGAATCCGATCACTTGGTCTTGAAGAGTAAGCAGCGGATCTTGTGTCCTGAGTCCGCCCCAGGAAGCCGCACACCCCCACCAGCTCATTGCCACTGAAACCTGTCCTAACCTAGAAGTCAAGTGCTGGGGCAAATGGATGAGGAAGATATAAAAAAGGACAAATTAACTCAGAAACTATAAAATCCTTAATATTCAACTGATCCTGAAAGCAACTGTAGCTGAAATCATTTGAGAGGGAGCTTCTCCCCTCCCACCCCTGTAAATAGATTCTAAAGCAGTAACCTCCCCTTGGGCTAAGTGACCTGAGCCTGGGAAGCCCCAATTTAGGGGAAGTGGGCTGTGGACAATGCTGTCTGCATAGTCTCAGGTCAAAGAACCAGTCCCCACTGTGGGTAGACCAGTGGGAAGCATCCTGCCTTCCCCAATCAGCCTGGGCTCTCAAGTGATGCTGCTTCCCACCCCATGGGCTGCCAATAGCCCCCCTATTCCCTTGAGAGCCTCTTGCTCTTGCCAGCAGGAAGAGGGTTCACCACCTGGGATGCTGGATGATTATACTCAAGATGCCAAGATCCCAGGGGCTTGCCAGCAAAGGACTTGTTTAATATTATGCTGGTGAAATGTGGACAGTGATAGCCTTTGGTAAAGCTATCTGGGAACATCCATCAACATTAACTGTATACATAGTCCTCTGCCCAGCAGTTTCGCTCCTGGAATCCATCCCATAGAAACAACAGCACCAATATGCAAGAGTCTCTGTTTACAGCAGTACTGCTGGTTGTGGGGAAATACCAGACATAAATTGAATACTTATATATAGAGGAGCAGTTGAATAAATTGTGGCTCATCTTCACTATGGAATATTATGCCCCATGAGAAAAGAATGAGTGAGAAAGATCCCCATAATGTATTGTTAAGGAGAAAAAAGCAAGATTTCAAGAAATGTGTATAATACGATCTCACTTTATAAAGCAAACAATGACCAAAATACCATATATATGTGTGTGTACAGGAGCCCTGGTGGCACGGTGGTTAAGAGCTTAGCTGCTAACCAAAAGGGCAGCAGTTTGAATCCACCAGCCGCTCCTTAGAAACCCTAGGGGGCAGTTCTACTCTGTCCGATAGGGTCGTTATGAGTCGGAATTGACTCGATGACAATGGGTTTGGTTTGGTGTGTGTATGACTGTACGAGCATCAAATAAAGTGTGGACATATATATGCTATCTGTTAACATCAATTCACTGATTTATGGATGTTAGGGGGTGGCTGCAGTACTATAAGTGGGAAGGAGAAAGGGATGTAAACAAAAACAAAACAAACAAAAACTATTTGTAAAGATTTTTTTTTTTAAACCATGCTTGATACGACCCCACGATGCAAAAGTGTGTGTGTGCATGTGCCTACAGAGATGAAGGAGACGTCATCCAATGGTGGCTTTCTTGGAGTTTTCAAGTGATTTTTAAATTTTTCCTTTTTTATACTTTTATGTATTGCTTGTATTTTTAGATGTATAACTTAATTAGGTTTGAATTGTATTATTTTTGAATAGGCAATATATACATAGGGTTCATAGTTTCAAAGTGACAAAAGGGTGCAGGGAAAAGTGTCTTCCACCCACCACTGTTTCCCAGCCCACATTTCCTCAGGCCAGAGGCAACAGTGTTGCCAGTTATTTATATAGACTTTCCTAGGATAGTCTATAGATACTATACACAAAATATATGTGTATGCAATTATTATTTTCTTTTTTAACGTACATCGTCAAATAAGTCACTCACTGTTCTGCAGTTCTCCATTTTCCTTTGGCAACTAAGGTATCTCTGTATCAGTACAGAAAGAGCTTCTTCATTATTTTATACACTTTCACAATACTCCATTAACTAAATGTACTATAATTTATTTTGTCAGTCTCCTCTTCATGTATATTTAGGTAGTTTACAGTCATTTGCTACTTATTACGAGCAATAATTCAATAAATGGCCATGAATAAAAGTTCATTTTGTTTATATGGGAGTATGTCTGTAGGATAAATTCCTGCAAGTGGAGTGACTAGGCCAAAGGGTATGTTCATTTTTAATTGTTATTAGTTGTATAATCAGAAATATATATATATAGTTATAGTTATAGTTATTTTATTGTAGGAGGAAAATAGATGCCAGAATTCTCATGAAGTATGGTCCCATGTCCAGAATGTTCTAGGCATTAAATAAGTGATCCACAAAACCTAATGTTTTTAGTTTAAACTCATGATGTCTCAAGTTTTATTCCTTCAGCAATCATCAAGATCTTGTGTTTCTAGAACATTCCCTTTCGTTTCCAATTTATGACCAACTAACCAAAGACAGTGGGTTGCACAATTACAAGTGATTTTAATTTTCTTACTTATTCTTTCCCAACTTTAAAGATTACTAGTTAGCATGTTGTTGTTGTTGTGTGCCATCCAGTCAATTCCGATTCATCGCGACCCTATAGGACAGAGTAGAACTGCCCCATAGAGTTTCCAAGGAGCGGCTGGTGGATTCAAACTGCTGACCTTTTGGTTAGCAGCTGAGCTCATAATCACTGTGTCACCAGGGCTCCATTTAGTATATATTTCTATAGTTAGAAAATGTATTATTTTTCAAAATTGTTGGAAACTCCTATTTTTCTTCCTATTACATCAACAAAATTACGAGGATAAACTTGGGCCCTGCCAGAAAAGACAGCATGGCAGTGGTAGACGAGATGGCTCTTTACAAGGCTATGCAGCACCTGTCCTGACAGAAAATGGGGATGGAGCACCAGAAAATTGAGGGCCTTATTATGCTGCCAATTAGAATGAGAATAAAATCTTGTGTTGTCTCTCCCTTTGGAATATCCTGGTCACTCTTAATTTGGCCATTCTTGAATAGATGCACCCCTTATTTTGTAGATGCCCATAGCATGAAAGGTTTAGTCATCTTGAGGGGAGTCTTACGTGTCATGGGCACAAACCACCATCCAAGAACCAGTGAAAATATCGGATAGTCCAATGCTTCCCACCTCACTTGGCTGTGTTGCTAACACAATGGTTTTGAAAGAGGTTTGACAAGTGGAAAACAATATCAAAACTCTTGCACATGCTGTACTCATATGATGACTAAGAATCCCAAAGATTCCTCGGGATCTGAGTGTTGGCCACTGAGCACTGACAGAAAGTACGGGAGGCTCCCTGGGCTCAGCCAGATAATCTTCTACCCTCCCCTGCCTCTTGCTCTGCTCTCTTGAACCACTTGCTCCATAGTTCACTGATGGACAACCCAGAGGCCACACATGCTGGCTGCACACCTGCATCAACTGGGATCTTTTAATAATCTCAATACCCAGGTCACACACAGCTTTTAGTAATCCCAGTACCCCGGTCACACACCAGACCAACTATTTCAGAATCTGTGGGGATGAGACCCTTTAATCAACAAGTCTTTCCTGAAGAACCCACTGGACTAAGGATAAAGTATTAGATGTTAGAGGTTCAAGCCAAAGAGCAAGCTCCACCGCTGCCCTCAACACACTGAAAAGAGAGTCCTCAGTAGTTTTTCCCTACAACATGCAGGTACTCATTGGTGTGATACCTTCCCACGACCTTCTCAGGCTCTGGCATGGCATCCATCATGGCCTCTTTCCTCTGATTCACTTTCTGAGTTTTTCATCCACCCATCATTTGTTCTTTTTTTTTTTAAATTGTGGTAAAAATATATGTGACAAAACATTTGCCATCTCAACATTTTATACGTGTACAATTCACTGACATGTTCATCATGTTGTGCAACCATCACAACTATTCATTTCCAAATTTTCCCATAACCATTAATGAAAGCTCAATGCCCCCTACGCAATGACTTCCCTTTTCCCTCTGCCTTTGGCCCCTGGTAACCACTAATAAGCTTTGGTCTCTATGCCTTTGCCTATTCTAGATATTTCATATAAGTGGAATATTTGTCCTTTTGTGACTATTTTCACTCATCATAATGTTTTCAAGTTTCATCCATGTTGTAGCATGTATCAGGACTTCATTTCTCTTTAGGGGTGAGTAATATTTTATTGTACATGTATACCACATTTTGGTTATCCATACATCCACTGATGGACATTTAGGCTGCACTTCCTGGAGGGACCTCTGTGTGGGGAGGTCTGACCATCTTTCCCCATAAAGACTGCATTGGGAAAACACAAGCCACAGGCTGGGAGAAAATATTTGTAAAATACATATCTTATAAAGGACTTCTATCCAATATACAAAAAACTCTTAAAACTCAACATTAAGAGAACAACCAACCAAATTACAAAATGAGCAAAAGATCTGAATAGACACTTCATGAAAGAAGATAAACAAATTGCAAATAAGCATATGCAAAAATGTTCAACATCATATGCCATTAGGGAATTGAAAATCAAAACAATGAGGTACCACTACATACCTATTGATGAAACTAAAATCCAAATACTGACAATATCAAATGTTCATGAGGATGTGAAGCAACAGGAACTCTCATCCATTGCTGCTGGGAATGTAAAATGCTACAGCCACCTTGGAAGACAGTCTGGCAGTTTCTTACAAAGCTAAACATAGGCTTATCATTCTATCCAGCAACCACACTCCTAGGTATTTATCCAAATGACATGAAAATGCACATTTGCATACAAATGTTTACAGCAGCTTTACTCACAATTGCCCAAAATCAGAAGCAACAAATATGTCCTTCAATGTTGTTGTTGTTGTTAGGTGCCATCAAGCGCATTCTGATTCATAGCGACCCTATGCACCACAGAATGAAATATTGCCTAGTCCTGTGCCATGCTCGCAATCGTTGTTAGGCTTCAGCCCATTGTTGCAGCCACTGTGTCAATCCATCTCATTGAGGGTCTTCCTCTTTTTCAATGACCCTCTACTTTACCAAGCATGATGTCCTTCTCCAGAGACTGATCCCTCCTGACAACATGTCCAAAGTATGTAAGATAGTCTCGCCATCCTTCCTTCTAAGGAGCATTCTGGTTGTACTTCCTCCAAGACAAATTTGTTCATTCTTTTGGTAGTCCATGGTATATTCAATATTCTTCACCAACACCACAATTCAAAGGCGTCAATTCTTCTTCAGTCTTCCTTATTCATTGTCCAGCTTTCATATGCATATGATGCAGTTGAAAATACCATGGCTTGGGTCAGTTGCACCTTAGTCTTCAAGGTGACATCTTTGCTTTTCAACACTTTAAAGAGGTATTTTGCAGTAGATTTGCCCAATGCAATGTGTCTTTTGATTTCCTGACTGCTGCTTCCATGGGTGTTGATTGTGGATCCAAGTAAAATGAAATCCTTGACAACTTCAAACTTTTCTCTGTTTATCTTGATGTTGCTTAATGGTCAAGTTGTGAGGATTTTGGTTTCTTTAATGTTGAGGTGTAATCCATACTGAAGGCTGTGGTCTTTGATCTTCACCAGTAAGTGCTTCAAGTCCTCTTCACTTTCAGCAAGCAAGGTTGTGTCATCTGCATATCGCAGGTTGTTAATGAGTCTTCCTCCAATCCTGATGCCCCATTCTTCTTCATATAGTCCAGCTTCTTGGATTATTTACTCAGCATACAGATTGAATACGTATGGTGAAAGAATGCAACCCTGACGCACACCTTTCCTGACTTTAAACCACGCAGTATCCCCTTGTTCTATCCGAACAACTGCCTGTTGATCTGTGTACAGGTTCCTCATGAGCACAATTAAGTGTTCTGCAATTCTCATTCTTTGCAATGTTATCCATAATTTGTTATGATGCGCACAATCAAATGCCTTTGCATAATCAATAAAACACAGGTAAACACATTTCTGGTATTCTCTGCTTTCAGCCAGGATCCATCTGACATTAACAATGATATCCCCGGTTCCCCATCCTCTTCGGAATCCAGACTGAATTTCTGGCAGTTCCCTGTCAACATACTGCTGCAGCTGCTTTTGAATGATCTTCAGCAAAATTTTACTTGTGTGTGATATTAATGATATTATTTAATAATTTCCACATTCGGTTGGATCACCTTTCTTGGGAATAGGCATAAATATGGATCTTTTCCAGTTGGTTGGCCAAATTTCTTGACATAGACGAGTGAGCACTTCCTGCACTGCATCCGATTGTTGAAACATCTCAATTGATAGTCCATCAATTCCTGGATACTTGTTTTTCGCCAATGCCTTCAGTGCAGCTTGAACTTCTTCCTTCAGTACCACCAATTCCTGATCATATGCTACCTCTTGAAATAGTTGAACATCACCCAATTCTTTTTGGTATAATGACTCTGTGTATTCTTTCCATCTTCTTTTAATGCTTACTGCATCGTTTAATATTTTCCCCATAGAATCCTTCACTATTGAAACTCGAGGCTTGAATTTTTTCTTCAGTTTTTTCAGCCTGAGAAATGCCAAGTATTTTCTTCCCTTTTGGTTTTCTATCTCCAGCTTTTTGCACAAGTCATTATAACATTTTACTTTGTCTTCTAGAGTTGCCCTTTGAAATCCTCTCTGCAGTTCCTTTTGCTTTAGCTACTTGACATTCAAGAGCAAGTTTCAGAGTCTCTTCTGACAACCATTTTGGTCTTTTCTTTTTTTCCTGTCTTTTTAATGACCTCCTGTTTTCTTCATGTATGATGTCCTTGATGTCATTCAACAACTCGTCTGGTCTTCAGTCCTTAGTGTTCAACATGTTAAATCTATTCTTGAGATGGTCTTTAAATTCAGGTGGAATATACTCAAGGTCATACTTTGGTTCTCGTGGACTTGTTCTAATTTTCTTCAGTTTTAACTTGAACTTGCATGTGAGCAATTGATGGTCTGTTCCACAGTCAGCCCTTGGCCTTATTCTGACTGATGATATTGAGCTTTTCCGTTGTCTCTTTCGACAGATGTAGTCGATTTGATTGCTGTGTATTCCATCTGGCAAGATCCATGTGTATAGTTGCCATTTATGTTGGTGAAAAAAGGTACTTGCAATGAATAATTCATTGGTCTAGCAAAATTCTATCATGCAATCTCCAGTACCATTTCTATCACCAAGGCCATATTTTCCAATTACTGATCCTTCTCCTTTGTTTCCAACTTTTGTATTCCAATCACCAGTAATTATCAATGCATCCTGATTGCATGTTTCATCAATTTCAGACTGAAGAAACTGGTAAAAATCTTCACTTTCTTCATCTTTG
>NW_004443969.1:7715682-7778093 GCF_000243295.1 Trichechus manatus latirostris
AGTTGTCATTCCCGGCATAGTAGACCATATGGTTGTCCAATTCAAAATGGCCAATACCAGTCCATTTCAGCTCACTAATATCTAGGATATTGATGTTTATGCATTCCATATCATTTTTGATGATTTCCAATTTTCCTAGATTCATACTTTGTACATTCCACGTTCCTACTATTAATGGATATTTGCAGCTGTTTCTTCTCATTTTGAGTCGTGCCACATCGGCAAATGAAGGTCCCGAAAGCTTGACTCCATCCACATCATTAAGGTCAACTCTACTTTGAGGAGGAAGCTCTTCCCCAGTTGTCTTGAGTGCCATCCAACCTGAGGGGGCTCATCTTCTGGCACTATATCAGACAATGTTCTGCTGCTATTCATAAGGTTTTCACTGGCTAATTCTTTTCAGAAGTAGACTACTGGGTCCTTCTTCCTAGTCTGTCTTAGTCTGGAAGCTCAGATGAAACGTGTTGGCCATGGGTGACCCTGCTGGTATCTGAATACCGGTGGCATACTTCCAGCATCACAGCAACAGGCAAGCCCCCACAGTACAACAAACTGACAGACACGTTGGGGATATCCTTCAATAGAAGAATGGATAAACAAATTTTGATAAATCCATAGAACAGAATATTATTAAGTGATAAAAAGAAATGAACCTTCAAGACACAAAAAGAAAACAAACAACAAATCACGTGAGGAATTGCTTCTTAGTTAAATCAAGTATATGAGACCAAATGGGCAACATCTGCCCAAAAGCAAAGATGAGAAGGCAGGAAGGCACAGGAAAACTGGATGAATGGACATGGGAAACCCAAGGTGGAAAGGGAAAGTGGGAGAGTGCTGACATATTGTGTGGATTGCAACCAATGTCACAAAACAATTAATGTATAAATTTTTTAATGAAAAGCTAATTTGTGATGTAAACTTTCACCTAAAACACAATAAAATTTTAAAAAATCTTAATTAAAAAAAAAGTCCATGTGTATAATTTAAGGCTTTGTGAAATTTAGTCCTCTTAAAGGTGAAAAGAAAAGCACCAATATAATGCAATATAAACGTGTATTAATAATGTGTCAATTACCATTATATGTGTTATTATTTATTATTGCAATTATTAAATATGCATTATTATTACAGATGATAACTTATTAAATACCTTATTTTTAAACAAATAAGAATGATTCAAAAAAAAAAAAAAAAAAACATGGAGGAACCTCAAATACATATTGCTAAGGGGAAGAAGCCAGTCCCAAAAAGTTACATGCTATATGATTCCGACTTTCAGCCATTGAAAATCCTATGGAGCACAGTTCTGCTTTGACACACATGGGGCTGCCATGAATTGGAATCAACTTGATGGCAACTATTTTTTTGTTTTGTTTTGTTTTATGACATTTGGAAGAGACAAAATTATAGAGACACTGAAAAGATAAATGGTTGCCAGAGGTTCAGGGGGAGTAAGAAAGGATGAATAGGTGGAACAGAGGGCATTTTTAGGGAGTAAACTATTTTGTATGATGCTGTAATGGTGGACATGTGACATTAAGCATTTGTCAAAGCCCATAGGACTGTACAACACAAAGAGTGAAACTAATGTAAACTATGGACTTTAGTTAATAGCAATGTATCAGTATTGATTCATCAACTGTAACAAATGTGCCAAATGAATGAAAAATGGTAATAATAGGAGAAATAATGTGCAGGGGGAGAGGGTATATTAGAATTCTCTGTACTTTATGCACAGATTTTCCATAAACCTAAAACCACTCCAAAAATAAAGTCTATTAAAAAAAAAAAACTGTATTGGAGGTGGGAAAACATCAGGATGTAATAGGAAGACTGTTTAATGGGTGGTCGAGAACCCAGGAGCCAGTCCTGCTCTGTCCACAGGAGTTTATCAGCAACTCCTGTCCCTTTTCTGGGTCTTGGTTTCCTCACTGAAGGGGTCATGCTTGGTTTTTATAATGTCCAGCATCCTGTAACCTTTTTATGAGACTGAATGTTGAGTATCCCAAAGACCCCAGAGATCCAGCAGAAAGGACAACAGCCATGCAGGGTGGGAAGCAAGGGCTATATACTTGAAGCAGTCAGTGGGGACAAACTGGAAGGGAAGATCAAAGAAAGTCTTGGAGTCTGGCAACTAAATTTCTTCTTGCAAAAAGTTCCAGTTTTTCTTTTTCTTTCTCAATTAGGGATCTACAGTTTTTGTGTTTCTTTCTTTTTATATTTTTGATATTTTAATGTACTTAAAATACACACACAAATTCACAGTCTAATTCAGATATTGAAAGACTCTGAGCAATATAGGGCAATCAGGAGATATAGAATGTACTGGTTGTTTCTGGGTCTACTTTATAGAGGAAATTTTTGCATCTGGCCCTAAAACTGGAGAAAGGAGAGCCATCTGTCCATTCAGGGATCCCAGTGGTAGGGTAAAAGCAGCGGCACTTCTAGGAACTGTAAAGGGATACGATGTAGAAAACTACAGATTGGTCCTAGAGTGATGGGACGCTCACCACTGGGTCTGATGCAGAGGCTAGACTAGCAGACGTCAGGGCAGCAGAGAAGGAAGGGAGGTGGGGACACCCAGAGACAGGTTTCCTAGGCTGGGGGACTGGTTCAGGAAAACGCATTGCAGTGCGTCAGGTGCGAAGAGCTAGGATGCTAACCAAAAGGTCGGCAGTTCCAATCCACCAGCAGCTCCTTGGAAACCCTATGTGGCAGTTGTACTCTGTCCTGTAGGATCACCATGAGTCAGAATCGACTCAGCAGCAATGGGTTTGGTTTCTGGTCTTTTAGGGCAGGTCCTGGGACAGCCAATAAGTACAAAAAAGAAAAAGAAAAAAAAAAAACACACACAAAGTAGGGCTGTCTTAGTTATCTAGAGCTGCTATAACACAAATACCACAGGTGGGTGGCTTTAAAGAACAGACATTTATCTTCTCACAGTTCTGGGGGCTAGAAGTCCAAACTAGGGTCTGGGCCATGTCCGTTCCTTCTTTGTCAATAGCCCTGGGTGTTCTTTGGTTCCTTGGATTGTAGACAATCCCCACGTGTCATCTGTCTCCCCCTGTATGTGCTTTTTGTGTCTGTGTCTATGCTGCTCCTTATATAACTCAGAAATAATTAGGTTTAGAATCCACCCTATCCTGGTAGGACCTCAACTGATTGATTGCTTACATCACATTAGATTGCATTATGGAAGATGATTTCATTACATTAGATTACATTACATTGCTTCCATAGGTTTGCTGGCCAGGATTTCAATACATATTTTAGGATATCACAATTGAATCCATAACAAGGGTATTGGGGTTATCCCAAATGGGAGGTCATGAAGGGCAGGGGTTATACCCTACATATCAGGGAGCATGGGGCTGTGGGTTCAAGGAGTATGACCTAATCTCAGGATAGGAGGACTGGTGTGGTGGGTTCAGATCCCCCAACCAGGTCCAGAGAACTAGGTGGGCCAACCCATCAGGCTACTGAGGCAAATCCTGGCAAGGTCTGAGTCCTATAGAGAGGACCAGCAGGTTGAGGGGCAAGGAAAACGGGAGCTAAGCTTCTGAAGAAGCACATGTGTGCTGGACGTTGTAAGGGCACAGAGGAGACCTGGGCTATAGGGGATGTTAATTTCTAGATTGGGACTGTGACCTGGTCCTGAGGCCCAGCAGAGGCACAGTGCAAACTGTTGCTTTTTCTCCCAGGGCTGGCTGGGACCTAGCTTATATCCTGCAAAAAGAAGCTGGAGCCAGATGAGTAGCAAAGGCCTGCAGGGAAATGCAGGGAAAAATCAGTAAGTGAGAGAGACTTTCTTTCCTATCCATGTGCCAAGACTTAATTCCAAGGACTTGTGTGGCCTCAGAGACTCGGGTAGGTCAGGAAATGAAGCATGCTTGAGCAGTAAGTCTGACTTCTAACGAGGTGTGCATGCATGAGGAAAGCATGGGTCATTGCTTCCACCCAAACACCACTCACCTGCACTCTCCCACCCTATCAAGGTGGGCTGGGCCTCTCTGGTGGGTGGTGGGGTGCCTTCAAGAAATTGTTACCACCTTCCTCACTCCAATTACTTCCTTAGTGGTGGGAAGGAATATTATTTTTACTGTACCAAGAAGAAAAGCCAGATCAGAGAGATCATATCCATTGCACTGGGCTGAGAATTTAACAGAGGGAAGGAATCTGTCTTCATGTCTTCCAAACACTGGACCCTACTTAAAAGAACCGGTAATACTTGCATAGAAGCAGATATTGATCTGGCTCTGTTACAGGATTGGCATTTGTGCTGGTCAGGAAAGGAAGGGGAATGGCTCCTTTGGGCCACAAATAGCCTTGCTTAATGTGCACAAAAATCTCTTGACCATAAGGGCGTGCATCTGTACACTGTCTCCATCTGCCACCCAACACAGCTAGCCAAACTGAATTAGCACAGTGAGTTCCTGGGGGCAGCCAGGGGCAACACCTGGAGCTTCTTGGTCATGGGGAATTCCTCGACATCCCTAAGTTTTGTCTGAAAAGACTGGATGTACCCAGTTCAGACTGCTCACCTCTTCTCTGACCCCATTCTCAGCTAAGGAGCTACTTTATTACCAGGTTGTCTTTGGCTGCCTGAATTAATGTGTCTGTGCTGAGACCACACTGTTTTATTTTTAAAAATAAAAAATTTATTTTTAACATTTTTTTTTTTTGTTAGAGCAGTTTTAGGTTCACAAAAAAAATGTGCAGAAAGTTTGGAGAGTTTCCGTATATGCCCTCTCACCCCTACACTCTGTTTCTCCTATTATTAACATCTTCCATTAGACCCCACTGTTTTCTTGCTCATTTGTTCCCCCTCTCCTATCCTCTAGGACACTCTGTACTCATCAGAAGAGCTCTTCAGAAGAGCTGTCTTTCTCTGTATGTCACTAACCCACACCTCTTGCCCTAACATGGCCCAGATATGTAGCCACTGCCTGTTACTATTTAATGAAGTATACTGATACCCACCAGCCACCCTGCCTCTCCTCAAATGAGACAAAGGGATTGAGATGCAGTTCCTGATGATTAATAATAATACATCCACCCAGGAGACAGGCCCAGCTCTGTGATTCTCTGCTCCCCTTCCCCACATGTTGATGAACGAACAAAACCTATTGCCGTCGAGTGAATTCAAAGCTATTGGAGCTAGCTTTGAAAAGGATCTTATAAGGCAGTGAATATTAAAATTTTAAAGTGTATAAAAATCACCAGGGGATCTTGTTAAAGTGAGATGCTGATGCACAGGGTCTAGGGTGGGGCCTAAATTCCATGATGATGCTGATGCTACTGGTCCACGGACCACACTTTGAGTAGCAAGGGCATAGGGAACATACAGCTTTCAGCTTCAAGTCCATGTGTATATATGTATGAGCTTGCTCTGGCATGGTTAAAAGGGAACATTGTAAAAAAAAGATCTGTTTCTGAGTTGGACTGCTCTGAATATCTCTAAATTCTCCGCATGTCTTCAAGCTGCAAGCTGCTATTATTTTGATAATGTTAATTAAAAAAAAAAAAAAAGTTGCCATAGACTCCGACTCATGGCAACCCCATGAGTGTCAGGGTAGAATTGTTCCTCGTAGAGTTTCCAATTGACTGTGATCTTTTGGAAGTAGATTTCCAGACCTGTCTTCCAAGGTGCCTCTGAAACTTCCAATCTTTCAGGTAGCAGCTGAGCACGTTAACAGTTTGCACTACCCAGGGACTCCAACCTAGTTAAAAAAAGAAGTACTGCACCCACACTGACTCCAAAATATTCTTAATAGAGAGAAATAGAAACACCTGAGGGAGGGGGAGTTAAATTTGGGCCACTGGGTAAATCCCTAAGGAGCCCTGGTGGCACAGTGATTAAACATTTGGCTACTAACTGAAAGGTCAGCGGTTCGAAACCACCAGCGGCTCCTTGGGAGAAAGACGTGGCAGTCTGCTTCCGTAAAGATTACAGGCTTGGAAACTCTATGAGGCAGTTCTACTCTGTCCTATAGGGTCACTATGAGTCAGAATTGACTCAATGGCAGTGGATTTGGTTTGGGTTTGGATAAATCCCCAGTGATTCAAGGCTGCAGGTGAAAGCACTGATCTGTAGATGTGGAAATGGAGCCTAAATGAAGACAGGTAGCTGTTATCACCTGACAGCTCCAGGGAGCCCACTGACACTGGCCCTGCTTTGTGCTGTGTGTGGCTGAGGTTCTCAGCTTACCAGCAGGGAGGGCTGACCGTGAGGGTGGCCACCTGTATTTTGTTGAGAGCAGGTTTGGAGGACAATCTTCAACGTAATTTGACAGAAGAAAAAAGATTGTGTGGAGTCAGGTGCTTTTTATTTTCTTCTCCAGTTTTGCTTCATTAATGGAATCACTCGGAAGGATTTTCTTTTACTGCTCCTCTAGCTTTTGTAGGCCGTCGACATCCTGCTCTGTTTTTCATGGACTAAATACTTACGTAACACATGATGAGGTGGCTGGGGAGATCTTACTGAGGGGACACACCTTGACCAAAGGAAGTTACTTGTTTTGTTGTTTCATTCCAAATATTCAGCAACCCCCGCTCCATTTTGGGAAGCCAACCTCACTTTTAAATGGCCTACCTTCTCCCCAAACACCTCGAAGTCCCGAGTCATCTCAATTCTCAGAGGCTGTCAAATCTCACCACCCCTGAACCAATGTCAGATGTCCCAGCATAGATGGAGAATGCACAAAAGCCTGTGGTGCGGGGATGTCTATGGAGATTCCTCCCTCTGAGCTGTTCGTCAGATTCAGGGTTATCCAGCACAGCACAGACTGCTCTGGAGCTGATTATAAGCTATCTGGTGCCATCTCCTGGAATACTGTAATCATGGCTAAAGGGCAGATTTCCCACAGGAGTCCCAGAAAAGAAGTAAGAGAATACTTTACCAGTTAATGGGAATTCTCCCCAACCCCAACCACACAAAGAATTCCTATTTGCATTAAAAAGGTTAAAGGTCCATTATGCGGTTTGTTTAGTGTGGTGGGAAGGATACAAGATTAGGAACTAGCTCGAATCTAGCTTCAACCACCTTGGCTATGTGTCCTAGGACAAGTTTCTCACCCTGTAAACCCTATTTTCCTCAGTTGTAAAAGGAGGTGACCAACTGCCTTGAAAAGTCCCTGGGGGGTACAAACAGTTAATGCGCTTGGCTACTAATCAAAAGGTCGGAGGTTCAAGTCCACACAGAGACACTACGGAAGAAGTTCTGGCAATCTACTTCAAAAAAATCAGCCACTGAAGACCCCTATGGAGCGCAGTTCTACTCTGACACACATGGGGTCAACATGAGTTGGAGTCAACTCGATGGCAACCGTTTTTTTAACTGCCTCAGGGGATTATTATCTGGATTAAATGGGTGTAGAGCCCTGAGTAGACCCCCCAAAAAATGTAAATTTTTTCTATGACTCTGTCATTCATGATTTCATTAAATTCCATCATAAATCTGATTATCAGATGCCTGACTCATCTAAAAAGTAGAAAGTGTGATCACTGTACATGTAGGTCAACTTCTTTTTCCACCTTAAAATTGTGTCTTTACAAGGTAAAGGAGTTTCCTTCTACCTACATTCCAACCCCAATCTATGGCTGTAATAAAGAAAGATGATAGCTCAATGGTTACCAGAGTGATCTATCCTATTTTGCATTTGTCCAGAGGGTAGGAAGTAAGAAATGCTCTCTGGACATTTTCCATTCTAGCCTGGCACTCTAGGAATGAGAATGCCATACCAACCAGTGGCAAAGAACCCTTAGTTGTCCTGGAGCCGTTTACTCAGATGCTCAGAGATTAAGAGCTGCCCTCTTTAAGTGGTGGGAACTGTTGGTCTATAAAAGTTTGAGCTCTCAGACAAGGTATAATAAGAGTAGAAAAACTTCCAGGCAGCAGAAGACCTTGTTTCCGGTTTCTGCCACTACCTGGCTGTCTGATTCGGCCTCTGAGCCTCCAGGTGTTCCTCAATCTACACCACGTAGGCAGCTATTGACTCTGCCCCTGCTCCAAGAATTCCTGGAGTGAAGAGCTAAGCCAGAGACACTAAACAAAAGTTCAGAGATGCTCACACCAGGCTCACGTGTCTCTCTACATGCAACAGTAAACATCTTGCTCCCCAAAACCATAACTAATTTTCCCAGCTTTCTTGGCATCTAGGGAGGAGCAGTGAGAAATAACCAGAAGTTGTTGTTAGGTGCTGTCGAGTCATTTCCAACTCACAGCAACCCCACATACAAGAAAAACGAAACACTGTCTGATCGTGCGCCATCCTCACAATACTTGCTATATTTTAGCCCATTGTTGCAGCCACTGCGTCAACCCATCTCATTGAGGATCTTCCTCTTTTTCACTGACCCTCTACTTTACTAAGCATGATGTCCTTCTCCAGAGACTGGTTCTTCCCGATAACATGTCCAAAGTATGTGAGACGAAGTCTCACCATCCTCACTTCTAAGAAGCATTCTGGCTGTACTTCTTCCAAGACAGATTTGTTTGTTCTCCTGGCACTCCATGGTATATTCAATATTCTTCGCTAACACCATAATTCAAAGGCATCAATTCTTCTTTGGTCTTCCTCATTCATTCTGCAGCTTTTGCATGCATATGAGGCAATCAAAAATACCATGGCTTGGGTCAGGTGCACCTTAGTCCTCAAAATTACACTTTTGCTTTTTAACATTTGAAAGAGTTCTTTTGCAGTAAATTTGCCCAATGCAACACGTCGTTTGATTTCTTGACTGTTGCTTCCATGGGTGTTGATTGTGGCTCCAAGTAAAATGAAATCCTTGACAACTTCAGTCTTTTCTCACTTTATCATGATTTTGCTTATTGGTCCAGTTGTGAGGATTTTGGTTTCTTTATGTTGAGGTGTAATCCATACTAAAGGCTGTGGTCTTTGATCTTCATCAGTAAGTGCTTCAAGTCCTCTTCACTTTCAGCAAGCAAGGTTGTGTCATCTGCATATCGCAGGTTGTTAATGAGTCTTCCTCCACCTTGATACCCCATTCTTCTTCATATAGTCCAGCTTCTTGGATTATTTGCTGAGCATAAAGGCTGAATAAATATGGTGAAAAGATACAACCCTGACACACGCTTTTCCTGATTTTAAACCATGTAGTATCGCTTTGCTCTTTTTGAACAACTGCCCCTTGGTCTATGTACAGGTACCGCATGAGCACAATTAAGTGTTCTGGAATTCTCATTATTCGCAGTGTTATCCATAATTTGTTATGATCCACACAGTTGAATGCCTTTGCATAGTCAATAAAACACAGGTAAACATCTTTCTTGTATTCTCAGCTTTCAACCAAGATCTATCTGACATCAGCAGTGATGACCCTCATTCCATAACCTCTTCTGAGTTCTGCTTGAATTTCTGGCAGTTCTCTGTCAGTGTACTGCTGCAACCATTTTTGAATTACCTATAGCAAAATTTTATGTGTGTAATATTAATGATGTTGTTTGATAATTTATGCATTCTGTTGGATCACCTGTCACTATTCTGGTATGATCTAATAAACGTAAGAAAGAGAACCCTATTTCCAAGCAGAATTGCATCTATAGGTATAGGGGTTAGAATTCTGACACTTATTTGAGGGGGATTGGAGCCCTGATGTTACAGTGGTTACCTGTTCTGCTACTAACCAAAAGGTCGGCACTTCGAATCCACCTTGGAAATCCTATGGGGCAGCTCTACCCTGTCCTGTTGTAGTTGTTGTTAGGTACCATCGAGTCAGTTTTGACTCATAGCGACCCCATGCACAAGAGAATGAACTGTCCTGTGCCATCCTCACAATCGTTGCTATGCTTGAGCCAGTTGTTGTAGCCATTCATCTCATTGAGGGCCTTCCTCTTTCTTGCTGACCCTCTACTTTACCAAGCATGATGTCCTTCTCCAGGGATTGGTGCCTCCCGATAACTTGTCCAAACTATGTAAGACAAAGTCCCATCATCCTTGCTTCTAAGGAGTATTCTGGCTGTACTTCTTCCAAGAAGTGTCTCTATGAGTTGGAATCTACCTGACAGCGATGGTTGTTTTGGTTTGGTATTTTGTGGGGGGACACAATTCAATCCATAACAGTGGCTGATTAGAGGACATAGTGCTCCTGACTGCCCAGAGACACCACTCCCAGCCTTTGAGCAGTCTTCGGTTTCAGGCCAGCAAGGCCGAGTGTTAGCACTTTGTTGTTGTTGTTAGGTGCCGTGGAATCAGTTCTGACTCATAGCAACCCTACAGGACAGAGTAGAAATGCCCCCATGGGGTTTCCAAGGAGTGGCTGGTGGATTCTAACGGCCAGCCTTTTAGTTAGCGGCCAAGCTCTTAACCACTACACCACCAGGGTTAGCACTTTGCTCAGGATTAATTCTTTTCAAACGAGTGCCGATAATAAGCTGAGACTGCTAAGAGAAGACTAGAACAGGCCCTGGGCCTTGCTATGGGAGTTCTTTCAATCTCCAAGGCAGAAGTCATCTAGAAGAGCTGCCTCTGAAATAGAAGAAGACTGGCTCCAGAAACAAGGCATAATGTAGTGCAGTGGTCTCCAGTATGGTACCCAGACCAGCAGCAGTAGCATCAGCTGGGAATTTATAAGAAATGCAAATTCTCAGGTTCCACCCCATAATAACTGAATGAGAAAATCTGTCAGTTTTTAACCCATGAAGTAATTTTGTCTTATAAATTCTATTTCTCTTTCCCAAAGATGGCTGGAGACTTGGGCCTACTGGGATTGATTTTCTCATACTTGTGCGGGCCTACCCTTCATGCCTCCCTCCCCAAAACCAGCCTGGGCCACCTCCTGAGAACCACGGATTCCCAGTGTCTTGAAGGAAGCCATCACACACACGATAGAAGAAGCTGAGAGAAAGCAGAGGCAGAACTGTTGGGTGTGCTGGATTGTTTGTTTGGGGAGAGGATGGAAGGAGGTGAGTTGGCACCAGATCTTGAAAGGAGAGGAAGAAAGAAGGAGCACCCTGGGGTAAACTAGAAAGCAACTTGAGAGTGGTGCCAGGAGAGCACTCCTTTGTCCTGGGCAGGCCCGAGGCCCCAGAGAAAGAGAAGGAGACAGGAAATACAGGAACCTGCACAGGGCAGTAGTTAGACAGGACATGTCAATTTAGCACACTGTTCATTAAGCATCTACTGTATGCCAGGCACTATGGAGGCAAAAGGGCAATATTGACAAGTGGTGGGAATGTGAGCTCCACAGCCAGACTGCCTGGGTTTGGACTCCCACTTGGAGATGATGCTCAGCCAGCAGCACTTGTAGGACCAGGCCAGCTGATGTTTACAATTAGCATCTGTTCTGACTGGTGACGGCCTTGCTTCTGATTGGCCAGTGCCTGGGTCATCCAAGTTATTAAAATTTTGCTGAGAGCTTTTTGGCAATGAGCTTCTTTAAGAGTGATAGAAAAACTTGGAAATGGGTAGTGGTGATGGGTGCGCAACATGAGGAACATAATGTCACCAAATTGTACAAACAAAAGATGTTGAAACACCAAATATTTAGTTATATATGTATTAACCACAATAAAGTTTTTTAATATCACCCCTGTTGTCACTAAATGAACTTGAACAACTATGAAACCCCTCCACAGCTCCATTTCCCCATCAATAAAACAGGAACTGTACTCTCACTACATCACGGGCTGTGAGGATTAAATGAATTAACACGAGGAATGTGCTTAGAACAGTGCTTGGGAGGTAATAAGGTCTCAGTAACAATTCACTGTAATAATTCCTCTCTCCCAAGGCATGAACATTGCCTGAGAAAAGGCCAGCTTCTCAGAGTTAAGATATCAAGACCTGAGTTGCTGGTCTGAGATGCTAAAGGCAGAAGACTGAGTCCCCTGTGTGCTTAATCCCAGGGCTTGACAACAGCCATCAGCTAGTGGTCTTCACCTCAGAGCTGTGGAAGGCAGTGGGTGGTGAAAGCCTAGTGGGCAAGGATGATGGCACCATTGCCCGTCTCTCACCAGAATGGGACCCAGTGCACACACAGACAAGCTTGCTGTCCTCCGTGACATGCAGATGTTCTGCCCTAAGTGTTGGAACAGGCCCTTGGAGCCCATTCAAACATGGAGGAATATTTAGATCCAACCAAAACCACTCCAGATTGTTGGCTTTCATTATAGATAAACAGGATAAGCAAACTTGGCCCGAATGAGAACTGGTAATAATTAATCTCTTTTCCCATCTTTCTAATTCTTGAAGGCCAAATTCTTGAAGGCCAAATGTCTCATGTGGAACATCTAAAGAATTCCTGGAGTGTCTGTGTATTTAGTTAATAACAAAAAATCTTTACATTATGCAGACCATTCACCTATCTGTGATGCTCAAACTACAACTGAGAGGAAAGTAGGACAAGTAACCTTAACCTCTGACTACACAGTCAGACACTGAGGCCCAGTGAGTGTCATGGATATTTCTGTTGGAAAAAGGGTCATGAAACTGTCACTCTAGAAATGTACAACTCCTCTATTCACTGACCAACTGGAGATCTCTTTCAGCGTATTATTCCCCCATATTCGCAACCCATCACAGATTTCCTTGAAGACACCCACATGCACACATACCCACACACACATCAACAAAACCACCATTTGGCTCCATGTGAGGAGCAGAATGGCTCATCACAGCAAAAACTGGAGACTCCTCATCATTCAATCACCACCACCATCTTCCTTCAGCACAAACAACTGTAAGTTGGTTCTACACACGTTCTCATACCTTCCAGACACAAAAAAGAGAGTTGGATACATATCTTCTGCATCCTAAAGTGGGTAGCTTGGGATGGGGTAGATTTATTTTTTTTTTTTTTTAATATTTAAGAGTACCATATACATCTCGGAGTCCTGGTGGCACACTGGTTAAGAGCTCGGCTGCTAACCAAAAATGTCGGCAGTTCGAATCCACCTATGAAGCAGTTCTATTCTGTCCTGTAGAGTTGCTATGAGTCAGAATCAACTTGATGGCAATGGGTTTGGTTTTTTTTTTTTAATATATTCATCTCTGTATAGAGACTGTCAGTTTCATATACAAACAGAATATTATGGAAGTATTAAAATGAGGAAGAAACTGATGTGGTGATTTGCAACTTTTCAAGCAGACTTGGGCAAGAAGACATCACTTGCAATTACAGGGAAAGAGAACTGTGTTAAATATCCTGAATCATGCAGTAGGTACAAATGTGCAAATATATTCAAACTACCAAAATAAGCTCCATAATCTTACCTAAATGAAAAAGTTTTAAAAACCTTCTTTTCCATTCTGAGAAATGATTAAATCAGCTGAGAGGCACCAAAATACTTTTATCCTTTAACACTCTTCTATATTTAGGCCCAATAGACACTTGCACAGTTTTGTTACTCAATTAGACAATGATCTTGTGTGAGGTGCCCAACATGCTTATCTTTTTTTTTTTTTTTTTAATCTGAGAGAAATTTTATTCTGATTTACTGAAACTTAAAATATTCCATTAAAATGCCCAGGAAAATCCAGGTACCAGGAATATATAATGTGTCCATTCCTTCCAGAGTTTCCAGATATATTTTAAAAGTATATATGCTATGCCACTTAAATAACTTTTATCCTGAGAACTCAAATAAGTGAGAACTCAAGTATAGAAATCAACGCTGTAGTGCTAAGGTAACATTGCAACCTTCCCCCTACATGACTGCGTGGGTTTTTAAGGTTAAGTGTCAATATTACTGTGAGGTCTCATCACTTGATGAATCAATCCCACTTGAACTTTGGACCAAAAGCAGCATATTACACAGGTACCAGAAGAAAATATCTTCATTGTGTCTGTGTGTGTGTTGTTGCTGGGCGTAAGCCAGGGAAAGGCTGACTGATCACATTTATAGGTGAACATTAGACCTCTGCCATAATCTTCATATTTAAAGTCTTCATGGAAATTTGCTCTGTAATTTCTTGTGTTTGAGTCTCATTCAGATATAGCTTTAGCTTCCTGCTCCGAAGGCCAAATATCTTGGCTGCTTCGTATAGAAGACCTTGGTAGGTGAGTCCATTCTGCCCAACTGGGTTTTTGAGCAGAAGAGTCCCCACTGTTCCCATTAAACATCCTTGTGGTTCTGTGTTCAAGAGCTGTAGGTTGATATACTGACAGAGAAGAGTACTGGAATAGCTGATCAAAGAGGGGGCTGATCCTGCAGTCACACAAAGTGTTTTTCCACTAAGTCTCAGAAGGTCAGTTCGATTTTTTATTTCTGTTTCACCATGGAAGACAAGCAGCTCTGAATTTTTAACCCTAAAAATGCTAGTAACAACATTCTTCAGCTTTAAAAGGTCCAATCTATTATCACCTTTTGGATCTTCTAGAAGCAAAACTCCATCTTGCTCACTGCCATTTGCACAAATGCTAACATTGACATATGCACAAGCAGGACCAGGCAGGGATGATCCTTTGGGAAGCATAATTTCCAGTTCAGACCCATTTAACTGTGTTTTTTCTTGAATAAGGATTGTATCTGATGTAGGAACTGGATATGGTTTCAAAGGAGCCTTTCGGTGGCAAATATAAAATCTGTGTGGCTTTCAATAACATTATTCAGATGCCTTCCTTCTGATTTTACTTTATAATAAACTGTTATTTCGTCAATTGGAACCAGACTGCACTTCTTACGAAGTTTCTGGATGCAGTTGATGACTCCAGTCCTTCATCCACTGTTGACTGGTCAGGGGTGACATCTAAGAGAACCAAAGCTTGAGCTTCCAAGTATGCTTCAAATTGTGCAGTCCCCCTTGTAGCCTGATTAAAGGTGTACGTGAGGCAGATGTCTTATTTCTGCAATTCATGGCCTTCCACAATCATGGTCCTGTTCTTTTGGAACCGTTCCAGCTCTTCATCTCTCAATTGCTTGATGGAGGTCATCACTGCTTTAAAGGCTCCTTTCAGTTGCTTCCCAAGCACCATGTGATCAGGTTCGGCCCTTAGCCAAATGCCATATTTATTTTTTATCTGTAGACAGTGTAACTCTGCTAACATTCAATTTCTCAGTGACATACTTCTCTAAAGGCTTAATATCTTTAGGAGCTTCCAGGTCTTGGTGGATAATCACAATTTCTTTCAAAGGATACTTTGTTGGAATAGTTTTGCAGTCTCGAATTACGCACCCTAGTTCAATCACAGACTGCATTCTGGATACTTCACTTTCAGTTTTCTTGTCCAACAATTCCTCTCGAACATGAGGTAGCGTGAGGTAGTGAATACTGGCTGTGTCCTTGTCCTGGACAGAAATAGGATGGATCAGCATCTTTAGATTCTGGTACATTAATTCTGTGAGAAAAGGTGTATAAGGGCCATAAGTCTGCACAAAGAAAGCAGAACACTAAATAAGGTTCCAAGGCCATAACATAATCCTCCATCCCATTTTCACCCTTTAACCTTCTGCAATTCATTCTGACATATCAATTGGTCAAAATATCCACAAACTTGACCAGATGAGGCACCACACTAAAAAGCCTATAAGCTGCTGTTTCTGTCTCAAAGAACCCAATGAACGACTGCGCACAGGACAGGACCCAGCAGTCAGTGACGCTGGTGCTGGCTTTAGCCATGTTCTCATTGTAGGGGAATTCTATCTCTTCCTTCTTCTGGAGCCACAGGACCTTTTGGATGAAGAAGTGGAATGCATTGTACCAAAGGAGCAGTACGTCCTTCAGCACTTCGCTCACTCCCTGCTCCTTAAAGCGAAGGTTTTCTGCCCTCACCATAGGGGAGTTAATCAGATATAATCTGAGGGCATCAGTACCATATTTATGGATGACTAAAACTGGATCTGGATAATTCTTTCTTCGTTTGCTCATTTTTTGGCTGTCACTAGCTAGGACGAGCCCGTTCACAATCACAATCTTGAAAGCTATTATTTAAAGTAAGCTGTGGCCAGCACCAAACAAAAAACAAAAAACAAATCCATTGCCGTCAAGTCAGTTCCGACTCATAGTGACCCTACAGGACAGAGTAGAACTGCCCCATAAGGTTTCTAAGGAGTGGCTGGTGGATTTAAACTGCCAACCTTTTGGTTAGCAAGCATAGCTTTTAACCACTGTGCCACCAGGGCTTCATGGCCAGTACTAGCGAGATGTAAAACCATCCTCTGGTTTGGTCAATGCTTTTGTCAATGAAGTCTGCAGGAGAAGCACCATGAAACTCCTTCTTGTTTTCAAATGGATAACAGACTTGCACATAAGGCATGCTGCCACTCTCAAACCAGCAATCAAACACTTTAGAGAGATTCCATGTAACAATCCCTTCCCGCAGCATGAAAGAATAGTAGATGGTCAATGCTCTCTCTATGGAGATCTGAGATCTTTGCTCCTGAGTTCTTCAAGTTGTGCCACTGACCCAATACATATACCTCTTGGAAGTCATCACTGACCCACAGTGGAATAGGGGTGCCCCAATATCTATTTCTGGAAATTGCCCCATTACATGCATCTCTCAGCCAATTTCCAAATTTCTTCTCTCTCACAAACCCGGAGACCTGGTAACATAAGTCATTGTTGCTCAGTAATCTGTCCACCACGTGCTCCACTCACAAACCAGCTGGGCACAGCCTTGTAAATCAGAGGCATGTCTGACCTCCAGCAGAAAGCATAGCTATGAGTGAAGGTGCTGGCAACAAAAAGCCAGCCTTTTTCCTTCAGGGTCCTGATGACATTTTTGTCAGCATCCTTCACATACTGTTCCATGAAATCTGTCACTTCTGCTGTGAAACAGCCTGATGCATCAACAGCGCAAACAGGGAGTGAGTCTTTCTGAATAATCGTGAAATCCATACAGACCCTATAGTCATCAGCACCAAAGTAAGGAGCCTAGTGTACAACTCCAGTGCCTTCCTCCTCTCTCACATAGTTGTCAACAAGCACAGTAAAAGCACCACTCTCTTTACACTTCACAAAGTAGTCAAATAGTGGTCTGTACTTCTTGCCTTTGAGATAGGCACCAGGAAATCTTTCAAGGATGTCATAGTCATTCTCCACTTTATAGAGGGCTGATAATCTAACTTCCATTAAAATTAGTAATTTTCCTTTGATAATATATTTAATCTTCACATTGCATACCAGGAATAACACAGAGGACAAGGTTACTAGGTAGAGTCCACAGAGTGGTTGTCCAAGCAACTAAAGATATATTTTCATCTTCATCCAAATGTAAAGCTACAAACATTGAAGGATCTTGAGTATCCTTGTAATTTTGGTGAGATTCAAAGTTGGAAAGTAGAGTATTATATGCTGTGGAGAAGGGCATAATTTTCACACCTCTATAAACAAGGCCTTTGTCATAGAGTTGTTTGAAAACCTACCAGACAGATTCCATGAATTGTGGGTACATAGTTCTGTAGTCATTGTCAAAGTCAATCCACCAGCCACATCTGGTTACAGGAGACCTCCACTCACTAGAATATCTCATCACAATTGCTCGGCACTGATTGTTATACTTGCAAACGCCATCTTGGCCACATGTCTTATCAATTTCATATTCCACAGGTAAGCCTTAACAACCCCATCCAAATCTTCTGTCAACACAAAATCCACTCTGATGAGCATATCTTGTAACTATGTCTTTAATTGTCCCTGCAAGTATATGTCATAGTGAGGCAGTCCAGTTACAAAATGAGGCCCATCATAGAAGGAAAATCTCGGTCTATGTTTTGGCTGCTTTAAGCATTCTTGAAAACAATTAAATTCTGACCAAAATTGCAAGATTTTCTCCTCTTCAGCAGGAAAACTGATATTTTCTGGAACTTGCTGAATCGTTTTATTGCTGAGGAGTTAGGCAAGCAGGGGCAGGTCGGGCAGAAACGCGTGAGCTCCACGGGCTAGAGTGCCTCTGGAGGGAGCCTGGGTCCATCCAGAGATAACATGCTTATCTTGATGTCAGTGCTTCTCCATCAGAGGAGTGGGGAGGACTCAGACAGTGCGACAACACAGTGCCTCCCCATGAGCTGTGGAATCAAGCACCCCAGCTGCAGCACAGGATGATGTCCTGAGAACAAGGAATATGTCCAAGACCATCGATTCTTCCTTCTACATACTTCTAATTCCTTTTTGGTATCCTGATATTGCCCTAAATTCTAATCCAGGCTCTCTATCATCCATCCTTTTATACTATCTGGACCAGACTTCAGTTTTTTGTATTCTGCTCCTTTGAGTGAACGTTGTCCAGATTAACTTTCCTAAACTCCCAGAAAAGCAATGAACAAAGCATTGGTAGCAGCTAAGCTTCTCAGCCATAGTCAAATCATCTGCACACTGGCCCTGCTGCCCCTCAGCCACCAACCATTGGTCCCTAGCAGAATCTTCCACCGTAGCCGGAAGAGCTTCCCCACTCCTCCACACCGTTCCAAGTTCTTCAAAATCTAATGCAAATTCCATGAGTTCCATAATGTCTTCCTTGATTCTTTTGGAGTTCTCCTTTCCCAAATTTAAATAACAATAGAATTTTCTAAGGCCCTACACTGCCACCATTTGGAGAGAAAAAAATGGTGCAAGAGAGTAAACCCAACCTACAGAGAAGCTAAGATAGGAGGCATGCTTTACATATAAGTAAAAGAATCTTTAAATCCTTTCTGAAATAAGGCAAGAGATAAATCAAGTTTTACATAACCCTCCAACAAGAATGGCTTAAAATATTTCTTTAAAAAGACAAAACCAATGTTGGCAAGAATATAAAGCAACTGGAACTCTCATATACTATTAGTAGGAGGGTAGATTAGTCAATATCTTTGGAAAACCATCAGTATCTACAAAGGTGAACGTAAGCTTACTCTCTGAACCAGCAATTCCCACAAACAAGTACACATAAGCGCCAGGAGAGAATTAGTATATTCAGAGCCATACTAATTATAATAGCTAAATACAGGAGACAACCTAAACGTTCATCAACTGTAGAATGAATACATAAATTGGATGAATAAATATAATACAGCAATGCAAATGAATAAACTCAACTACATACAACAACGTGGATAAATCTTACAAAGATAAAATTGAGTAAAAGAAGCCAATCACAAAGAAGTGGGATAGTGGTTTAAAAGGAGCACAAAGGGGTTTCTGGGCTTCTAGTATGTTCTGTTAACTGATCTGGAGGCTGGTTACATGGGTGTGTTTATTCTGTGAAAAATCCATCCAGCTATACACTTCTGGTAAGTGAAATTTCTCTTAGGCATGTTATGCTTAAATAAAATTTAAGTTGTGTGTGTGTGTGTTTCTGTTACTCCCAGTTAGAGTACAGGCATAGAAGAAAATGATCCAAAGGTGATAAATAATATCCTTAAACACAGACAGGGATGGCTCTATGGGCATGCAAGCTGTGCAGTCACACAGGGCCCCACACTTATAAAGACCCCACACAAATTTAATCTGCTGCCATCATTTTAAAATACTTAATATTTTTAGAATAAGGGGTCCCACATTTTGATTTTGCACTGGACCCTCGAAATTATGTAACTGATCCTGAGCACAGGTTTATTGCCATTCCCTAGTATCCAAAATCCAAAATTCCCCTAATAGATCTGAGAAGTCACTGTTTTAAGTGAGTAGACTTTGAACCTCTAAACACTTTTGGATGTCTTTTCCAGAGAAGCCAGTTGATTTCAAGCCCATAGTAAGTTAAGCCTCGGAAGATATGCCTGGTGATATGTTTCTGAAAGTCACAGTCTTGAAAACCCTATGGAGCAGTTCTACTCTGCACACGTGGGGTCGCTATGAGTTGGAATTGACTCAACAGCAGCTAACAACAACAATAACAAGTAGGTTAACTAACAAGCGGAGGTGAGTGAAAGGAGCTGCTACCTTCTGAGTCTTCTTAAGTAAGTTCCTGATTGAATCAGGAAAACCACTTGCTCAGCCAAGTCCTAGGCATGTGTCATTTCTCTGCTGGTCCCCACATTTCTGGCCTCTTTCCCCCTTCAAGGGGAGGATTGATAAATTTGAGAACAACTGGGCTGCTTGTTTCACCTCTGCCTTCTCTCCTCCTAGGAATGAGCTGCCCTCAGGGAGCAGGTGATCCCTGGCAGGCTCTCCCAGCCTCTGTGTATGTGGAGGCTACCTTTCCAAGTGTCACCAGTTGGTGGAGGGGTACACTAGATGAGCTTGCCAAATTCTCGGACCACTAAAAGACCTAATACCATGTCCTCTGTTCTAGCTAGTGTTGGTAGAAAAAAGGTGACATTTGGTTTCTACCTGCCTCTCCCTTGTCTTAGTTCTTAAATCATTCAGAATCTGGCCAGAGAAGAAGGGAGTGACCAGGTTTCTGATCTTCTGAAAAATTCCTCTTCTTCTTACCTGTCCTGGAGTCAGCCGCAGCACATGATGACCCCACGCAGAATGGAATGAAATTGTTGGTCCTGTGCCATGGCTATGATCAGTTGTGGATCAGACTGTTGTGATTTATAGGGTTTTCACTGGCTGATTTTTTGGAAGTAGATCACCAGTCCTTCCTTCCTAGTCCATCGTAGTCTGGGAAGCTCCTCTGAAACCTGTTCAGCATCACAGCAACACGCAAGCCTCCACTGACAGACTGACAGTGTACATGAGGTGCATTGGCCAGAATCAAACCCAGGTCTCCCACATGGAAGGTGAGAATTCTACCACAGAACCACCACTGCTCCTTGAAAAATTACTAAGCTCTATCTTTTCTTTAAAAATGGTAGCAAAACTCTTATGCAAGAACCATCTACAAAGCATTCTGTCACTACATCCAAACAATTAACCAGCCTCCAATCTGTCCTCTGTGTGGTTGGCTTTGAGACAGGAGGCCCGGCATTTCAGACAAAACAACCTTTTCCTTTTTCCATACACTAATGAGCTTGCTACTGGATACTTTCCTCCGTCTCCTCCCTCCTGCCAGAATCTCGGAGCTGCGGGGGGCCTTTGGAGAGAGGAATCCAACTTGTCTTCACTTGGCCGCCAGGCCACCAAGGTTATTGACTGGCATTCCATCCTAGTGAGTCTAACCAGGTGGGATCTCACCCTGAAAATCATTTTCTACTAAATTCAATTCAATTCCACACCCTGGGTGAGCAGCTGACATCACAGCCTGTCCATCGCATCTAGTTTCTACCTGAATTCTGCTCACAGTTAATTTTCTGAAGATTAAGGAGTTTTTCTGGGGCTATTTCACATGAAAGGAAGAGTGCTCTGATTTTCAACTAAGAATAGATAAAATTCCCATGGGACATCTCAGTCAGCCAACCACTCCTGCTGACTTCAGGTAACCAGCCTGGTGGTTGTGCTTCATTCCAATTAGCCCCAAGGAAACCTTTTCTTCTCAAGTGACTTGTCAATAATAACTGACAGAGCTCCAAAAACGAGCCACGCATTTTTGTGCCCAGTTCATCTTTGGAGAAACTATTTCTCAGTAACTCGTTCAATCCATGGGATCTTTCACCTGAATGATTTCATAACACCTTACATTCATTCATTCAAAATCTACTTATTCATTCAGCAATATAGGACTAAGCACACATTTGTTTCCCCCTTTTTTTCCCCTTACACTCTTCAATGCCTCGTTCACAGTGTATCTCCCAAGAAGTCTTCCTTGATTAAATCCCTCCTGCTCTGATCAGCCACAACCCATCTGTCAGTAGTGGCTTGACTATTGCTATAATGCTGAAAGCTATGCCACCAGTATTTCAAATACCAGCTGGGTCACCCATGGTGGACAAGTTTCAATGGAGCTTTCAGACTAAGACAGACTAATAAGAAAGGACTGGAGATCTATTTCTGAAAATTAGCCGATGAAAAAAGAAGACAAAGAATTTACGTATTTGAATTGTGGTGTTGGCAAAGAATATTGAATATACGGTGTACTTCCAGAAAAATGAACTGGTCAGTCTTAGAAAAAATACAACCAGAATGCTCCTTAGATGAGAGGATGGCAAGACTTTGGCTTGCTTACTTTGGGCACATTATTAGGAAAGACCAATCACCATAAAAAGGACATCATGTTTGGTAAAGTACATAGTCAGTGAAAACAAAGGAAATCCTCAATGAGATGGATTGACACAATAGCCTCAACAATGGAATCAAACATACCAATGACCATGAAGATGGCACAGGTCTGGGCAACATTTTGTTCTGTTAAAAGTAAGGTCACCATGAGTCAGAGCAAACAATAACAACAAAAACAAATAATAGATTTAATTGCTCCACCTCTGAGAGCCCTTGGAACCCATTTATTCTGCAAGGCTGCCTGCTACTTCACTGTCCCTTGATAGGACTGATACTGCTGGTGAGGGTGGAGGAGTGTATGAGTGGTGACTATCTGACCTTTATACCAGATTGCTTTAGCGCATGGAATCACCAGCCTTCTAGTGCTGATAGATAACAAAAGACCAATAAAATAAGTCAGATGGACGGCTCTACCTACCCACTTCCTTTTTCTTCCCCCTCACTCTCCTGACCATGGGGGCATAAGTATCTCTCCTTAATTCTTCTCATAATGGGATGGGCTATAACTCCAAACCCAAAGATATGGTAACGTGGGTAATAAATCCTGCCCAGAATCATGCCTGTGAGGGCAGCCTCCTGGCTTGGAAATAAGCAGTCATCTCACTGAGCAGGCCCTTGAAGTGTAGGGCATGGCTTAGACTGAAACAACTCAAGAATGCTGCCATCACTCAATGGAATTTTTTGCATTGAAATACGCTAATTATCAAATGATTATGACAGGCAGGGAGTAAAATAATACGAATTCTCTTCCATAAATAAATAAATAAATAAATAAATAAATAAACAAACAAATAAATAAATAACTCCCTGCCAGCTTTCTATTAACCATAGAAATTGGAGCAAGGGAGAAGCACAGGCAATTGGAATTCATGGGTAATTCCAAAGATTTTCTCTAGCAAGTGACAGCAAGTGGGCTGCTTTTCAGAGGCTTCAAGGCCAATTCTAATGTAATAAACAAAGAGATAGAAATTGTCTGAATGCAAAAGAGAGAGACTGACTTAAGAATAATCAATAGGAACCAGCCCAGATACCTATTCATGCTTGACGTGCTTCTGCCAAGCCCTTAGACTTCATGTTCATAAACTTACCACTCATTCAGGACCTTTGGGCTTAATGAAAATTAATTAAGCTGCCATGCAGCTCATTTGAGCATTATTGAGGTTTTAAAATAACTAAGAATGAAGGCAACTGATTAAAGCCTTTCCATGCTGCTGTAGCAGTTTATGAATTATAAGTTCCATATTAATGTGACTCCACTGTTACTGCAGATTAGCTGGGGAATATTAATTAAGATGGAATTAAAAAGGCAACAGTAGCTGTGACATCCTTTTGTTTCTTACTCCCTGAATGCTTTCCAGAGTGTACTATGTGAAGACATAAGATATATACTATATTTCCATAGTATTTTACAAATAGGATAATATTGTTTATTCCATTTGATCCTCCCACTAACCCTGTGAGATTGGTAATGCTAGTGTTACTCTCTTTGTTTTACAGAAAAATAAACCAAAGCTCAAAAGCATTAAGTACCTCACATAGATAATAAAGGAGGGAATATAGTCAAACACCCAGGCCTACAAACTCCCAGTGCAGTATTCTTCCGCTATGCCATGGTATCTCTCCTCTTTAAGAACCTTCATTCTCCAAGAGCAGTTTCCCCATTCTCCTATTTTAGGTGCTTGAAATTTCCCCATTCTCCTATCTTAAGCTTGAATCTTGGCTTAAAGCAAAGATTCCCATAATAAACCAGAGGAGAAGAATTTTCACTGAGAGATAGCAGAATGAAAATATCTTTGTTTCACTTTTCCTTCAAACTCAATGAAAACCACTAAAAGAAACAAAAGACAGGGGAAAAATACTATTTTCAATGAAGTAAGTGTCTTAATTATCTAGTGCTACTGTAACAGAAATACCACAAGTGAATAGCTTTAACAAACACAAATTTATTCTCTCACGGTTTAGGAGGCTAGAAGTCTGAATTCAGGGTACCAGCTCTAGGGGGAGGCTTTCTCTCTCTGTCAGTTCTGAGGGAAGGTTTTTGTCTCCTTTGAAATCTGTGGGTCCAGCATTCCTTGGAGATCTCCATGTGTCTTGGCATCAATCTTCCCCTGGGTCTAGGAGGTTCTCAGCGCAGGGACCCCATTTCCAAAGGATGCGCTCCACTCCCGGCTCTTCTTCCTTGTTGGTAGTGAGGTCCCTCTCCTATGCTCGCTTCTCCATCCTTTTATATCTTGTAAGATAAAAGGTGCGACTCAAGCAAGAGTGTGACTTGAATAAGGCTGTGACTTAAGTAAGGAGATGACTTGAATGAGTGTGTGACTTAAGTAAGGGTGTGACTTGAGTCACATCCTCTAGTCAACTCAAGATATGCCCCCTATTAATCCTGCCTCATAGAGGTTTTAGGATTTATTACACATAAAATGGAGGACAGTTATATAATATCACAAAATGAAGGATAACTACATCAGATCACAAAATGCAGGATAATTACATACTTCTGGGAATCATGGCCTAGCCAACCTGACACATATTTTGGGGGAACACAATTCAATCCATGACAGTAAGGAAAAAACCTCAAGCCCAAAGCATAAACTATGAAGCACACCTGTCAAACACTGTGAAATCTGAGTCTAGCTGAAAGAGCATGGTGAGAGCCAACTCATGTATCTAGGACATTATGGAAGATGCAGATTTTCCCAAAAGCAAGCATCATTAAGAAAAAAATAACATCAGTCTTGTCTTCTGTAAGCCCTTCCAAAGATTACCAAAAAAAAAAAAAAAAAAAGGAGAGTATTTCCCAGCTCATTTTATAAGGCCAGCTTAACCTTGATACCAAAGCCTGATAAGGGATGTTACATAAAGGAAAATTACATACCAAACTTACTCATAAATCCAAAACATAGCGCTAGAACTCAAAAATCCTAAACAAAATTCTATCAAAAGGAATCCAGCAATATATGTGAAAGATAATACATCATAACAAAGTTGAGTTCATTCCATAAATTCAAGGGTGGTTTAACTATTAAAACTCAGAATGATTCATTACATTTACAAAAAAAGAGAGAAGTGGGTAAATTTGTAGAGCAATTTATGTGCCAGGGCGTTATTAAAAACAATACAGCAATCAGTCAGTGATTAGTAGAGTTTAAAAACTGGATGTGATCAGGAAAGATAGGAAGAAAGCCCTATCACAAACACTGTCATCCCTGGGTGACTGTGGGCATACCCAAAGCTATTTTTTCCTCAGAAGCACCATCAGAAGCTGAACATTGTGGAGGGGAGAGGAGTACACATTTTACTAAAATAATCCAGCCAGTCACTAAATATATAAACAAGAAAATCCCCTAGAAGGGGTTTAGGGAACGAGTACTGAGATTTGCTACAATATATTATCTAAAATGTCCAGTTTCCAACAAAAAATTACAAAACATGCAAAGAAAGGGAAGTTTGACTCACACCAGGAAAACAAAAAGTGCAGGAAACAGAAACTGCCTGTGATTGAGAGACCAGATACCAGATTTATAATTAAAAAAGACTTTAAAGTGATCATTATAACATTTTCACAGAACTAAAGGAAACTGTGATTAAAGAAGCAAAGGAAGATGTGATGACAATATTACATCAAATAGAGAATGTCAGTAAAGGATAAAAATTATTTTTTAAAAAGAGAAACATATGGAAATTATGGAGCTAAAAAGTACAATAACTGAAATAAAATTCACTAGAGGGGTCAACAAGTAGATGTGAATTGGCAGAAGAAAGAATACGTGAATAAGTGAAGATAGGTCAATGAATATATGTAAGTTGAAAAATAGAAATTCTAATTTCTAAATTGAAATTAGGAATAAATAGCGGGAAATAGTTTAAGAAACTCAAAGATATGTGGAAATTAAACAATGTACTCCCAAATAAGCAATAGGTCAAAGAAACAAAATCTAAACAGAAATCAGAAAATACTTTGAGATGAATAAAAACGAAGACCCAGCACAACAAAAGTTATGGGAAGCAGCTAAAGCAGTGTTTACAGGAAAATTTATAGCTGTAAATACTTATATTCAGAAATAAAAAAGATCTCAAATCAATTACCTAAACTTCCACCTTAAAACACTGGAAAAAGAAGAGCAAAGTAAACCTAAAGCAAGTAGAAAGAAGAAAATAATAAATATTAGAGTACAATTTAATGAAATGGAGACTAGAAAAACAATAGAGAAAATTAATGATACTCAAAGCTGGTTCCTTGAAAAAATCAACATAACTGACAAATCTTTAGCTAGATTTACCAAGGAAAAAAATGAGAGAGAAAGCGAAGACTCAAATTATTAGAATCAGAAATCAAAAAGGGGGCATTACTACTGACCCTACAGAAATAAAAAGGATTATAAAGGAATACTATCAACAACTGTATGTCAAAAAATTAGAAAACTTAAGTGAAATGGACAAATTCCTAGAAAGTCACGAACTCCTGAAACTGACTCAAGAAGAAATAGACAATCTGTATAGACCTACAATAAGTAAAAAGATTGAAGTAGTAATTTTTAAAACCACACACAAAGAAAAGCCCAGGCCTAAATGGCTTTACCACTGAACTCTACCAAACATTTCAAGAAGAATACCTATTCTTCATAAAGTCTTCCAAAAAAGATAAGAGGAGGGAACACTTCCCATCTCAGTCTATGAGGTATTATTGTAATATAAAAACCAGGCGAAGACATCACAAGAAAACTATGGACAAATATCTCAACAAATGTCACAAAACCATCAACAAAATACTAGCAAACTGAATTTAACAACATATATAAAGAATTACACACCATGACTGCCTTAGGCTAGGTTCTCTAGAGAAGCAAAACTAGAAAGCGTATAAATATATATAGAGAGAGATTTATAACAAGGAAACAGCTCATATGATTGGAGAGGCTAGTCCCAAGTCCATGGATCAGGGTACAGGCGTCTCCCAATTCATGCAGCTGCAAAATCTGGTGAACCCAAGGTTGGCAGGTCAGAGAGCAAGGCTCCCACTCGCAGTCTGTGAAGGTCAACTAATTCTAAGATCGCCAGGCAAGACCACAAGTTTTCTCCTGATTCATGTAGCTGCAGAGGCTGGCAAACCCAAGATCAGCAGGTTGGGGAGCAGTACTCTGCTCACAGCATGTGAAGATTGACAAATCTCAAGATCAACAGGTAAGCTGCTAGCTCAAGTCCCAAGAACCAGAGGTGAGACAACAAGAGGCAGCTGCTGGGTCCAGAGCAAGCCAAAAAACCTTGGCAATTCAAGCAGGAAGGAAGTAGCCAGCAGAGGGTGGAGAGATGAAGGCTGAGGGGGCAGTGAGCTGCCACAGGCCCTGCCACCGCTAGTACCACTCAGCAGATACCATCATGGGGGTGATCACATATCAAATTTCAACAGGGAAGTGATCACAGCATTATACAACTGCCAAAACACTGAGAATCATGGCCTAGCCAAGTTGACATACAATCTTAACCATCACAATGACCAAGTGGAATTTGTCCCAGGAATTCAAGGTTCGTTCCACATCCAAAAATCAATTAATGTAATGCATCATATAATACAATAAAAAACAAAAAAAATCACATGATTAACTCAGTGGATGCAGAAAAAGCATTTGATGAAATCCAATACACCCCTTCATGATAAACAACCTTCAACTTGATAAAGGGTATCTACAAAAAATAATAATAACTAATATCATACTTAATGGTGAAAGACTGGATGCTTTTCCTCTAAGATCAAGAATGTCTGCTCTCTTCACTTCTATTCAACATTGTACTAGATGTTCTAGTCAGGATAATTAAGCAACAAAAAGAAATAAATGTATCCAGATTAGAAGGGGACAGGTCAAACTATATCTAGTCACAGGTGACATGATCTTATATATACAAAATTGTAAAGAATCCATGAAAAAAAATTCAGCACTAATAAACAAGTTCAGCAAAGTTGCAAGATACAAGATCAATATGCAAAAATCAATTTTACTTCAATATTGTATGATTCAATTTACATGAAGTATCTAGAATAGGCGAGTGTATAGAGACCAAAGTTTATTAGCGGTTACCAGGGTCCAGAGAAAGAGGGTAAAGGGGATTCACTGTTTATGGGACACTGAACTTCTGTTAGGGTGATGGAAAAATTTGGAAATGGATAATACTAATGATTCAACAACATGATAAACATAACTAGTATCCAAAAAATAAAAATTTTTAAACTATTTAAAAAATTATATTTCTGTACACTTGGAATGAACAGCCCATAAATTAAATTAAGAAATTTTTATTAAAAATTTAAGAAAACAATTCTATTTACAACAGCATCAGAAAGTATAAAATACTTAGGAATAAATTTAACAAGAAAAGTGCAAAACTTATACTCTGAAAACTACAAAATATTGTTGAAAGAAATTTTAAAAGATCTAAGTAATTGGAAAACTCTCTCATATTTACGGAAGAAAAGACTTCACATTTTTAAGATGAGGCACTCCCCTAACTGACCTATAAATTCAACACAATCCCTCCATCAGAATCCCAGCTATCTTCTTTGTAGAAATTGACAAGCTGATTCTAAAATTCATATGGAATTGTGAGGGACAGTTCCCTAAAAGAAAAACCAAAACCCTCTTGAAAAGAAGAACAAAGTAGAAGAACTCATACTTCCCTATTTCAAGTCTTACTAAAGATCAACAGCGATTAAGACAGTGTAGTACTGGCACAAAATAGACATATAGATCAAAGGGATAGAACTGAGAGTCATGAAATAAATCCACCCATCTATGGCCAACTGATTTTCTACAAGTGTGCCAAGACCATCCAGCGGGGAAAGAGTAGTCTTTTCAACAAATGGTGTTGAGAAAACTAGATAGCCACATGTCAAAAATGAAGTTGGACCAGTACCTCAACAACATATACAAAAATTAACTCAAAATAGATCAAAGACCTAAATGTAAGAGCTAAAACTATAACACTCTTAGAAGAAAACATAGGGGAAAATCTCCATGACTTTGGATTTGGCAAAGGACTCTTAGATATGACACCAAAAGCACAAGTAGCAAAATTAACATGAATAAAGTAGATTTCATCAAAATTTAAAGGTTTTTTACTTCAAAAGACACCAGGAAGAATGTGAAAAGACAACCCTCAGAATGGGAGAAAATATTTCAAATTACATATCTGAATTGTATCCAGAATGCATAAAGAACACTTAAAATTCAATAATAAAAAGACAAATAACCCAGTTAAAAAATAGGCAAGGTTCATAGAACAATTGGTGTAGAAATTGTTGAATGGGAACCTAAACTGCTGTGTAAACCAGCACTGAACACAATAAAATATTATTTAAAAATAAATAAAATCATAGAAAAAAAATGGCAAGGAATCTAATAGATATTTTTCCACGGAAGATATACAAATGACCAACAAGCCCATGAAAAGATGCTTGACATCATTAGTCACTAGGGAAATGCAAATCAAAACCACAAAACCATACCCAGCAGAATGGCTAAAATTAAAAAGTCAGATAACATCAAGTGTTGACAAGGATGTGGAAAAATCAGAACCCTCCTACATTACTGGTGGAAAAGTAAAATGGTGCAGCCACTTTGAAAAATAGTCTGGCAGTTCCTTAAACGATTAAACCATTCCTAGGATAGACCCAAGAGAAATGAAACATGTATCCACATAAAAACTTGTACATGAATGTTAATAGCAGCATTATTCACAATAGTCAAAAGGTGGAAACAACCCAAAGGTACATCAACAGATGAATGGATGAACAAAATGTGCTATATACAAATGATATATTATTCTGCCATCAACAGTGAGGAAGCACCAATACATGCTACAATTCAATGAACCTCAAAAACATTATGATAAGTGAAAGAAGCCAGACTCGAAAGGTAAGCTCACATATTGCATGATTCCATTTGTATAAAGTATCCAGTATAGATAAATCTATAGGACAGAAAGTAGATTAGTGGTTGCTTAGGGTTGCGTGGGAGTTGGGGAGATAGCTAAAGCAATATACAGATATCATTATTGCAAGAAATAAGAGTTTGGGAATAAAAAAATGAGGTTAAAAGTGTTTGGGTTAAGATTGAAACTATCTGAATTTAGAACTAAAGATTAACCTATAAAAATTATGGTTACAAAATTACATATCATAAACCCTAACTCTAAACCTTAACTGCCTATAAATATAAATAATATTGTTAATAAAAATGTTAGAATAGAAGAGGTTGGAGAACCTGTAAGTATGCTAATTTCAAGAATTTTCTTAGAAAGATATATAAGTTGGAATGCCTTTGGCTTTGACACAGACGCCCTCAACCAAACAATAGGAAGATGTACTTACTCAAAAGAAGTCCTGATGTAGAGAGGCTCCTAGTAAGTTAATCCAGCAACTATGCTATGGTTGAGGACCCAAGCCACTTTCATATGTCTGCCCTGCAATCTTTATGTTGTTGACTTGATCCTCTCCACAACCCCCTGCTCTCTGTCTGCCACACCTACACATATCCCTGCAGATGTGATAGTGTCCAGTGGAAAGAGAGAAAAAAGATCTTTTTCAGAAGCCTCTCCTGCAGACCTCCGTTCATCTCTTATTGTCTTTAGAACTAAGTCACAATCCTGTCTTTAGCAAGGTGAATGCAGCTATCATAATAGACATAAATTAATTAGGAGCTAGAGCAAAGGTCCCCCTCTCTAGCACACAGAGGAGTTTGAACACCTGAACACAATTCTAGCAAGAAAGAAGGAAGTCAATAGATACTGCCTGAGGCTGAAATACCTGGTTAAAAAGTGAAATGATTCTAATTCCTTATAATTTTTCATGATTTTCCTTATGAATTTTAGAAAGTCTTTCAGGAGCTAATAACTTTTAGGCTGGAGAATCATTTAAAGTTCAGCAATTATCAGAGAATTTTTTTTCTTTATTCATATCAATAACAATAATTTTTAATTTAAAAAGTATACATAGTATAATCAAAATTTTAAAAAGGAACTTGTAAATGGTAGCTATTATTACAAAACATAAGCAAACTGAGGAGCAGCTATGTTGAATAAATGTTAACTTCCTTTAATTATTTGTGTGATTATCAGCCATTGATACCTTTGTCTAGATTAGCTTAGATTAATTTATCTGCTACATCAGGTAGAAAACATAGCACAGTTTGGGAAGAAAGAGGGGTTCAGAAAGTTCACAGCAGTAGAAAGCGTGTTGTGGGAGGGGAGAGGTTTTGACCAAGGCATTACTAGGAGCTATGGGGAGGGGCAGATGAAGGCAAGGCAATAGGTTTTCTTATGCATCCTCTATTAAATGCACAGAAAGACTCCTGTGGAACATTCGAGGTCTGAGCCACGGTATCTATTTAATATTGACAATGTGGCCACGGGCCAGAAGTTGATGATACAAAAATGAATGCAACTCAGCTCTTGCCCTCCAGCACTCGCAGTCTAATGGGAAAGATGAACTCATAAAAAGCAATTTGCAACACAACAAAAGAGATGCAATGGTATGAGCTACAGCAATTGCCCAGAGGGGGAAGTGATTAATTCATTTTGAAAAGTCAGAGGCTACTCTATGGAGAAAAAACAAAAATCAAAGGCTGAATTTGAGTTCACCAAGTATATAGGAGAGAAAAGGACTTCCCAGAAACTGAGAATTACATGCTCAAAAGAGCAGGTTTAGAGTAGCATGGCCTGCTTGGGGGACCAGACAAACAATTGATAATGATGCAGTGTGGCAGGGAAGGGAAATGAGGCTTGAGGAGGAGATAGGGACTAAATCTCACAGGGCTTTACTTGCCTTACTAGGGAGAATGATGTTTATCCTGTAGATGATGGGAGCCACAAAAAGTTATTAAATAAAGAAATGTCCTGATTTTTCATTTTTAAAAAGAGACTTTGGTGTTCTATGGAAAACATATTGGAGCAGGTCAAGATGGGAGTTCAAAGACTCATTAGGATACAGATAATAGACACTGGAGCCTGAATGAGGGAAGTGATCCTAGTCACCCTAGAAAGAGACAGAAGTAAGCAAATAGTTATTGAGTGTCTATGAGGTTTGATGGAGAGAAAGGAGTAAAATAGGACATGCAGGATTCTGGCTTAAGCAACTGGGTGGATGCGTGCAGGAAGTGAGTTCAGTCTGAGGCATAGTGAACTCAAGGTATCAGTGGGACAACCCGGGGAGATGACATTTGGCAGCTGGACGTAGGTTTCATCCAGCAATATGGATTTTGCATTCTTGAGGAGGCATCTCCTAAAGCTACAAGACGAGGTCAAATTGCCTGGGGAGTGAAGAGAGAGTGTGAACAGAGAATAGAGGGGCCTCTACAATTCAGGAATGAGTGGGTCAGTTCATCAAGAAGACTGAGTAGCTACAGTCAGAGAGGCAGGAGGGATAAAAGAAAAAATGATACATCCAAATCCAGAGGATGAAAAATTTGTATAAAAGGGAATAATCAACTCTGTAAAAAAACAAGAAAGAAAGAGAAAGAGGAAGGAAGGAAAGGAAGTAGGGGAAGAAGAAGAGAATGAGGAGGGGTGTGACAGTTAAGATTGTGTGTTGACTTGGCTGGGCCATGATTCTCAGTGTTTTGGCAGTTATACAATGTTGTGATCACTTCCCTGTTGCGATTTGATTATGTGATCACCCCCATAATGGGATCTGCTGTGAGTAGCCAATCAGTTGAAAGGGAGTTTCCTTGGGCGTGTGGGCCACATTTAATATAAGTCGACATTCTGGTAAAGCTCGGGGGCTTTCTGCTCGTGCTGGATCCTGCAGCTGGCCCTGTTCGTCTGACCTCCAGTTCTTGGGACTTGAGCTAGTAGCTTACTTGCAGTCTTGCCTGCCGATCTTGGGATTCATCAATCTTTGCAGCCTGAGAGCAAGAGCCCTGCTCTCTGACCTGCCAATCTTGGGTTCACTAGCCCCCTGCGGCTACATGAATCAAGAGAAGCCTCTATCCTTACCCATGGACTTGGGACTTTCCAGCCTCTACAACTGCATGAGCCATTTCCTTGATATAAATCTCTCTCTCTCTATATATATATATATATATTATGTATATATATATTTATACTTTTTATTGGTTTTGCTTCTCTAGAGAACCCAGCTTAAGACAAGGGGGAAGAGGAAGAATGCATAAAGGTGATGAAAAAGAAGATGAAGAAGGAAGAGAAGGAGAACAAAGAGGAAGACAAGAAAGAAGAGGAGGGAGAAGGAAACACATTAAGGCAACACTGGCAGAAAATGATCTCAAGTATCCCAGAACTCTACTGCTAGTTTCCGTGCCTTTCAAGGTCATAGAGGTTATGTATCTAGGTTCTTGGAGGAGGCAGCAGCAGAAGTCTGCCATTTCTAGAGACTCTTCCTTCCCGACCTACCTGGGCCTAGAACAGGGGAGCTTTCCTAGTCAGCTTTGTGGCAAAAGTCCAATCCTAAGTGGAGTTTTCTGGCACCTATGTATTAGGGACTTTATAACCTATTAATGTTTTTGCCTCATGAACAGTCCTCTTCATCCACCCTAACATTGTGGGAAGGCACATTGATGAACTTAAGGCAACTTGAAAGAAGCCCAAGAAATTGCATTCACTTTGATTTCACTTGGCCTTGGTCTATGGACTAAGGATGGCAAAGTTCTTTCAGCCTGAAAGCCAGCCTCTCACCCTGGCCCCTCTAAAGTTTGAACTTGAACAAGTCTGCTTATAGACTCACACACAGCCTATATACACAGTGAGGACTCAGTTCTGATCAACCCGTTGGGGAAGAGGAAAAAACTAATATTTAAACCAAACCCAAACCAAATCGACTGCCATCAAGTAGATTCCGACTCATAGTGACCGTATAGGACAGAGTAGAACTGTCCCATAGGATTTCCAAGGCTATAAATCTTTACGAAAACAGACTGCCACATCTTTCTCCCACAGACTGGCTGGTGAGTTCTAACCACCAACCTTTCAGTTAGCAGCCAAGCACTTTAACCACTGAGCCACCAGGGCTCCCAAACTAACATTTACTGAGCACCAACTCAGTGCCAGAAGCCAGGTTAGAGCTAACGGCCATTAGCTAGTTAAGAAGCCCATGAGGTAGATGGTTTGATCCCCACTGAAGAAACTCAGATTTGCATCTTCCCTAAGACCATTTGACTAATAGTCAGTGGCAGAGACAGGCCTTTATACCATGTCTGTATGATTCTGAAATTCAGGACTTCTTCCTAAATGAAGAAAGTTAGTTTCTATTAATTTTTTAGTTAACTCCTATTCCTCAGATTCCAGTGTGCAGATGACTATTCATAAGAAAGACATGTGCCCCTATAATGTTGCATACAAACTGAATTCTTATAGCTCAGATTGTATTTCAAGTATCTTAAATGTCATGGCAAATATTTTTTCTACATCAAAGAGCCCTTTCAGAGAGCAAAGAGCCATTCCCTAAATTATCTCGTTTTGTGTCAAGTTTCCTTAAAGTCAAGTTCACTTCTGCCACTAAAGAAACTGTATACCCTAAAAGAGCATCAAACCCAAAATCTTATTTTGTTCTTGTGAGAGTGAAGACAGGCAGAGTTCAGAAACCATCAGAGTGGGCCCTGGAAGGAGACCCTGGTGTTCCCACCTCAGCTCCTCCAAGGGTACTTCTTTTTATCAAGCCAGTGAGATTCACAGTCTCTCCTCACAAGCCCACTCTGTCAGGTCATAATAGACTTCTGCTCCTACACGTTCTTGGAACTTCTGGGGATGAGTGTCAAGCCTGAGCCAGCACAAAGTTGCTCCTTCTCCCTGGTTGCACGAACTTCTCAGCAGAGATAGATTAAGGGGGAAACTGAGGCACATCTCTTGGCTGACTCTGTGAAACTCTAACACTTCTGCCCATTCCCTTAACATGTTACATCTGTGAGCAGGATTCTCCATCACTTACCCCAGCCACTTCCTAGGAATCAAGTAGGTGAACTTGAAGGCAAGCACAGACAGCTACATCTATGCCCTCCCTCTTTCCACATCTGTCCTGACTTTATGAAGAAGTCTGTACAATTCCCTGTATACTGAAATGGGCTGAACCCAGGGTGTTACTACCTGGACAGAGATGTTGTCCTCTTGACTTGGACTTATACTGTACCACGGGCTCATCTTTTGGGCTGGTCATCCATGTCATCTACCAAATATTCCCAGTTCTTCTCCTGGGCACAGGTAACCCTTACCCAGTTCCTTTAAAGTTAGGTATGGCCATGTGACTTGCTTTGGTTAACAAAATATGAACAGAAGTAATGTGTATCATTTCTAGGTGGAAGCTCTAGAAGCCAGTTTGATGGGGGAAGCAAGTGTTAACATGAAGCCTGTGGCAGCCTAAAAGATTAGGAAGAAAAGAGCCCCTGTTGGCCCCCAGTGGATATGTAGCAAAAAAATCCCAGGATGCCATGAAAGTACTCAGGAAAGGCACCAAACCAAAAGCGGAATCTGGTCAGGGAAGACTTCCTAGAAGAGGTTGGTGCTGTTGCTGGTGCTGTGTAGAGTGGAGGATGAGTAGGTGGTAACAAGGTGAAGGGGTGGTGGTATGGAGCAGGGAAGGAGGCATTCCAGGAAGAGGGAACAGCATGTGCAAAAGCCCAGAGGAGCAACACAGAGAGAGAAAGGAAGGGCTGAAGTGACGGAGGGAGGAAAGGAGGGCAGAGTTTTCAGCGGGGGCCTGGTGTGCCTAAAAACTCCTTCTTTCCTGGTGAACTTTGGTACTACTCCAATTCCCACCAGAGAAAAGGAAATGAGAGAGAGAACAAATTTATAGGGGAAGAGAATGGGAAAAACAGAAGAGTAGATTTAAAAGAACTGGAATAAAACAGGGAGCCCATCAAACACAGACTAGAGAAGAAAATAAGAAACCAGGTGACAGAATGATTCATCGTTTTGTTTGATAGTCACTCAACTCTTCCCGTACATAAACTGCTTCACCCTCCCGGCCTCCTTGGTTGAGCCAAGTATTCCTTGCACTTTCCTACACTGAGTGTTTTCTAACATCACCCTACCCTTTTCCTTTTTTTCTATCCAGCCAGGCCCCACCCAGCCTTCACTCCCACCTTAAACCCCTCCCCAGCACCTCTCCCCTGCATGCTCTCCCCCTCTGAGCCTCTGTGCCAGATGGAACTATGGTATTGTTGGCTGTGTTTCTCTGCTCACTTAGAAGATTCTAAACTGCTGGAAAGCAAAGAACCTGTAACCACCCCCAGGCGATTTGCTCAATGCCAGGATCAATACATGAATTTAAATACACAAAGGTATTGATAAATATTTGCTAACTGATTGACAATTTGGAACGAGCTATTATTACTATTAAAAACAAACAAACAGCAAACCAGTTGCCATCAAATTGACTCTGACTCATGTGACCCTATGTGTGTCAGAGTAGAACTGTACTCCATAGTATTTTCAATGGCTGATTTTTCAGAGTTAGGGATCTTCACGCCTTTCTCTCGTGACTCCTCTGGGTGGGCTGCAACCTCCAACCTTTCAGCTACCAGCCAAGTGCATTAACCATTTACACCACCCAGGGACTCCATTATCACTATAACAACCGTTTATTAAGTGCCTATTATGTGTCAGGCACACCAAATCATAAGAGTAGTAGCAGTGGTTATTATTACTAATGAGCCATTATTGTGTGCCAGATATACCAGGTCCCTGGGTGGTACAAACTGTTTGTGCTCATCTACTAACCTAAAGGTTGACGGTCATACCCAACCAATGGTGCCACAAAAGAAAGATCTGACAATCTGTTTCCGTAAAGATTAGAACCAAGAATACCCTATGGGGCAGTTCTACTCTGTAACACGTGGGGTAGCCATGAGTCGGAACTGACTCAATGGAAACTGGCGAGGGGTATACTATATTATGCACCGGGAATGTATTATTTTATTTAATTCTTACCACCATATACTATCTCCTTTTTACAGATAGGTAACTGGACTAAAAGGTAAGGTAATTTGTTCAAGTTCACTCAGCTAGCAAGCCTCAGAGCCAGGGCTCAAGTCCAGATCTGACAGGTTTTCAAGATCATGCTCTAAGCAGGGTTCTTTGGGAAAAAAAATCAAACTCTTCTAGATGACCATTTCATTGGCCACTGCCTTCAGATACTTGTTTCCCAAACATCTGGGTCTTCCTTAACAATATCAGTCTAAGTTTACCAGCCAGACATCCACAGGTCACAATTTCAGAACCTGAGATCAACCTAATTGGCCACTGGGTGGCACCAAAAAAGTATGTCTGAGACACCAAAAGACCAGGACATTTTCTAGCTCTGAGGCATTCCTAGAGGCAAGCCGTGAACCAACTGTGAGAGCAAAGCCATCCAGAAAAAAATAAGAAACCGACTGGGAAATTGCCTCAGGTGTCCAATGCCGATAGAAAAAGCAGCAAATCCACACGTTTGTACTTCAGTCAAAAATCATAATCCTGAGAAGTGCAGACTGTTTAAAAACATCTGTTTACCTGGAACACAGAGAAATCCCCATGGATGCTCCAAGAAAAGAAAAATCACAGGCAAAATCACCGACAGCAAGGATGTCCAAACACCTTAACAAGGCCTTGTTGAAAGGGCAGCTCTTAAATGATTCAGCTGCCTCTTAGCCAAAATGCATAGCAACAGCCATAAATACCCTATAATTAACATCACACAGAGAGCAGGGGAAACTTTGAAAACATTTCATATAACATCTCGAAGGAGTCACAGACATTCTTCCCCATGAACGAGAAGAGTGGTTAAGTATTTATCTAGAACCCGCTGTGAATTCTTCAAGTTGTAGAATATCTAGAGATTGCTCTATATTTAGCAGGAGGAACTAGCTCATTGAGCAGCCCCACACCCCTAACCGCAAAGGCCAGCTGGAGGCCTGGCTATTGTGCAGGCTGCCATGTCCTACACCAGTACTACTTGGAGTGTGGTCTGTGGATCGTGGGCTATTTGTTACTAGTCCACCAGGAGATAAGAACAGAAAGTGAGAGTGAGCATCTGAATCTTTCTAGCAGTTTGGAAGTGCCATGACATCCAAGGCTGTGATCAGTCAAACAGAGCTGGATGTTTCAAACTGGCTAGTGAATCATTTGTGCAAGAGTTGTGAACTAGTCATACACAGCAGGATGCTTATCAGTCCGGAGCAGGTTGGATATTAAAACAAACTGATTCTACAACATACGTAGTTTGAGAAGCATTGTTCTATGAACCCAAGGCAGATTTCTCCAAGCCTCTCTAGCCCTCTCCAGTTCCCCAGCCTTGAGAAGCATACCAGTCGCCATTGAATTGACTCCAACTCATGGTGACCTCATGTGTGTCAGAGTAGAACTGTGCAGTAGAACTGTCCTCTGTAGGGTTTTCATTGGCTAATTTTTGAGAGTAGATCATCAGGTCTTTCTTCCTGGTGTGTCTTAGTCTGGAAACTCTGCTGAAACCTGTTTAAGCATCATAGCAACACTCAAGCCTCCACCAACAGAGAGCGGGTAACTGCATGTGAAGTGCGTTGGCCAGGAATCTAACACGTCTCCCCCGTGAAGGCAAGAATTCTGCCACTGAACCACCAATGCCTCATGGCCATATCAGGGTAATTGTGATTTATTTAGTATTTTCTTACAGTCCCTTTTTCCTACCTCCAGAAGGCCAGCCCCAGGACACAGGAATCTTCAGTGCTAGAGCAGTTCCCTGGCACATAGTGGGGATTAGACATTACTGGTTGAATGATAGGATGGAGACAGCAAGCCACGCTGCCCTGGATGGGCCTCACCCACACTGGGCAGTCACTTGATGAGGTGCTGAACACTAGCAATGTCAAGGCCTCCCTGGGAACAGAAGGGAGGGGATATTGGCACAGCGCTGGGGAAGCTATGAGCACTCCACCAGGCTGCTCCCTGGAGCTCTAGGCCAGGTGCTCTTCTGGGACAGTGGGCCCTCTCTCTGTTGGAAAACTTTCCCCAGATCTGCATCCAGCTTTTGTCCCCTAGACCTCCTTGTCCTTCACTTCCTCTGCAGCCAGGTCTCTAGACTTCCTCCTGTCCAAAATAAATGCTTCCTTTTCTTTTTACTCCACTTCCCACCCCTAGGCCTTCTCTTTTCTCTCTACTGTCCCTTAACCTCTAATTCTCTCCTCCCTTCACCAAAAGACTTGACAACTGATTAAATCCAGAATCTCAGTCTTAAATAACTCCCAAGATAGTATTGATATGGCAGGGAGGGCTTCATTTTCAAAAATTCTGTGAAGAGATGAAAGGGTACTGCTTGCTTTAAGAGAGAAAGAATATGAAAATCATCTGACTGTTCACATTCTCACCACAGCTTGTGTTTCATGTAATTCTCACAACCACTCTATAAAGTAAATATTAGTAGCCCCATTTTAGTACTAAGGAAACCGAAGATAACAAAAGGTTAAGTAGCTTGCGTGCCCCCTGCCACACAGCTGGTAATTAATAGAGGAGGCTGAATCCATTTCTCCCTAACTCCAAAGCCCGTACCCTTCATTACTACCCTCTGAGGCTCCGTGGGAGAAAGATCTCAAGATCTGCTTCTGTAAAGATTACAGCCTAGAAAACCCTATGGGGCAGCGCCAGTTCTACTCTGCCACGTGGGATCGCTATGAGTCAAAAATGGACTCAATGGCACCTAACAACGATGCCTCTCGAAGAGCGCAGTGGTGGTTCAGTGGCAGAATTCTCACCTTCTGTGCAGGACACACAGGGTCAATTCCCTCAAGCGCAGCCACCACCCCTCTGTCGTTGGAGGCTTGTATGTTGTTAAGACTCTGAATAGGTTTCAGCGGAACTTCCAGACTAAGATGGACTAGAAAGAAAGTCCTGGCAATCTACTTCTGAAAATCAGCCCATGAAAACACTATAGATCACAACAGTCCATTCCTCAACATGGGGATGGTGCAGGACTTGGCAGGGTTTCGTTCTGTTGTGTATGGGGTTGCCATGAGTCAGGGCCGACTGGAAGGCAGCTAACAACCACCAACAACCACCCCCACAGAGAACAGTGGCATATAGTGTGGGAAATTATCAGCCTGGGAATGATCTGCACGCGGACACTCCCGAGCTGATTTCAAGGTCTCCGGGATTCGGACCGCACGTTCTGCACGCAGACATGCCATTCCCACCTGCAAACGGGAGGGAACACCGAGTCTCTGAGAACTTGCTGATCTGTGAGCCTTAAAAGATAAGTTCGGATACTTACAAAAGTCTTGATGTGCTTTGAAGGAGAAAAACAACTTACCAGATATTTGGAATAATGCCCAGGCGGAGACCTTAAAAATAAACCACTGCAAGTCCTCAGGGCTGCAGTCCTGTTTGTCTTTGTGTGTGTCTGTCTTTTTTGTTCATTTCGCTGCCCAAAAACTGCAACATATAGTAACTATTGTAACACAGTGGGTTGTATTAGTTTTTAACGTGGAGGTTCTTATGCTGACGCTTACAGTTAGAATTCAAGGGTGTTCATAAACTTGGGTAAGTGAAGAAATTACATCTGTATTTTCATTAACTTCTAACTCAAATTTAGCATTTCCTTTAAGTGTATGTGGATAACCATAGCTGTTACTGTGACTTTGTAACCAATAGAAATCACAGGTGTTTGCATATCACATTGCAAGTGTTGCAGATATTTCAAAGTATCATTTATGCTCATGCTACTCCAAAATTATAGTAGCTCTTAGACCTGCCACCAGACCTTAATATTTAATGCATTAATAAAGATGCATATCTATTACTATATTACATATACTTTTTTTCAATATTTTGATAACTGGATTTCAATAGAACTTATTTCCTCCTATGGATTTTTTATGCATTTGTAAACATTATTCTGAGAAGGGGTTTATGGGTTTTACTAACCTGCCAAATGGGTTCAAAGCACAAAAAGCATTAAGAACTCCAGCTCTGGGGCCTGCTGTTAGTTAACATTTGAAGTGCCTTAATCAGGAATCTGCCCTCCAGGAACTACCAGTTAACATATGAAAGACCCCAATCAGACTTTCGCAGCCCTGTCCAATCTAACTATCTGATCAGCACTAGAGGGTTTATAAATTAGCATCAGGGATATTATAACTGATTTTTCATTGGTTCAATGTATGTGGAAAGGATGGAAATATTATACAGGCACATATGCACATAGATGAACAGGAATATATGAATTTAGTAAAACCCAGCTGCCTAAAACCTTTATGAGTGGGTCATTAGACCTAGAACTCAGATTTGGTCCTGTGGGCAGACATTTAGGAGGGATTCCAACTGGATAGCTTTGCTATCTTGCCTCCCTTGTCTAGAATATTATCTCATCTGCCCCAGTTGAAGCTTTCCTGCAAGGCATTGTGGAAGCTCCTGGGGAACTGAGGGCTGGGCATCCGCAGCTTACAGAACAAGTCTGTATGGCTGTCTCTGTCAGACGTATCTAAGATACGGCAGGTGTGGCATGTGCCCTGGGCACCACTTGAAGGCAGGGGGCGCCACTGAGCAATTTTGATTAATCCGGTATGGCCCAACATCCTTCTTCAAGCATGGTAGATACAGAGGCATAGCAAGGCAAGGCAGAGGGGGGCACTTGTCCCCAGGTGCAAGCCCAAGAGGGCGTCAGATGAGGGGTGGAATGCCATTCCTAGGTGTAACAAATATGAAGGGCTCCTGACTGAGGCAGCTGGACAAGAGGGGGGAGGCATTTCTGCTGAGAAGTTGCGCTATCTACGTCTATTCATCTTGAAATCGAGGGGGGGTTGCAATTTACAGATTATTCCTGGGCGCTCGTTACCTTTGCTACAGTTCTGCAGGGGCGCAATTTCAGTGTTTGCCATAGGGGCTATTTTCCATAGATTCGCTTCCGTGATTGCTAGTTTGTGGCAGAATTCAACCGAAGACTTACTTAATTCCTTGTAGCATAATACCAGAGACAGGGGTGGTGCGAAGGGGACCGTGGAAATAAACGAAACTCACCGAAATGTCAACAAATGGCAGCTGTCATTTCAGCAGCTGTCATTTCAGCAAGGGAGTCAGCTACCATCACTTGGATTTGGCAGGCAGGACAGTAGGGAAGCTGTAGTGGAAAAAAAGGGAAGGCTTCAGGTGTGCTCTGATTGGAAGATGTTGGCCGGGGAAGCTGCAGGTGAGCTAATCAGAAGGTGACCATCTTTTGTGATTGGTTTGGGGAGCATATTTGGCTTTCTCTGATTGGTCCTGAGCTGGAAAACCAAAAACAAACCCATTGCTGTCCAGTCGATTCCGACTCATGGCGACCCCATGTGTTACAGAGTAGACTGCTCCATAGAGTTTTCTTGACTGTAATCTTTACAGAAGCAGATCATCAGGCCTTTCTTCTGCAGAGCCACTGGATGAGTTCAAACCTTTAGGTTAGCAGCTGAGGGCAAACTGTTTGCAACACCCAAGGACCCCCCCTGAGTTGGAGGTGAGGGGAGGGGCTGTCGGTTATTGACCAAGTCCTGACCTTTTCCGGTCGATTGCAGCTGAGGTTGTGGTTTGGCGTTCCATAAGATGGCTGATGCAGAGGTGTGAGTCAGAGGTCTATAGTCATACATGGTCTGGCCATTGTCAGTTTGTATATTCAGTCTCTCAGGACCTATACATCTCATCTACCTCTGGCAGTGAGGTGTTACGGAGAGATACCAAAAAGAACCACTACTGTGAAAGACCCGAACTTTTACCTGGAGGGGCTGTAATGAACACTTACTCCCCTCAGCTGGTGGTGTGGCTAATGACACCTGATGAGACAGGCTAAGCTCAGGAAAACACAGGTATTGTTTTTCTTCGGAAAAGGTGGCATCGAGCCCAGTGTTTGTCAGCTGAGAGCAATTTTGCTCCCCAGGGCACATTTGACAATACCGGGAAACATTTTTGGCTGTCAAAACTGTGAGAGGGAGGGGGTGGTATTATTATCTAGGGGTGGAGGCCAGGAATGCTGCTAAACATCCTATCATGAAAAAGAAAGCTCCACCCCCCAAGAAGTTTTCTAGCCTAAAATGTCAATTATGCCTATGATGCCTATTGATGGAGAAAAATGGAGGAGAAAATGGATAACAGAAGGACGTCTGGTGGCAGAAAAGCATTATGATTAAAAGAATGGACTCTGGGCTTAGAGCATGATTAGGATCTGGCTCTGCCGTTTCCTGGTGACCACAGGCAGGTTACTTAACTCCTTTAACAGTGGTTCCTCCTTCGTAGGATTTACTGTGAACCGACCTAAGCCAATTTCACCATGTACATTTCTTAGGTCTCTTTGGGTAAGATGAGTGATCTAAGAAGTTTGAGTTGAAGTGGGCGAGAGTTGGCCAACCCTTCCTCCACAAGCTAGCTACCAGGTTAAAAAGGAAGAAAATTTCAAAATTCTGACACACATATAGACATTTATTAGCAAGCTGACCCAAAAGTTATCATAGTACTTGTTCTGTAAGCTCCACGAGGTCCCAGCTCTGTGTCCCTGGAGAGCTCCAACCACCATCTTGCATGGAAGAGTCACCAGAGGCAGACACACAGTGACTGCAGAGGTAAGATTCATGGCTGGACACCGGATAGAGATTTAGTTTCCTGAGCTATTCCTAAGGATTCAGGCCATAGGCCTCTCTGGATCTCTATACTCTGCTCATACAAGCATAGGGAGTATCTCCAAAGTAGTTTAATCCATCCAAATATCTTGAAGACCTTTATTTCACCGTTGAACACCTATTTCTAACATTTACCATGCAGTTTAACAAGCCACTAATTTCACCAATGAAGAAACATTTTTGACATTCTGTAAGCTAATTAGAAAAGCTTCGGCTATTGATGGAGATGCAGATAGCAGAAGCCTGCTCTACCTTCTGGAGAGAGATTCCTGATGAGAATATTATTGTATTTTCTCCATGCATTAGCATGCCAGCTGCTCCTGGGCTGTTGCTTAATGTAAATAGCACACACACACCATAGCATGTTGTCTGGTTCGAGGGTTTAAAGCAAATCACAGACAACATAATAGAGCTGTTAAAAATACTCAGTGAGATCACATGTGCAGAGTAGTTAGCAGGAGTCCTGGCACATTAGTAAATGCAGACTGAAGGTCCCCAGGTGGAGCAAGTGGTTAAGTGCTACTAACAGAAAGTTTGGCGGTTCAAATCCCTCAAAGGTACCTGGGAAGAACGGCCTCTCGATCTACTTCCAAAAAATCACAGTCACTGAAAACTCTAAGGAGCACAGTTCTACTCTTTGACACACACAGGGTCACCAAGAGTCAGAATCAATTCAATGTCAACTGGTTTTATTTTTTATTATTATCATTGTTATTATTTTTAAAGCCTTTCCCCCAGCTCCTTGAAGAAAAGGAGGAGAGGTTTAATGTCTGAGGGTAGTGTAGAAAAGGAAGATTATGGCATTCATTGAGCAACTACCATGTGCCAGGCATTTCATGTGCTTTGTGGCACTTAACTGGCACAGCCACCTGGCAAGGTGGGTTTGATTATCACTGATTCACATATGAGGAAGCTGAAGCTCAAATGGCACAAAGTCCTCATCCAAAGCCACACAGCCTGGTGTAGTGAAAAACCACTGAGGCCTTAAATGAGAATTCAGAGGATTTATTCAGTTTCAAAAGATCTATTCAAACGGAGGAAAGCCCCAGCTCGCGTAAGTGGAGACCTGGAGGTTTCAGAGAGAGACTCAGGGGAACGGTTATAGGGCTGAAAAAGGTAATTGCAACAAAAAATCATTGATTGCTTAAACATTCACTGAGGGCAGAAGAGGGAGAGCCAAGCAAATCGGGAGAGGCTTCCATTGGATATATATGCTTAGGTAGGCCACACAGTCTGATTACAATGGTCAGTTACAAAGTACATTTGGGCATAGAGATTTACAGTCATAGTCATGAGATGCTTACAATGCATGTCTTGTAAAAGTGTCTAGTTTTGATGTAAAACATATCTTTGGAGTGTCAGGTGCCCTAGGCTGACGATAAATTTTTGCGTAGGCCCCTGCTTGCTCAAGCTAAACCTTTCAGGTTGCCTGGAGGACTTACACAGTAGGTTGGCGCCCAAGGTCTTTTCTGAAATATTGTTTCTACATCCCTATCATGAAAAGAATATTTCTTAAGGCCATTTTACACAAATGTAGCTGTGTCTAAACCTCCCTTCTTGGGTGCATTCCTTCCACATCCTGACTTGTCCACAGAGAAGATACCTCCCTAAACTACCCGAGGTTACCATGCCAGATAAAGAGCCCAAAAGCAGGCATTCCTAATTTCAGTTTTTAATTCTGCTAAAAGCACTAGGAACACAGATTTTAGTTTTTTATAATTTACTCTTGTCAAAAATTTACTAGAAATTTCTTTCTTAAAGCCAGAAGGTACCAAAGCCAAGAGTGAAACTCAGGTCAGTTGGATGGGGACATATGTGATCCAGCCACCTCCCCAGAAATGCATTTTTAGCTCCTAGTGCTAGTGAGAGATTAACATTCAGAAGTATGAGGAAGATCAAAAACCGCAGGAGTGGGAGGCAGGTGGAAAGTACAAGGCATAAAATCACTGCTGGAGGCTTCCAGCCAGCTCCCTACTGGGGTCTAGGGGTTATCATCTGATAAACAGAGGGCTAACTGGGTATTAAAGGGCAGTGGTGGCTCTGTAGGAGCCCTGGTAGCCAAGTGGTTGAGAGCTACAACTGCTAATCAAAAGGTCAGCAGTTCAAATCCACCAGCTGCTTCTTGGAAACCCTATAGGGCAGTTGTACTCTGTCCTATAGGGTCTCTATGAGTAAGAATCAACTCAACAGCAACAGGTTTGCTTTTCGGTTTTTTTGGTGAGTCAGTGATAGAATTTTCGCCTTCCGCATGGGAGATCTGGGTTCGAATCCCAGCCAAGGCAACTCATGGGCAGCCAACACTCGTCTGTCAGTAGAGGCTTGCATGTTGTTATCATGCTGAACAGATTCCAGTGGAGCTTCCAGACTAAGACAGGCTAGGAAGAAAGGCCTGACAATCTACTCTCACAAATCAGCCAGTGGATCACAGCAGTCCCATCCCAGTGTGCATGGGGTCACCATGAGTCAAAGGCCGACTCTATAGCACCAACAATAACAAGAAAAACTGGGTATTAGTCACTCGTCGGTTGCCAAGGGGTGGGTTCTACCAAAAGCAGAACAAGAACCAAAGATTTGGAGCCATAACGAGGCACCAGTAAGAGACAGGGGCAACAGAATAGGGAAGAGGAAGAAGTGGGTTTTTATCAACCCACACCAGTTGGCTTGGAGCCATAACTCCCAGACAGACCATGAATTATATAGACTTTTCAGGTTCCCCTAGGGTGAGGATTCAGTGCTCTGGGGCAGTGCTCTGAGGGACCAGCACACACTGCTGGTTGGAGGCATCCAAGTGCTTCTGGGCAGAGGTCATCCTTTGAAATCCAGGAAAGCCCAAGTCCTTTCCCTGGCCCAAACAGCCTCCTAACTGACCCCTGCCCACCCACCTATATAACTCAGTCATCCCACCTGGCCTCCCTCACTTTGCTCCAGCCACATTGGCCTCCCCACTGTCCTTGGGAAAGACCAACCACACTCCAGCCTCAGAGCCAATGTAACTGCTAGTCTATGTCCTTGGAACCCTCTTCCCTTGAGACTCTGCTCACTTCATACAGGCCATACCCCAAATGGCATCTTCTCCAAGAGACCTGGATCACCCTTTTAAAGTTTCACCTTTGACCCTCTTTCCTTTACCCTGCTTCACTTTTCCTCATCGCTACCCAACTATAGTATAAGCCATGGCCGTTGAGTTGATTCAGACTCATAGTGACCCTATAAGACAGAGCAGAACTGCCCCATAGGGTTTCTAAGGCTGTATTCTTTACAGAAGAAGACTGCCACGTCTTTCTCCTATGGAGTGGCTGGTGGGTTTGAACAGCCAGCCTTTTGTTTAGCAGCTGAACACTTACCCACTATGCCACCAGGGCTCCTTGACTATAGTATAATATACTATATTATACTTTAGAAGAAAAATTACTATATTATAAAATATTATATAAATATACTGTATAGTCCACCACCCCTCTGTCGGTTTGTCATACTGTAGTGGCTTGCGTGTTGCTGTGATGCTGAAAGCTATGCTACCAGTATTTCAAATACTGGCAGGGTCACCTATGGTGGATAGATTTCTGTGGAGTTTCTGGACTAAGATAGACTAGAAAGAAGGATCTGGCAGTCTGCTTCTGAAAAAATTGGCCAGTGAAAACATTACGAATAGCAGCAGAACTTTGTCTGATATAATGCAGGAAGATGAGCCCCTCAGATTGGAAGGCACTCAAAAGACGACTGGGGAAGTGTTGCCTCCTCACAGTAGAGTTGACCTTATTGACGTGGATGAAGTCAAGCTTTTAGGACCTTCATTTGCTGATGTGGCACAACGCAAAATGAGAAGAAATGGCTGCAAATATCCATTAATAACCAGAATGTGGAATGTACGAAGTACGAATCTAGGAAAATTGGAAGTCATCAAAAATGAAGTGAAACTCATAAACATCAATATCCTAGGCATTAGTGAGCTGAAATGGACTGGTATTGGCCATTTTGAATCAGACAATCATATGGTCTGCTATGCTGGGAATGACAAACTAAAGAGGAATGGCATGGTATTCATCCCAAAAAGAACATTTCAAGATCTATCCTGAAGTACAATGTTGTCAGTGATAAAATAATATCCACACAGCCACAAAGAAGACCAGTTAATATGACTATTATTCAAATTTACGCACCAACCACTAAGGCCAAACATGAAGAAATGGAAGATTTTTACCAACTTCTGCAATCTGAAATTGATCAAACATGCATTCAATATACATTGATAATTACTAGTGATTGGAATGCAAAAGTTGGAAACAAAGAAAGATTAGTTGTTTGAAAATACGGCCTTGGTGATAGAAACGATGTGCGAGATCACATGATCTCCAACGACTTCTTCATTGCAAATACCTTTTTCAACAACATCAATGGTGACTATACACATGGACCTCACCAGATGGAATATACAGGAATCAAATCAACTACATCTGTGGAAAGAGACAATGGAGAAGCTCAATATCATCTGTCAGAACAAGGACAGGTACTGACTGCGGAACAGACCATCAATTGCTCATATGTGAGTTCAAGTTGAAGTTGAAGAAAATTAGAGAAAGTCCACAGGAGCCAAAATATAACCTTAAGTATATTCCACCTGAATTTAGAGACCATCTCCAGAATAGATTTGACTCATTGAACACTAATGACCGAAGACTAAACAAGTGGAATGACATCAAGGGTTTCGTACATGAAGAAAGCAAAAGGTCATTAAAAAGACAGAAGAGAAAGAAAAGACCAAAGCGGATGTCAGAAGAGACTCTGAAACTTGCTCTTGAATGTAGAGTAGCTGAAGCAAATGGAAGAAATGGTTAAGTAATAGAGCTGAACAGAAGATTTCAAAGGGAGGCTCGAGAAGACAAAGTATTATGACGTGCAAAGAGCTGGAGTTAGAAAACCAAAAGGGAAGAACATACTTATCATTTCTCAAGCTGAAAGAACTGAAGAAAAAATTCAAGCCTCAAGTTGGAATTTTAAAGAATTCTATGGGAAAAATATTGAACAACACAGGAAGCATCAAAAGACGATGGAAGGAATACACAGAGTCATTGTACCAAAAGGAACTGGTCGATGTTCAATCATTTCAGGAGGTAGAATATGATTAAGAACAGATGGTACTGAGGGAAGAAGTCCAAGCTGCAGTGAAGGCATTGGTGAAAACCAAGTCTCCAGAAATTGACAGAATACCAATTGAGATGTTTCAACAAACAGATGCAGCACTGGAAGTGCTCACGCATCTATGCCAAGAAATTTGGAAGACAGCTACCTGGCCAACTGACAGGAAGAGGTCTGTATTTATGCCTATTCTAAAGAAAGGTGATCCAACCAACCGCAGAAATTATCAAACAATATCATTAATAACACACAAGTAAATTTTGTTGAAGACCATTCAAAAGCAGTTGCAGCAGTACATCAACAGAGAACTACAAGAAATTCCAGCCAGATTCAGAAGAGGATGTGGAACAAGAGATATCATTACTGATGTTAGATGGATCTTGGCTGAAAGCAGAGAATACCCGAAAGATGTTTACCTGTGTTTTATTGACTATGCAAAGGCATTCTACTGTGTGGATCATAACAAATTATGGATGACATTGTGAAGAATGAGAATTCGAGAACACTTACTTGTGCTCATGAGGAACCTGTACATGGACCAAGAGACAGTCGTTCAAACAGAACAAGGGGGTTGTCTTAGTCATCTAGTGCTGCTATAACAGAAATACCACAAGTGGATGGTTTTAACGAAGAGAAGTTTATTTCCTCACAGTTAAAGTAGGCTAAAAGTCCAAATTCAGGGCATCAGCTCCAGGGGAAGGCTTTTTCTGTCAGCCTTCTTCTCTTCGGTGTTCCCCCAGACTAGGAGCTTCTCTGTGCAGGGACCCCGGTCCAAAGGACACGCTCTGCTCCTGGCACTGCTTTCTTGATGGTATGAGGTCTCCAACTCTCTTCTTGCTTCCCTTTCCTTTTATCTCTTGAGAGTTAAAAGGTGGTGCAGGCCACACCCTAGGGAAACTCCCTTTACATTGGATCAGAGATGTGACCTGGGTAAGGGTGGTGTTACAATCCCATCCTAATCCTCTGTAACATAAAATTACAATCACAAAATGGAGGCCAACCACACAATTCTGGGAATCATGGCCCAGCCAAATTGACACACATTTTTGGGGGGACATAATTCAAAACATTACAGGGGTACTGTGTGGTTTAAAGTCTGGAAAAGTGTGTGTCAGGGTTGTATCCTTTTACCGTACTTAATCTTTATGCTGAGCAAATAACCCCAGAATATGGACTATATGATAATAACATGGTATCAGAAATGGAGGAAGACTCATTAACAACCTGTGATATGGAGATGATATAACCTTGCTTGCTGCAATTGAAGAGGACTTGATGCACTTACTGATGAAGATCAAAGACTACAGCCTTCAGTATGAACTGCAACTCAACATAAAACAAAAATCCTCACAACTGGACCAATAAGCAACATCATGATAAATGGAGAAAAGACTGAAGTTGACGAGGATTTCATTTTACTTGGGTCCACAATCAACGCTCACGGAAGCAGCAGCCAAGAAATCAAACGACTTATTGCATTGGGCAACTCTGCTGCAAAAGACCTCTTTCAAATGTTAAAAAGCAAAGATGTCACTTTGAGGACTAAGGTGCACCTGACCCAATTCATGCTATTTTCAATCATCTCAAATGCACGTGAAAGCTGGACAATGAATAAGGAAGACCAAAGAAGAGTTGATGTCTTTGAATCATGGTGTTGGTGAAGAATACTGACTATACCATGGAATGCCAGAATAAACAAATTTGTCTTGTAAGAAGTACAGCCAAGTGCTCCTTAGAAACAAGGATGATGAGACTTTGTCTCATGTATTTTGTTATCAGAAGAGACCAGTCCCTGGAGAGGGACATCAAGCTTGGTAAAGTAGAGGGTCAGTGAAAAAGAGTAAGACCCTCAATGAGATGGATTAATACAGTGGCTGCAACAATGGGCTCAAGCATAGCAACAATTGTGAGGATGGCACAGGACCAGGCAGTGTTTCGTTCTGTTTACATAGGGTCGCTATGAGTCAGAACCCACCTGACAGCATCTAAAAACAACGATATAAACCCATTGCCATTAAGTCAATTCCAACTCACAGAGACCCCATAGGACAGAGTAGAACTGCCCCATAGAGTTTTCTAGTGTGTAATCTTTAAGGAAAGAACCCCGGGTGTCAAAATGGTTAAGTGCTGGGCCACTAACCAAAAGATCAATGGTTCAAACTCACCAGCAACTCTGCAGGAGAAAAGAACTGGTGATCTGCTCCAGTAAACATTACAGTCTATGAAACCCTATGGGGCAGTTCTACCCTGTTGTACGTAGTCATGGTGAGTCTGAATCAACTCTATGGCACACAACAAGAATCTTTATGGGAGCAGATCACCAGCAGCTGAGCTCCTAACCACTGTACCACCAGGGCTCCTTGATACAAGACTAGGTGTCAATAATGCTTACTGAATGAATCAATCAAGCAATCCAGAATATACTCCATAAGACAGTATTACGGGAAGTTGTTCAAGGACCACCCACATAAAAATTTCTTGGGGGACTTATTATAAACAGAATTCCTGAGAGGCTTCCTGGGCTGTGAAGGGGAGGAGGTCTGAGAGTTTTCTCAGTAACACTGGCCCACATGCAACTCTGTAGAGGCCCCCAGAAGAGGTGGCAAGTGTGGAAGGAATGACTTCTTGGCGATCCAGGATGTTGGACACTTAGCACTAGGGTCCCTGGCCCTCCACAGCCCCTGCCCCAAGTTCCCCAAAGGTTTCCAGGCCCCAAGGCTGGACAGGAAGCAGCAGAGCTGTTAAGACTTCAAGGAATACCTATGAACTTAGAAAATGTGGCTATCAGGGCAATCATGGGAGACAAGATATTACTTTTCAGACAGTGTTTAGGTCTCCTTGATTCTGTGACCCCTGGGAAGGGAGGGGTCCCCAGTGCGGACTGAGACTGAAGTTTAGATTCAGATTACTTTTTACTAAATAAAAGAGAATCAGCAACTTGATTTTTTTTTACAACTTACTATGAAATGGTTAAATTAATTTTATCTACATCATTTTAATCTTTTTACTATTGTAGTCTGTAATTTATTTCTTAGTGGTTTTAATAATATCTAATATTTATTCAATATTAAATTCAAATTATAGTCAAGGGATATTTAATAATACTTTTGAAGCTCATATTAACACTCTTATTTGAATTAAAAATTGAAGTCATACAATTTCTGTCATCAAAATCATATTTAATTTGATTTAGAGAAAACAAATTTATGGAGATTTCTTTAAAAATGTAGATTCCTGGGTCCACTCCAGGTCTACTAAATCAGTATCTCCGGTGGCGGGGCCCTGGAATTTGTATTCTTACCAGCCTCCACATAGAGTTCTGGTAACCAATAGTGTCACTTGGGGGGTAAGGGGGTGTGGACTGTACCAGGTGACACTGTCAGAGGAGGTGACACCAAAACGACTGCCTATAAAATCTTTGTGCAGTATTTCAGTAAAAATTTATTATTTTTTATAAAAAATCCCCATAGTTAGTTATAACAACAAAAACATTTTTTTTCGTAAGCCCAGCTTACATGTGGCATACCTCAGAGATATTGCGGTTCCGTTCCAGACCACCACAATAAAGCGAATATCGAAATAAAGCGAGTTACACAAATCTTTTGGTTTCTCAGTGCATATAAAAGTTGTATTTACACTATCTTGTAGTCTATTAAGTATGCAATAGCATTATATCTAAAAAATGTTTATACCTTAATTAAAATACTTTATTGCTAAAAAATGCTAACCATCATCTGAGCCTGCAGTGAGTTGTAATCGTTTTGCTAGTGGAGGGTCTTGCCTCAATATTGATGGCTAGTGACTGATCAGGGTGGTGGTTGCTGAAGGTTAGGGTGGCTGTGGCAATTTCTTAAAATAAGACAACAATGAAGTTTGCCACATTGATTGACTCTTCCTTGCAAGAAAGATTTCTCTGTAGCATATGATGCTGTTTGATAACATTTTAGCCATAGTAGAACTTCTTTCAAAATTGGAGTCAGTCCTGTCAAACTCTGCCACTGCTTTATCAACTAAGTTTATGTAATATTCTAAATCCTTTGTTGTCATTTCAACAATGTTCATAGCATCTTCACCAGGAGAAGATTCCATCTCAAGAAACCACTTTCTTTGCTCGTCCGTAAGAAGCAATTCCTCATCTGTTAAAGTTTTATCATGAGATTGCAACAATTCAGTCACATCTTCAGGCTCCACTTCTAATTCTAGTTCTCTTGTTATTTCCACCACATCTGCAGTTACTTCCTCCACTGAAGTCTTGAACCCCTCAAAGTCATCCAAGAGGGTTGGAATGAATTTCTTCCAAATTCCTATTAAAGTTGATATTTTGACCCCCTCCCATGAATCACTAGATCATTAAGAAACAAATGTTCTTAATGGCGGCTAGAATGGTGAACCCTTTCCAGAAGGTTTTCAATTTACTTTGCCCATATCCATCAGAGGAATCACTGTCTATGGCAGCTGTGGCCTTACAAAATATATTTCTTAAATAATAAGACTTGAAAGTCAAAATTGCTCTTGATCCATGGGCTGCAGAATGAATGTTGTATTAGCAGGCATGAAAACAACATTAATCTCCTCGTACATCTCCATCAGACCTCTTGGGTGACCAGGTGCATTGTCGATGAGCAGTAATATTTTGAAAGGAATCTTTTTTTCTGAGCATTTGGTCTCAACAGTAGGCTTAAAATATTCAGTAAACCATGTAAACAGATGTACTGTCATCCAGGCTTTATTGTTCCATTTATAGAGCACAGGCAGAGGGGATTTAACATAATTCTTAAGGGCCCTAGAATTTTCAGAATGGTAAATGAGCATTGGCTTCAACTTACAGTCACCAGATGTATAAGACACTGCCAAGGGAGTCAGCAGGTAATTTGAAGCTTTGAAGACAGGCATTGACTTCCTCTCTCTAGCTATGAAAGTCCTAGATGGCATCTTCTTTCAATATAAGGCTGTTACATTTATATCGAAAATCTGTTGTTTAGTGTAGCCACCTTCATCAATTATCTTAGCTACATCTTCTGGATAACTTCATGCAGCTTCTACACCAGCACTTGCTGCTTCACCTTGCACTTTTATGTTATGGAGGCGGCTTCTTTCCTTAAACCTCATGAACCAACCTCTGCTACCTTCAAACTTTTCTTCTGCACCTCCCTCACCTCTCTCAGCCTTCATAAAATTGAAGAGAGTTAGGGCCTTGCTCTGGATTAGGCTTTGGCTTAAGTTAATGTTGTGGGTGGTTTTATCTTTTATCCAAACCACTAAAACTTTCTCCCTATTGGCAATAAGGTTGTTTCACTTTCTTATTATTCGTGAGTTCACTGGAGTAGCACTTTTAATTTCCTTCAAGAACTTTTCCTTTGCATTCACAGCTTGGCTAGCTGTTTGGCACAAGAGGTCTAGCTTTCGGCCCATCTCAGCTTTCTCACTAAGCTTAATCATTTCTAGCTTTTGATTTAAAATGAGAGATGTGTAATTCTTCCTTTCACCTGAACACTTAGAGGCCATTGTAGGGCTATTAATTATCCTAATTTCAATATTGTTGTGTCTCAGGGAATAGGGAGACCTGAGGAGAGGGAGACAGACGGGGGAATGGCTGGTCGGTGGAGCAGTCAGAACACATATAACATTTATTGATTAAGTTCACCATCTTATACGGGCACAGTTGGTGGCACCCCAAAACAATTACAATAGTCACATCAAAAATCACTGGTCACAGATCCCCATAACAGATAGAATAATAACGAAAGTTTTGGAATACTGTGAGAATTACCAAAATGTGACACAGAGATACAAAGTGAGTACATGCTGTTAGAAAAATGGCGTCAATAGACTTGCTCAACACAGGGTTGCCACAAACCTTCCATTTGTAAAAAACACAATGTCTTCGAAGCACAATAAAGTGAGGTATGCCTGTATCAATATACCTACAAGGCTAAAACTCTATGCTAATTTACTTTTTGAACCTTCTAATGTGCTCAGGTCAGAGCTGTCATTATTACCCAATTACAATGACGCTTCAAATCACATGATTTCGACTGCATGCTCTACAAGCACACGCTTGTCATTGCTGCCGGTGTTTTTATAGTCGCTGATTTTGTCAAATTTTCTGATGTTTTAGCTACAATATTGTGGTAATTGGTATTTGCGAACCTACATCAATAACTTTTTTGAGAATGAAGTAGTAATTAAAGGAAAAGAAGGAGTGATATATGGGAATTACAATTTACGTGTCACATTAGTACAAAAACATTACTAAAGATTCTGTATGGTCTGGTACTGGCAGGAGGTCCATGGGGCGTAGGGGTGACACCAAGAGTTACTGCACTGGGTGACACCAACTCTAGTGACTGCTGGTATCTCCTATGAAGTTTGAGAATCCCTACAATGTCTGCCTAAGGGTGAATGGGAATGTTAGAATAACCGGATGAAGAGGGGAAGAACAATGTACCCACCACTCCCAAGCTCTAGGGTAAGTGATTACTATTACATACTTAAGTGGTTGCGTTCCTCTTTTGCCAAGAAGACCCAACCCTGCGGTAGGTAAGTAGGTAAATAAGCCAAGTGGAGTGAGGCAGGCTTGACTTCATAAGGAAAAGAAGGAGAGAGAAGAAACAAGGAAAATGACAGGATTGTCAAATAACGAAGGTTAATATTAACTAAGAATGATGTTTCTCTTCTAGTTTTAAGACATCATGGAAAGAGCGAAGAAAACAGAGAAAATTCTTTGAAAGTAGGCAGCCCAAGAGCTGCGCTCAGAAAGCATTTCTGTGGCTTAAAAGAGGGAACGTGTGTCTGTGATTGAGATAACTTGGGCTCGAGCCCTGGCTCTGCCATTCATTTGTTGTTTCTCTGGAACAACCATCTCACTGTTCTGGTCTTAGGATTCCTCATCTGTAAAATGTACATAATTATCCTTGCCCTCCCCCTTTGCTGGGACATTGTCATTTGGAAGGGTGTACTGGTGGAGTCCACTGTCTGAGAGAAAAATCTCCCCGTGGACAATCCTATGGAGACAGGATGGAGCAAATACTGTTTAACCACTAGGTTCCAGCCACACAGTCTACTTCCCATTGTCTGACCATGTACAGTTCCTTATGAAAAAGATTTTTGAACATGCTGTTCTTTATACCTGGACCAGTCTTTCTGGATGAACTTCCTGGTTTTTGTTTGTTTGTTTGCCTGACACTTTTTGTTTGTTTGTTTGCCTTGTGAAAGTGGTGAGTTTTAATGAAGTCAACAAAAGGGGACATTGGAGGACTCTTCTAATCCTACACAAAGCCATAAACCAATGAAAACCTGGCAGAGTTAGACTTGTTAACAATAGAAGATAAAATTAACAATGATTAGGTCATGATAAAATACAAAATTAAAAAATGCCATATCATGCCAGCATATAATTTTGGGGACATTTTTCTTTTCATCTCCATATGCTACCTTCTCATCATTCAGGTCTCAGCTCAAATATCCCCTCTTCAGAGAGCCCTTCCCAGACCTTCTTATCTAACATTGCTCCCCTCCCCAACTCCCTAGTCACTCTGTTACATCATCCTCTTATTTTCATCTTCATACTTGTCACTCTCTGAAATCATCTAAGTTGTCGATTTTTTCACTGGCTTATTGCTTATGCTTTAATAAAATGTGAGTTCCTTAAGGGCAGGTACTTTGTTTTCCAATGGGCACAGTGCCTCAAACACAGTAAAAAAAGAAAAAAGAAGAAGAAGAAAGAATGAAAATCAAACCAAACTCATTGCCATGGAGTGGATCCTGACTCATGGCAACCCCATGTGTTACAGAGTAGAACTGCTCCTTAGGTTTTCTTGGCTGTAATCTTAGCAGAAACAGATCACCAGGACTTTCTTCCATGCTGTTGCTGAGTGAGTTCAAACCCCCAAACTTTAGGTTATGTAGTTGAGTTAAGCCATTTACACTACCCAGGGACCTAAAACATAGTCCAAAACCAATGAAACTCATTGCCATCTAGTTGATTCCAACTCATAGCAACCCTATAGGACAGAGTAGAACTGCCCCATAGAGTTTCCAAGCAGCACCTCATGGATTTGAACTGCCAACCTTTTGGTTAGCAGCTGTAGCTCTTAACCACTATGCCATCAGGGTTTCTAAAGTAGTAGGTGTCCATAAATGTCCATACAACTAAAGTATGGATTTACTTGCCCCCATCGAGTTGTCTCTAAGTCTACCTCTTTTCTGGTTGTGTTCACTTCTTCTCCCCTTTGACTCTTTAAGTTTTTATTTATTTTTATTTTTTTAACTATCTTTGCCCCTGGCTGTAACAGCTTCCACTAGATAGCTGGAGAGGAAAGTTTTACATCCTTCCATTCCTCCTGGAGGATAAAACCAGTTGCCAACTTGACTCTGACTCATGGCAATCCCATGTGTGTCAGAGTAGAACTGTGCTCCATAGGGTTTTCAATGGCTGATTTTTCAGAAGTAGATCACTAGAACTTTCTTTCAAGGTGCTTCTTGGTAGACTCAAACCTTCAACCTTTTGGTTAGCAACCAAGCTCTTAACCATTTGCACCATCCAGGGACTCAACCCAATACTGAGTTGAAATAATCCAGCCTCAGAAGGAATCGCCTAAGACAACCAACTTTTCTCTAGCTATTATTGCTAAAAAATATAGTGCTGATGTATCATTTTGTGGACAGTTTTCTCCTTCTCACCAAAGACAGTCTTCTGGTTACCCAGTTTGGGAAGGGAGGTAATGGGGTGGAGAGGAGAAAACCTCATCCTGCCACGCTGCCCTACAGGCCTTGGAAGTGACATATGGCAGCCAAAAGTGAAATGCCCTCCAAGGAACTGAAAAATAAGGAAAATAATATTGCCTTCAACAAGTCAATAGGAAACCAACAGACCTTGGATCAGGGGTGCCAACTGGAGCAATCTCAAGTAGAGGCATTAACGTATTTAAAAAGGAAGAATCTCTCCCTCAGCAGAGGGGTTGGTCCATCCTGGAGTTAGAATAAATATTTAGCCTTGTTATATGCCAAACGCCTTGCCAAGAGATTTCCTTGCATTATCTCCTGTAATCCTCCCAATGGCCTTTTTCTTTGCTACTGTTGGTTTTATCATCAAAACTAGATTACCAAGACCCATGGGAATAGGAACCTTGTCTTTTGTTTCTCATCATTCTTTTTTGCTTAATATTTTTCCAAACATCACATCACAGAACACAATACTGGGAGGAAGAGCCAGCATTGGCTGATTGATTAATTCTTCTAGCATGGGGTTTTCCTCCCTTCTGAAATGTTCTCTTCCCTTAGCTTCTACAACAACTGCATATCCTATTCTATGCCCCTTGCTTTAACATCTACTGTTCCCTCTGTGAGAAATGCATCTTCTATCTTTCTCAATCCATTTTCCCACTGTTATGAATTGAATTGTGTCCCCTCAACATATGTGTTTGGATTCTAACCCCTATACCTGTGGATGTAATCCCATTTGGGAACAGGGTTTTCTTTGTTATGTTTGTGTTAATGAGGCCATATTAGGGTAGACTGTGTCTTAAACCTAACCATTTTTGAGATATAAAAAGAGCAGATTAGACACACAGAGAAGGGAAAACAAACTGGGGAAAACAAAAGCACACGTGAGGATCACCAAGGAACCCAGGACCACTGGGATTACAGAAGCTGAGACAAGGACCTTCCCTCAGGCCTGCGGAGAGAGAGCCTTCCCCTAGAGTCAGTGCCCTCAATTCAGACTTCTAGCCTCCTGAACTGTGAGAAAATAAATTTCTGTTCTTTAAAGCCACTCAGTTGTGGTATTTCTGTTATAGTAGTACTAAGAAACTAAGACACCCACTAATGGGCATATTATTGTTTTTTATTTTAATCTATTACTATAAACTTCCTTGAACTTGTCTCCTTAGGTATCTTTAGGCATACACGCAAGACTGTGCGGTATTGCTTTTCAAAGTGGCTACTCCACGTTACTCTTCCTCCAGTAGTTCAGAAAAGTTCTTCTTTTCCCATATGTCCATCAACACTGGTATTAACTGACTCAATAATTTTTACCAATCTGTTGGGTGAAAATTGATGGATTTATTTTATTCCGTATTTTTTCTGTTTTTCAGTGAGATGAAAAATTGGATTAGATAATGATACCAAATCATTATTAAATTTCTGGATTTTGACAAAGGTACTATTGTTCTTTAAGAGTTACGTGCTAAACTATTTAGAGATAAAGGGCCACAATTCCCTCAATTCACTAATGGTTTAGAAAATATAATATGTATATACATATATGTACATAAAATAATAATAGATATATAGATAGACTAATAAAACAAATGGGACAAAATGTAAACTATTGGTGAATATGCATAAGTGGTCTACATGAACTCTTTGCACTATTTTTGCAACTCCTCTAGAAGTGTGATTGCATGACAAAACAGTTACAAAACTTGGTACAAAAAAATTTTTGTTTTAAGAATAATTTACTTTTCTGTAAATTATCTTCCCTTTGCGCATTTTTCTTCATGGTCCATTGTTTTTGTCTTGTTGATTTGAAGGTCTTCTTTGTATGTGTCAAATGATGATCCTTGTAAGTTTTTAAAACTGTATAAACTTTTCCTAGTCCCTAGTAGGGCAGTGGTTAAAGCACTCGGCTGCTAACCAAAAGATAGGTGGTTCAAACACCACTAGCGGCTCCATGGGAAAAAAGACCTGGCGATGTGCTCCTGTAAAGATTTAAAAAAAAACTAAAAACCGGTTGCCATCAAGTTGATTCAAACTCATAGTGACTCTATAGGACAGAGTACAACTGCCCCACAGGGTTTCCAAGGCTGTAATCTTTACAGAAGCAAACTGCCCATCTTTTTCCCACCAAGTGGCTGGTGGGTTTAAACAGCCCACCTTTCAGTTAACAGCTGAGCACTTAACCACTGCACCACCAGGGCTCCTTCCTGTAAAGATTACAGCCTAGCAAAACCTATGGGGCAGTTCTAGGGCTGAATTAAGGCATGTGAAGGCACTAAGCACTGATAATCTCTGGTGCCCCCTCCTCTGCTTATTGACGCATTCGAACAGGATAGGGAGTTATAAATATACATATACATGTACATGTGTGTGTCTTAGCTATCCATGATGTAACTTCTTCTTAAATTAGACTAGTACTATAGTGTCACTATATGTCAGAATCTCTTCAATGGCAATGGGTTTGTTTGTTTGCTTTTTATAATATTAGCGATTGAACACAAGAGTGGTGTATGCCATTTTAGGGGAATGAGATGAACTGGATTATAAAATTTTTATTAAACGCGGGCTACTAAGATTTTTACTATGTATGTGCAGTGCGATGGATTGATTTGTATGGCATTTCTCGCCATGGTCTTTTTGGTCAAGTGATTAGGTAGGAGTATACAAATAAGGTAATTGTGGCCCACTAAGGGGATTGGATAGCTTGCTAATAATGCAAATAAAGTTCATGGCACCTGTGTGGGGTTGGGACCATGCACATAAGGCCTATGGAATCCTAAATAGGGGATTGGTTAGTTTTGCCATCCCACTAGGTTTAAAATTAGCCATCCCAGAAGCAGGAGGAGAGGCCTCACCATCTCCAAGGAAGAAGAGCCAGGAGTGGAGCGTATCCTTTGGATCTGGCATCCCTGTGCGGAGAAGCTCCTGGAACCAGGAGACCAAGAGAGAAAGAGCTATAACACCGAAGATGGCGAGAAGCAGTAACAGAGAATCAGCAGCAGGAGAGACCAGCAGGAGATGGTGCAATGGGCTTCCCAGCCCAGGGAGCAAGAAAGCTGACTGCCTTCAGGCAGGAGGCTTGCTGGTAGAGTAGGGTGCCTCTGAGCACTTGGTGGAGCTAGGTTTGCTGACCCACAGAGCTAGAGTTGAGCGCCTTCGAGCTGAGGCTTACTGGTGGAGTAGGGAGCTTCGAGGCACTTATCAGCAGAGCTAAAAGAGTTTTGTAACACTTACTCAAGCAGGGCAGAGGCTGAGGGGCCAGAGAAAGGTGTGCCTGCAGGCATGCCTGAGAAAAGGCTATCCTGTCTGCATTTGCATTGCACTAGACCCTAGGCATCAAAGGTGAGGAAGCCCTGTTTGGATTGCTTTTCTATTGCTGGATGATAAATTACCACACACTTAGTAGCTTAAAATAACACTCATTTATTCTCTCACATTTCTTTCAGGCAGAAGTGGTATGGCTGGTTTCTCTGCTCAGGGTCTCCCCACTCTGAAATCAAGGTGTCTGCCAGGTTGCCATCTCATCTGGAGCTCAGATCCTCTTCTAGTCTCATTGAGGTTGTTGCAGAATTCAATTCTTTCTAGTTGTAGGACGGAGGTCCCTGTTTTCTTACTGGTAGTTGACCAGGGGTCGTTCTTAGCTCCTAGAGGTGGCCTGCAGGTCCTGGCCTTGTGGTCCTCTCATAGTGTGGCAGCTTCCTTCTTCAGAGCCAGCAGGAGACTCTCTCTGGTCTGCTCTGACAGAGTCTTGCATAACATAAGATCATCACTTGGTGACAATCTCATCACCTTTGCTGTGTAAAGTAACACAATCAATGGAGTGACTACCCCTTTGTATTCACAGGCCCCACCAGGCTCAAGGGGAGGGGATTATACATACCATCTCTGTGTCTAATATGCACCTTTTGGTGAGGTGAGGACAGGAAGATAAACAGATTGCAGTATAGCATAGGAGGTGTATATGATGTCATGGGACCACAGGGATAATAATGATTGAAGGGGTCTAGAGAAGGAAGGGAGGGAAATGGGACCCTGGGGAGGAGGAGGTTTAGAAAGAAGATGAAGTCTGAGCTGACTTTTGAAGGATGAGGATTGGTTCCAATGGGAACTGCACATTTAAACCAAATTCAGGTTTCTAGGTAAAAGACTAATGCTTTAATCTAGATCACAGCTGAATTTCAGAAAGCCCCCAAATTAAATCCAGGCAGAATTAATCATTTAATCAGCCAGTCAGGCCACCTTAACTTGCTTTGGTGATTTAAAAGGGATTAGACAATTCATCTAGATCCCATTTTCAAAACTTGCTGCATCTTGAAATTCTTCTTATCTCTGGATTAGTCATGAATTCTCAGAATCTGTTTGCTAAAAAATTCCGTAAAGGAAGAGGCATAGAGCAAAGAAACAGTTGCTGGGAAGAAAAATGGTCATAATATCATCTAGATAATATGGTTGTTGAATTCACCAATCAGCCAGTTGCCCTGGGCTTATTAGATTCTTTTTAATCTTACACTGCAATGTAGAACTGCAGGACTGCATAAAATGTGAAAAGGAAATGAAGGGAGGGAAGGAGCATTATTAGAGCAAACACAAAATGAAAGAGCAAGTAGAAAGTAGTTTGTGAAGCTGCAGCTGGCTAACAGTGAGTACAGCTCTGTTCTCCAGAGTTGTGGAGAGGGTGGTGTTTGTTGTGTAGGTCCTTATTCCCAAAACATTGCTTTTTCATCAGGTGGAGGGTTGACTCAGCCTAGAACAAACTGAGCCTGGAAATTTAGAGTATTCAAAGAAGTTTTTTCTTACTTTTAATTTCTAATTTTTTATCTAAATAGTACACACCCATTTTTTAAAAAATATTTTATTGTCTGGCAAAATGGCACTCTAGGCAGAAGCACCATGCAGTCCCTCCACAGCAAAGATCCGAAAAACTAAGCTGGACAGAGAATACAACAATCCTGAAACCCTAAAACATCAAATGAAGAGATAAAGAACTCAGCCAAGC
>NW_004443969.1:7779344-7814415 GCF_000243295.1 Trichechus manatus latirostris
AAAAAAAAAAAAAGGTTGAGAAGTTAGAGGGTTGATATGTTGTGGGGTTGTTAACCAATGTCATAAAACAACATGTGTAGTTCTGTTTCATGAGAAACTATTTGTTCTGTAAGCCTTCACCTGAAGTACAATTAAAAAAAAATATTTTATTGTGTTTCTGGTGAAAGTTTACACAGGAAATTAGGTTCTAATCTAACAATTGTATACATATTGAGTTGGAATCGACTCGATAGCAACTTTTTTTTTTTAAATTTTTAAACAGGTTATACATATTGTATATTTGTATACATATACAGCCAGAGTGCTTCTTGGAAACGAGGATGGTGAGACTTCTCACGTACTTTGGACATGTTATGAGGAGGGACCAGTCCCTGGAGAAAGACATCATTCTTTGTAAAATAGAGGGTCATCGAAAAAAAGGTAGATGCTCAATGAGATGGATTGACACAGTGGCTGCAACAATGGGCTCATGCATAGCAATGATTACAAAGATGGCACAGGACCAGGCAGTGTTTCATTCTGTTGTACACAGGGTTGCTATGAGTCGGAACTGATTCAATGGCACCTAACAACAACAATACATATTGTTCAGTGACATTGGTTACATTTTTCACAGTGTATCAGCATTCTCATTATTTCCACCCTGGTCTTTCTGTTTCCATCAACTTAGCTTCCCTGTCCCCCCTAGCCCTCTCATGTTTGGTGTAGGGTAAATGTTAAGCACTTTGTTTCATTTAGTCGATTATTTTGAGGAGGACAGAACTCATGGGTGATATTATTTATTTTATGGGCCAATCTGTCATTTCATTGAAAGGTGATCTCTGGGAGTGGTTTCAGTTCCCAGTTTAAAGAGTAGCTCAGGGTGATGGTCTTGGGGGTTCATCTAGCCTTTATCAGTCCGGTAAGTCCGACCTTTTTCTGGTAATTTGAGTTTTGTTTCACGTTTTTATCCCATTCTCTGTGGGACCGTCTATTGAGTCCCTGGTTGGAACAGTCAGTAGTGGTAAACAGGCACCATCTAGTTCTTCCAGTCTGAAGGTGGGTGATGTCGTTGTTTATGTAGACTATTGGTTCTGTAGACTAGTTTCCTCTTTGAGTCTTTGGTTTCCTTCTTTTTCTTTTGCTCCAAATGAATAGAGACCAATAGTTTTATTTTCGATGGCTACTTGCAAGCTTTTAAGACCCCAGATGCTACTCACCAAACTAAGATGCAGAATATTGTCTTTATGGACTATATTGTTTCAATTGACTTAGTTGCCCCACAAGATTGTGGTTCTAAGCCCTCAAACCTAGCAGACCAATCCTATGAGGCATTTGGTTGTGTCTAGGAAGTATCCATAAGGATCTCTGGTGGTGCAGTGGCTAAGGCAATCAATTGCTAACTGAAAGGTCAGTGGTTCGAAACCACCAGGGGCTTTGCAGGAGAAAGATGTGGAAGTCTGCTTCTGTAGAAATTTACAGCCTCGAAAACCCTATGAGTCTGTAGGAGTCAGAATCATCTCAGTGGCAGTGGGTTTGATTTGGGTTTGGAGGAAGTATTCATAACTGTGCCCCCTATGTGTTTTATTTTATATTTCAAGATATATGCAGCACACATAAACATTTATACACATAAGCCTAGAGTTAAACCCATACATGTAAATCCATATATTCATATATGCCTTCCTGCACATATTTATGCATACATATTTATCTATATAACCAAACATATATTTTTTAGTTTTTATTACTGCTGTTACAAAATTGTATATCCTCCAATAAATCTTTATTTTTTTTACAAATTTCCACATAAATTGTTCATTGACATTAGTTGCATTTATCACAATTCTGTCAGTATTCTCTTTAATTACGTCTCTACCCTTCTATTTGTGTTCAAACACTAGTCTTTACTATGGTTGTACTAGGCTCACTACTTCCACAATCGGAGCCACATTTCCCATCACCAAAAGTAACAAACCATTAAGTTCTAAAGCGCACTTTCCCCTCTCCTCCTTCTCTCTGGTAACCACCAATGAATACTGATTTCTCTATATTTATCTGCTCTTATCTTCTTATAAAAGAGGAATCCTACAATATTTGTCTTTATATGTTTGACTTATTTCACTTAGCATTATGCCCTCCAGGTCCATCCACATTAGAATATGTTTCACAGATTCATCATCTTTCTTTATGGTTGTGTAGTATTCCATTGTGCACACAACATTTTTTAAAATCAGGTATCACCGAGGGACTTATAATAAAGAAAATCATCCCCTACCCTATGCTCCCCTGACTCCTTTTTTCAGTTGTTTGGGAGGTTCCTGTCCTATCTAAAAATACTGAATTTTTCACTCTTCTTTTCTGTCCTAACTAGATATAACATCTCCTGGGTTCCTGTAGATGAGAATTTAGGGCATCTATGCCATCACAAGCCCTGGTGGTGCAATGGTTAAAGTAATTGACTGCTAACCTAAAGGGTTGGTGGTTCAAAACCACCAGTGGCTCTGTGGGAGAAAGATGTGGCCGTCTGCTTCTGTAGAGATTTACAGCCTTGGAAACCCTACGGGGTCGCTATGAGTTGGAATTTATTTGACGGCAGTGGGTTTGTTTGTTTTTTTTTTTTTGTATGCCATAACAGGGGGCAGTGTTGGTTGAGTGGTAGAATTCTTGCCTTCCCTGTGGGAGACCCAGGTTTGATTTCCAGCCAATGAAGCTCATGTACGTCTGTCAGTGGAGGCTTTCGTATTGCTATGATGCTGAACAGGTTTCAGCTGAACTTCCATACTAAGATGGACTGGAAATAATGGCCTGGCAATCTACTTCCAACAATCATCTAATGAAAACCCTTTGGATCAATCATGGGGATGGTGCAGGACTGGGGAGAATTTTATTCCATTGTGCATGAGGTCACCATGAGTTGGGGGCCAATCTGAAGGCAGCTAACAACATACCATCACGACAAACCTAGTGGAGCTTTGTCACTATTTGTACTTCCTCTGTTGACTATTTTTGTAACTTTAAATGATATGCCATAAACTTTATGCCTTATTCCATTGTTTGCAAACAGTAGTACCTCTTGACTGTCTCCCTCACATTGAAGGAATTTTTAAACAGGGCTTCCAACAAGTGAAAAAATATACAGGATGTTAATAGGCGGGCCATAAGAAAGTGTTTCATATATAAAAAAATTTAAGAAATCTTGGGTAAATAAAACAGAACAAGTTACTCTATAGGGAAGCATCTCAGAAGTTTGATGTGCAAATGTGTGCTGTGAAGCTTCAAAAGAACTTGTAATAGGTAGCAGTTTCTAAACTTTTGATCATAGAAACTTTTTTTTTTCACAGAACATCTATCAACATCTCAGAAAAATGCTTGCAAAAAGGGAGAGAAGGCAGACTCTTGTTTGATGTGATGTAAGGAACACCAAAAGTTTCCTTTTACCCAATAGGAAAAATTGCCTATTCATTGAACACTTGCTATCTGCCAATTCTGTACTAAGTGCCTAGCACATAGTATCCTGTGAACTATGTACTCATACGATTAACCAGCTGCTGTCATGTCAACCCCAACTCATTTAAACCCCATGTGCGTCAGAGTAGAACTGTGCCCCATAGGGTTTTCAATGGCTGATTTTTCAGAAGTAGATTGCCAGGCCTTTCTTCCAAGGTACCTCTGGGTGGACTCAAACCTCCAGCCTTTTGGTTAGCAGCTGAATGTGTTAACCATTTACACCACCAACAGACTCCTATGTACTAATGTTGTTTTTAGGTGCCATTGAGTCAGTTTCGACTCATAGCGGCCCCATGCACAACAGAACAAAATGTTGCTCAGTACTGTACCATCCTCACAATCGCTGTTGTATTTGAGCCCATTGTTGCAGCCACTATGTCAATCCATCTCGTTGAGGGTCTTCCTCTTTTTTACTGACCCTGTACTTTACCAAACATGATGTCCTTCTCCAGGTACTAGTCCCTCCTGAAAACATATCCAAAGTAAGTGAGACAAAGTCTCACCATTCTCACTTCTAAGGAGCATTCTGGCTGTACTTCTTCCAAGAGAGATTTGTTTGTTATTCTGGCAATCCATGATATGTACTAATAGTATCTGTATTTTTCAAAGAGGAATATCAAGGTATAAAAGCCATTGCAGTCAAGTTGATTCCGACTCATAGAGACCCTACAGGACAGAGTAGAACTCCCCCATGGGGTTTCCAAGGAGCAGCTGGTGAATTCGAGCTGCCTACCTTTTGGTTAGCAGCCGAGCTCTTAACCACTGCAGCACCAGGGCTCCATTGAGGTATAGAAATGGCAGATAATTTGTCCAAGTTTCCAAAACTGGATAACTGGTGGAGTCAGGGTTGCACCTGAGACCCCATCTTTAATACTCTCCCACTCCACTATACTACCTCCCTCATAATGCCAAGTGGCCTGAAATGAAAGCAGTGCAAAAGAGCTTTTTAAAATGGCTAGGCGTTTTAACTAGGTTTAGACATTTCTGTAATCATTATACTATCTCATCTCTCTATAGTAATTTATACCACGTCAACAGCATTACATTGATTTACAGCATACTCAGTTTAGTCTCACCTAGTCCTGTTGGAGAGTGGAACTGATGAGGATACAGAGGTCGAGTGTGCTAGTCAAGTCATTATAGCTAATCAAGTGTTTGCTTTATTATTGGGTATATCCTAGTGAGTAGGGTTGCCACATTTAGCAAATAAAAATATAGGACTCCCAGTTAAAATAGAATTTCAGATAAACAATGAATATGCTTTAGTATAAGCATGTATCAAATATTTCAGATAAACATTACTTATTTATCTGAAATTCAAATGTAACTGGGTATAGTGGGTTGAATAGTGATCTCACAAAATCCATGTCTACCCACAACCTCAGAATGTGATCTTATTTGGAAATCGGGTCTTTGCAATTGTAATTAAGTTGAGATGAGATCATACTGAATTAGGGTGAGCCCTAAATTCAATAACTGGTATCCTTATAAGAAAAGGATAGCACACAGAGATACAGATAGAGAAGGCAATGTGAAGATGGAGGTCAGCAGAGATTGGAGTTATGCTCCCACAAGCCAAGGAACACCTGGGGCCACCAGAAGCTGGAAGAGTCAAGGAAAGATTCTTCCCTAGAGCTTTCAGTGGGAGAATTTCTGTGCTGATATCTTGATTTCGGCCTTCTAGCCTCCAGAACTGTGAGAGAATAAATTTCTGTTGCTTTAAGCCCCCAAGTTTGTAAGGGAGAAGCCCTAGATACACTAGGCATCCTGCAGGTCACCTGGCAACTTTACAAGTGAGACCAGTGCTCAGAACACAAGTGCAGAGAAGGTTGGGAACCTGGAAGCAGTATGAAGGTACACTCTACCTCTAAGCTTCCCAGTGGTGTTCTTCCAGTGGGTTAAGGTGGATCATGAGATACCAATTCTCTCAGCCCTCAAGGCAACCAGAGGAAGCCTCAGGTGGTAGGAACACAAGGTCAGGCACCTCCAACCATAAGCAATCTCTTCCAGGGCTCCTTGAAGTGTGATGCAGTAGGCTGAGGTCTAAAAGCAGGCCTCTGGTTCTCTTGGGTGGCAGCCAGAATAGTCTTCCGCCTGGACCTCTATATCATCAGCCAGCTGCAAAGCACTCAGCTGTCCATCCTAGACAAGAGGCCCATAGAGTTCATATTTCAGATGCCCAATGAGCAGGGCCCACAACCCATAGTGCTACGTGTTGTCAAGGTGGTCAGAGGCTTCTGGCAGGCACAGCTCTAGGCAGTGTAGACCCAAATACCGATTTTACATATATCAGGTAATTGTTCCTTAGTAGCTGATATGCTCTTATAGTAGCCCAGCTGGCTTCCCAGTGACTTCTTTACAATGCATTCTGTAAATTAGGGTATTTTCACATACTTGTTATGCAAAAGATAGTCTGTATCTGAACTCTGTTTGCATTGTTAAAAAAATAAAATTTAACATAGCATTTGTCAATAAGAAAAGGAAGTACAGAGTCTTTAAATATAACTTCAACTCTTACAAATGTTCAAAGTGCTGTAAAAAACTGCTTTAAATTTTTTATCACCTCTGTGATGAATAATTTGAAGAGAAAGTCCTTAAAAAATCAGTCATTATTTGCCTGTAACCATTTCAACATAAAACACAATATAAAAAGCTATGTTGACTTTCACTTCCACTTGGGCTATAGAAAGTATCAAGAGAACACTGCTCCCATCCTAAAACAAGAACAAGGCTGGTAATCTAAAAAATCATAATTGTTAAAAGCCTGTTAGAGAGTTGAGGTTGTAAAGAGACCTAATGAACCAAAATCCAAAAAGTGGCAATGACCTCCTAAGAGAAAAGAGACCCAGAGCTGATTTTATCCTCGGCAATGCAGTGAAAGGAGGAAGAAGCTGCCATAGATGCAGATAAGAAAAAACCATTGAACTTTTAATGCAATTTGAAAAGAATAGCGTGGGCTGGTGTGATCATTTAGAATCCCTGTGAGTTCCACAGGCAAGGGGAGTTTTCACCTACCTTTCCCATTGATCTTCACTGAGTGCTCATGAGGAGCAGGGGCTAGGGCGGGAGAGCTGAGAGACCCCCAAGACACACGTGTGCAGAACCTGGTAAAGTCTGAACAGGAGAACTGAGAGAAATCCCACAGGTACTCAAGACATGGCACTTATTATAAGGCAGCAATTACCTACTACTGGAGGAGGGACAGGAGATCTGACAGAGACAGATGTATAGGGCCTGCTAAAGTCTGAAGGCAGAGGGGGAGAACCAAAAGGAACTCCACAGGCACTCTGGACGTTACAATGAATACTCAGCAGTGATCATCTACCATTGGATGAGGGCCTGGAGAGCTGAGGAAGACATCCCCTCCTTTCCTTTTAGGTGCAGGTGTGCAGAGCCCAAGGATAAGTGAAGTCTAAGAATAACTGAGAGAAAATTCACAGACATTATGGGCCTTGCAGTATATACTAGGTAAGGGCCACTCCCCTCAAGGGGAGCTGCTGGAGAGCTGGCAAAGATACTTCACCCCAGACTCAAGTGCACAAAACCTGCTGAAGTTCAAAGGAAGAATGGGTTTATTGAGAGAAAATGCGGGCACTCCAGGCCATGCACTGAATACAAGGCAGAGGCAATCTCAGTTGGGACAGAGCAGTAGAAGCTGAGAAGGCATGGAGCAAAGGCTGTACCGCAATAACTCGGATTGGAGCTGCCTGTCGCAATAGCCAATTCTGAGACAGGGGTGAGGTGAGCAGCAAGATGTTTATTATATATCGATTTATAGGAGATGGAGGGGAATAGTTTCTTCCAAAAAACCCATCTCCCCCACTGGAGATCAGCTGAAATCTTTTATAGGGACAGGATTATGGATCTTTTGTGGTAGTTTCTCTTTGAGGTGGTGATGTCTTAGATGAGTTAACCTTCTGGTATTCTTAGAGGTTATCTGGTGACATCTTTGGGGATTATCTGGCAACATCCTGCTTTTTCTTGTCACAAGATGGGTGCTTTGTTTGGTTTTTCATTCTTAGATCATTATCACTTGTTTTCTACCCTCCAGGGAGGAACAACGGTTAATCTTAAACCTTTTTGTAGAGACTGGAGAAAAAAAGATCATGAGACAATGTGGCGGTTAGCAATGGGGGAGTAAACAATAGTGAGCCAGGCCTATGCAGCCTCTACCAAGGCCTGCTAAAGTCTGAGGGCAGGAAAGAAGAAAACTTTCCAAGCACTCAGACTCCAAGTCCTGCCAAAAAGAAGGTTATGATTCCTCCATCCAATAATGTGAAGTCTGTGGTAAACTGAATCTAACTAAAACAATAAAAAAGTCAGACCCAGACCAGCTACAGACTAGATTGCCTCAACACTTCATACTAATAATCTAGCAGAAAAAAAGGCCCACCCTTTTCTGGATATAATTATTATTTTCTACTGACTCTACTATTCTTTTACAAATAATGTCTGAATTCCATCAAAAATTATAAAACACATTAAAAAGTAAGAAAAGATGACTCTTCCTCAAGGAAAAAAAAAAAAAACTTGTCATTACTCAATTCCAATTCATGGTAATTCTGTGAGCATCAGAGTAGAACTGTGCTCCATAGAGTTTTCAAATGACTGATTTTTTTGGAAATAGATCACCAGCTTTTTCTTCCAAGTCACCACTGGGTGGACTCAAACCTCCAACACGTATACATTATATATGTATTTAATATAGCAGACAAGCATGTTAAGTTTTTGCACCACCCAGGGACCCCGCATCAAAATTATCAGACCCATTGACTTAGAATTATCAAACAGAGACTTTAAAATAGTAATAATAAATACATTAAAGGATCAAGTGGAAAAATGAATGATGTGTGAAGAGATGGACAATTTTAGAACCAAATAAAAATTCTAGAAATGAAAAATATGATATCAGAGATAAGAATACTTTCAAAGAGTTAATTATCAGGCTAGACACAGTAAAGGAAAGAATCAGTGAAATCAAAGGCAATCAATAAAAAGAATGCATTCTGAAATACAAAAAGGAAAAAAAATAAAACAGAAAAGACCATTCAGGATGTCTGGTATAGTATAAAATGGTTGAATAAATGCTTAATTTGAGTCCTAGGAGAAATATTTGAAGAGATAATGGCCTAGAATTTTCCAAAAAAAAACAAATGGCATTAATCTAAGATTCAAGACACTCAACAAACCCCCCAAAAATAAATACCAAAAACCAACAACAATAAAAACATCCTTAGACACATCATAAACAAACTGCTTAAAACCAAACATTAAAAAAAACCTTAAAAGCAGCCTGAGAAAATAAAACACATCACATAAGAGAGAATAACAGTAAAAATTACAGCTTCTCATCAGAAACAATGGTGATGAGCAGACAGACAGTAAAATGATACCTTTAAAGCATCGAAAGAAAAAAAAAGATATTTTCAAAAAGTGAAAGTTAATTGTCTAAAGCAGACCTCTACTACAAGAAATATTGAAATAAATTATTTAAGTTGAAAGGAAACAATACCAGAGAGACCCCTATAAACACAGACACACACACATACTTTAAAGATTATTGACTGCTTAAAGTAAAAATAATAGCAATGTAATATGAAATTATGGCATATTTAGAAGTTAAATATATTACAACAAGAGCACCAAGGATAGGAGGATGGAAATTAAAATATGCTATTTTAAGTTTCTTACATTGTGAAATAGTAGGATTTTTTTTATCATAAATATAATTTAAGATGTATATTGTAATCTCTAGATCAACCACTAAAAATAATACAAAGAGATATAACTAAAAGAAACTAAAAATAGTAACTAATACAGGAAATAAAAGCAAAAAATGAATACCTGTAAGTATTTAATTAATCACAAAAAAAAAGGTAGGAAAGTTGAAACAAAGGGCTGGTGGAACAATATAAATCAAATACCAATATGGTAGCTTAAAAGCCAAATATATTTTTATGGACTAAACAACTGAATTAAAAGACAGACATTGTCATCTTGGATTGAGAAAAAACAAGACCAAAGTATACATTACTTACAAGAAACACACTTTAAACAAAGACACAGACAAGTTGAAAGAAAAAGAATGGAATAAGATATATCATGCAACACTAATTATAAGAAATCAACCATGGTTATATTAATATCATAAAATGTAAACTTCAAGGCAAAGGGTTTTACCAGGGATAGTGAGAGGCATCTCATAATAAGAAAAGGTTTAAGTGATCAAAAAGACATAACCATTTTACATGTGACAGAACTAAAGAAAAATATAGATAAATCCAAATTATCGTTGACGATTTTAACACCTCTCTTAGCAACTGATAGGACTACTAGACAGAAGAAAAACACAACAAAGATATGGAAGATATAATTAAACTTAATTGCTAGTTATAGAACACTACACCCAATACAGAAAAAGATTGTGTAATCTCTAGTGCAAATGGAACATTCACCAAAATAGATTACTTGCTGGGCAATAAAACAAATCTCAATAAATTTCAAAGGTAAGAAATCATAGATAGAGTATGTTCTCTGACTACAACAATACTAAATTAGAGATCAAGAACAATAAAATATTCCAACAGAATTTTCAGCAATGATGGTAATGTTGTCCAATATAGTAGCCATAACCACATGTGACTATTGAGCTCTTGAAATTTGGCTAGACAGACTTAGGACCTGAATTTTTAATTTTAATTTTTTAATTAAACCAAATGTAAACTTCCGTATATGGCCAGTGGCTACTGTATTAGCACAAATCTAGAAAATCTCCAAATATTTGGAAATTAAACAGCACGTTTCTAACATTTAATGGGAAAGAAAGAAACAGAAGCGGGGGGAGGAGGAAGGAAGGAAGAAAAGAAGAAATTACAAGGGAAATTAAAAAATACTTTTAACAGAAAGAGAATGAAATACCATTTCAAAAATTCATGGCTACAGATAAAGCAATGCTTAGAGGACACTGCATAGTTTTAAAATGCCTATATAGAAAAGAAGAAGGATGCAAAATCAATGATCCAATCTTCCACTTTAAGAAGCTAGAAGAAGTACAGCAATTAAACATAAAGTAAGTAGAAGAAACAAATTAAAATGAGATCAAAATGAAGGAAATATAGAACAAACAATAGAGAAAATCAGCAAATCCAGAAGTAGAGTCTTTGAAAAGTTCACTAAGATTGATAAGCTTCCAGCATCAAGAAAAAAAAGAGAAAACACAAATTAGCAATATTAGCAATGAAAGAGGTGACATGTAACAACCTGAATGATTCTTGAAAACATTATGCTTAATGAAAAGGAGCCAGACATAAGAGAGAATATAGTGTATGATCCCATTTATATGAAGTTCAGGAACAGACAAAGTTTTCTACAGTAATAGATACCAGATCAGTGGCTGCTGCTAAGGTTCAGGGATTGTTAAAGGAAATTTCTAAGACAAAAAAAGAATAAGAATGTTCTATATTTTGATTCAGTATATGTGTTTATTGTCAAACATGATCTAAATATACCCTTATTACCTGTGTATTTCACTGGATATAGATTACACCTCAATAAACATTTTTAAATAATAAAGTCAGGTTAACAAAAGCCAGCTTAAGTTTCTCATTAAAAATTTCAAAAAATGCAAATTCAGTATTTAATATCTTCCATAATATATGTATATGTTTTTATAACGATGCATTAGATATAAAATACAATAAATTTTTTCACCAAGCCTTATGTAAATACTCCAGAATACTGCTGTTTGTTTCAGCTTGCCATGCAGACATTACACTTTTCCAGATGTGCCACATGTGAAAATATCAGGGCGCATGGTTCTACCTCGAGTTGAATCAGGAGAGGAGGGACAGGGGAGAGAGACAAAGTGGGGAGAAGGATACACAAAAATGAGAAATGTCTGTGTCATAGGGTCAGTGTAAGAGTGAAAATGAGATGGAGTCTGTGAGGGTAAAATGAGATCATGCATCTAATGCTCTTGGCGTAGTGCCTGTTCATAGCAGGTACTCAATAAATATTATTTCCTGTCCCCACTAAACTTCGTTGCCATTGAGTCAAGTCCAACACATAGAGACCCTATAGGACAGAGTAGAAACCACCCCATAGGGTTTCCAAGCAGTGGCTGGTGGATTCCAACTGCTGACCTTTTGGTTAGGAGCCAAGCTCTTAACCACTGTGCCACCAGGGCTAGAGCATTATTATTTTATGAGGATGTGGATTTTGTTTCTTCATATGGAAGCCCACAAGTTGTGTTTGGGGAAATGTTGTTCTTTTCATACCTTTATTTCTGATAAAAGAAGGTTGGAATAGTCACAAGATTCAGTTCTGGCTGCTCTTCAAAAGTGAGCTAATTTATGAAAAAGAGTATTCTGATTCTTCATAGTTAAGGCTTTAAATTGTATGCAAACAAGAAATCAGAATTTATTAATTGATCTTTGAGCAATCATGTGAATTGTGAAAAGGGCAGTGTTCCTACAAAACTAAATACTTTGTCATAATTAAGATGGCAGTGGGGAGCTTTTCAGAAATATAAAAGGTCTTTCTTCTAGACAATAACCAAATACCAAAGTTAGAAATTCATTAATTTTTTGAGATAGCAAGCGTTCAAGAAGATTTAAAAAAAAAAATTCTTCAAACAGTCTTTATGACTTCACTTCTCAAAACAATTTAGCAAGAATACAACACTTTGATAAAAATGTCTTTCAAGACATTTTTAAGCAGTAAAATCCAAATAAAGGGTTATTCTTTAAATGATATTGCTGTTTTAGGCTTGGGGCAACTATTAAAGCAATTCCCTGGGTGTTATTCTGTGCTCTGAACAGGAGGACTGGAGAACTGGTTTTCTTTTGGCTGTGATGTATTCTGTATTTCTCCAACATTTAACTTTCAAATTATTTTTTTAATTTTTAGAAACATTTATGGAACACACACAATTTGTCACATCAAACACATTCTTGCATTGAATTTTCACAACACTCTTTATCCACTCTTTACAGGGGGCAACTTAGGGTGCTTACTTTATTTACCCAAGGTCCACATCTGATAGAAAACTGAGCTGGGATTTGAGTCTAGTGCCTTCTCTACTTCCCCATGCCATCTATCATCTCGCCCTCCGGCTCTGTACCTCATACTCCATGAAGAAAAAAAGAAGAAGAAAGGCTGTCATAATGTCAGGAATCGTTGATGTTTTTGGTAAGCCCCACACCAGGCAGGCCTAAGAGGTGGCATGGCTGGAGGCAGGGGTACCCAGTTGGTCCACACAGCCATCAGAGCTCTCCTGGGTGGTCTCTCTGTCCACTCCCACAAGGGAGTTTTATTGATTTTTTTTTCCCCCTACCTGTGTGCCCTTAAAAGAACTTTTGGTCTTGTAGCCCTGCTCCTCACACCCTACCCTGCTCCCAGCACCACCACCTCCCCAAATAGAGATTCTAACTTCAGACACCACGTATTCCTCTGCCAGCCAAGGAGTGGAGGGAAGAGAATTGACCACTTGGGTGTAAACATAAGCAACCACCCCAGCATGAGTCAAGTGGCACAAAAGATGCACTTAAGAAAAGATGTCATACTCAACAGCTTGTTACAAAGCCATGAAAAACCCGCCATTTTATTCCCTCCTTAAAACCCTTCTGTAATCATTTCTACTTTAACTATTTAAAAACCATTGTTGTTTTTTAATAATTTATTTTATTTTGTTGTTGTTGTTGAAAATATACACAGCAAAACATACAAGTTAACAATTTCTACATGTACATTGACGTTAATCACATTCTTCAAGTTGTACAACCATTCTCACCCTCCTTTTCTGAATTATTCCTCCCCTGTAAACTTAAACTTAATGCCCCCTAAGCTTCCCATCTAACCTTTTGAGTTGCTGTTGTCAACGTGATTCCATACAGATAGCTCTTTAAAAGAGCACAATGCTCAAGGAGAACATTCTTTACTAATTAAGCTATTGTTTATAAACCTTTTTTGTTATAAACTAAGTCTAATGCTTCAGCCAATTCAGGAATTAGTTAACTTGGTTAATATGGCTCCTGAGGCAGGCAAGCAACAGAGCAAAAGAGACAAACACAATTATTGCTTTTTAACCTTGGAGAGGAGGACATTTCAGCCATCCAGCCATCTAGTCTCAGGCAAAGCTCAACCTGTAACTTTTCATTTAACCCTGATGTTGGTATTGCAAAATGGAAAATGAAGATATGGAAGGAACTTCACATATAAAACATTATTGGCTTTAAGACTACTTATCTATAATTTTCCAATAGGTTAATATTTATATGCAATTATCTATGACTAAGCTATCAAAGGGACCCCTGGTTGTCCAGTGGTTAAGAGCTACAGCTGCTAACTAAAACGTCAGCAGTTCAAATCCACCAGCCGCTCCTTGGAAATTCTATGGGCAGTTCTACTCTGCCCTATAGGGTCACTATGAGAACCTACGGAACGGGCACAATAGCACCTAACAACAACAGCAACAAGATGTAGAAGCCTCTGGGACACACTGAACTGAGATCTTTATCTTTTTTTTAAATTAATACACTTTGTTTTCTAGAGTTTTTAGGTTCACATGGGTCGCCATTAGTCAGACTCAACTCGACAAGCAGCTGACAATAAGGTTTACAGAAAAGTGAGCGCATAGTAGAGAGTTTCCATATATCCCCTCTCTCCCTCTTCACAGTTCCCTTGTTATTAACATTTTGCACTAGTGTGATACATTTATTACAACCTGTTAACCGATATTGATGCATTATCATTAACTAAAGTCTCTAATTTACTTGAGGGTTCACTCTGTGTTCTACGCTGTTATGGATTTTGACAAATGCATGGTGTCACATATCCACCATTACAGTAGCATACAGAATAGTTTCACCACCCTAAAAATGCCCTGAGCTTCACCTATTCATCCCTCTTTCTGTCCCCCATGAGCCCCTGGCAATCACTGATCTTTAGTTTTGCTTTTTCCAGAATGTCATATAGTTGGAATCATGCAGTATGTACCCTTTTCAGACTGGCTTCTTTCACTTAACAGTGCATTTAAGGATGATCCATGTCTTTTTTGTGGCTTGATAGCTGAGCATTCACGTTTGAGAAACTATTTATTAAGTGCTGGTCACTTTGCATATGTTTTCTCTAATTATTACACTAACACTGTAATACAGACTTTATCTTCCCATTTTACAGATAAAGAAACTAAGACTCCAAGAGGTTAAATCATAAAGAAAACAAAAATAATGAGAGTTAACATTTAGTAAACACTCAAGGTAGGTACCAAGCATTGTGCAAAGTACTTTATAAACTATTGCGTTTACTCTTCACAACAACCCAAAGAAACTGATACTATTATTATCCATATTTTACAAATGGGAAAGAGAGGTTAGAGAAGACAAGTAACTTGTCCAAGGTCACATAATTGGTGAGTCACAACGCTGGAACTTGGACACAGGTCATACTGACACCAAAGCCCATGCTCAATCACTCTACTCAACAAGCCGCCTTCTCTGGAGTTCAGAGTTCAGCCCACATCCGTCTAACTCCAAAGCAGATACCCTTTCCACCACTATGATTCATAGCGATAAATACTAATCTCAGGGAATCACTCACACAGATGGTTTGAACATCTCAACCATTCAATCCATCCTGTCCTGTAATAACCCCATTAGGACAAGTTTGTATAATGTTGGGGGCATAAGCTTGGAATTTATTAGACCCAGGCTGACATTCCTATTCTGCCTTTTATCGACATCTGGTTGACCTTGTACATGATATTCAACCTCTCTGAGCTTCTGTTCCAGAATCCTTAAATGGAAAAATAATGGAAGAGTGTTGTAGGAATTAGATGAGGAAATACTGGAAAATTATAAGACATTAACTCTACATAAACCAAAAACCAAACCCGTTGCCGTTGAGTTGATTCCAATGAACTCTACGGGACAGAGTAGAACCCTACAGGACAGAGTAGAACTGCCCCATAGGGTTTTCAAGGAGCAGCTGGTGGATTCAAACTGTCAGCCTTTTAGTTAGTAGCCAGGCTTTTAACCACTACACCACCAGGGCTCCTTAACTCTACATAAGGTGAACCAAAAGGCAGATTTAGAAGCAAAATATCATCCATCTTTTTAATAACAAAAATCTTCTTATCATCTTCTGGCTGGGTGACCCTGGATAAGTTACATAAGGTCTTTTGGCCTCAGTTTATTCATTGATAAAATAACAACAGAGGTCTGGATGATTTTTATGTTACCTTCAAACACTAATATTTGGTAATTCTATGAATGTGTATGAAATTCCTTTACAAATTGAAAATTACTATAAAATGCACTGTGTTTCTGCAACATAGCATTCACAAGTTCTTAGTTCTTAGAGCAGAGCAAAGACCAGACATTGTTCTAAATAGCGTGGTCAATGGGTGTTTATTACTCACAGAATAAACAGAACAAGGAAGGGTAGAACAGCATACATTGTCATTAGCCAAGGTTCCTCCGAGGTTAGGCTCCCAACCCAGGGTGCAATGTTAAACCACATCCATGCATGCCCCACTTCACACCATGGGAGAAGAATGCAGGAGCCCTTCTCTCCCAGAGTTAATATACTAGCAAGCAGCCATGTCTATGTGCCAAACAGCATGTACAGAGAGCAAGTATGGGGAAGGAGTAATAAGAGGTAATTAAAGTGAAAGGCCCCTGTGAGCAATGGACGTTACTCATTGCCTTTGTTCAGGATAGATGACTATTTCTTGATTGACTATTCTAGACTTACTGGCATCAGAAAATAGCCCTTCCTCCTTTACCCACTAAGATAGCTTAACAGAGTTCTGGGTTTCTTCAGAGAGGAATCATCTCCCCCTAAGGCATATACTCTACTTGTGTCCATTAGCAGTTATTAGCTATGGAATCAGTATGGGGGCAATTATAGTATAGCACCCCTGTGCACCCAGTGACTGTTACCATCAGGATCACATTCTTTATCATGGAGTTGAGAAACAGAAGAGTAGAACTGATAGTTATTACCAGGCACTGTATTACTATTTCATTTGTGTGTGTGTGTGTGTGTGTGTGTTTATTATTCCATTTCTTCCTCACATTCCCCCTAAGGGATTGGTGTCTTAATCTAAATGTTACAGAAGATCCAGAGGTTCAGAGATATAAAATGACTTGCCCAAGTTCACACAGACAATGGTGGTAGCTCTCAAACTCACATCTATCTGTGTAAAACCTCACTTTCATCCTTAGAAGTGGCCTCTGAAGATTCACTGAGCTGACCAGGGACTTCAGGAACCAAGAAGGACTGGATTTCTGAGACCTAAGCAGATATCTCCCCATGTACAGGAGTTTTCTGGCCTCATACCTTTCCATGTGTCACAACCATGGGGTGTAGGGGACAGGGGGAGGGAAAATGATGTAGGAATTGTGAGGCACCTCTACCCACTCTTGGGAAACCAAAAAGGCAGACTACAAGCTCCAGCAAGCAGGAGCTCCCATACAAAACTGACAGTAAAAATATTCTTTGAAAGAATTTGCTATTTACCCCAAAAGCACTGACATTATCATTATGGGATAAATCAGCATTTTAAAAATTTTTACAATTTTCTGCTCTTTCTATTTTGAATTGCATATGAGGGATACCATAATTCTTTAAAGTTACAATTTAAATGCTATATGAGATGGGATGTTCACTAGAAGTTTTTCAATTCTTAAAGCCTCTAAGATCATAGCCCAGACCTAACTCTATCTCCTATGTCTAAGGTCAGGAGACTACAAGAAGTATATTGCTATCACTGACTCCTCTCATTCCCCAAATAACAAAAGTGTTAGCAAGAAAAATACCCTGAGATTTAGAATCTATGCCAATCTCTACCAAGCAGCAATAATGTACACAAATAACCATGGCCATCTTATTTCAAATATGGTTATAAAAGAGGCTTGGAAACCAGGAGGGCAAACTGTTGGCTCACAAAGTGAAGAATCTTGCTATAGGTTAAAAAAAAAAAAACCAAACCCATTGCCATGGAGTCGATTCTGACTTATAGCAACCCTATTTAAGTCTACTTTATATTAGGGGCTTTATTGAGCCCTGGAGTTCCTGGGTGCTGCAAACAGTTAGCATGCCTGCCTGCTAACCAAAAGGTTGGCAGTTCGAGTCTAACTAGATGTGCCTTGGAAGAAAGGCCTGGTGATGCACTTCAAAAAAATCAGCCCTTGAAAACCCCACTCTAACACACATGGGGCCAGCATGAGTCAGAGTTGATTGGTTATTATCTGAGCCCTGTCTCTAACAGTGACTACTCCTAGAATGACAGGTTAGGAGATTCTGAAGATCAAGTCTGTTTAGCAAAAAAGCATGCATTATTCTTTAATTCTAATATGTATCAGGTGACTGTTATGTGTATGGCACAACATGGGTTATAAAGATATAAAAACTTCTCAAGCTAATTATAACCATGTAAGAGCTACAAGGCAAATAAGTACAAATTGCCTGCCAGGTGAGACAGACAATAAATCATGAGAATCACTGTGGTTTAATTGCGTTCATAAAATCTTAGAATAGGGAGAGACCTTGAAGTTCATCTAACCTTCCTCTGGACACCAAAAAAGAAAAAAAAAAAATGGTTGGCATCCAGCGATTGCGACTCACAGCAACAGAATAGAACTGCCCCAACAGGGTTTCCAAAGAGTGACTGGTGGATTAAAACTACCAACATTTTGATTAGCAGCCATAGCTCTTAACCACTTTGTAACCTTTGATAAGTTATTTGATATCCTTAGGCCTTTGTCCTCTTCTGTAGAGTGAAAGTAAATTCAACATTCTACATTCAGTGTACTTTCAGACTTCTTGTTAGACATGGCTGATGGAACATACATATGTTTATCTCCACTCTCTCTTGAAACCCTTCTAAAATTACACCAAAGAGTTTTATTTATTTATTTATTTTAGCAGGAATAGGAGAATGGGAGAGGAAAATATAGTGGACAAACATGTAAATGTTTGTAAGCAGAAAGAAGCTAGCTTCTTTCAGGGGCCAAGCCTGGAAACCAGCCAGTTCACGACACAGAACGTCAGAGAGGCTCAGGAATTAGAGGGAGAGTAGAATGCGTTGGTTAAAATTTTACACAGGAAGTAATTAAGCCATGGGTTCCGTTCCCAGCCCCACGCAGTCTGACTATTCCCTTCCTCCATAATAGCAGAAGACTAGAGAAGAAATTGAACCAAGGGAACCAGAACCACCAGAGACAACAGAAGATAGGCTGTTGTACTGAAAAAAAAAACAGGATTAAGTGGAAACCCTATTGGGCAGCTCTACTCTGACCTATAGGGTAGCTATGAGTTGGAATAGACCCTACAGCAACAGGTTTTTGGTCATCTGATTAAGAGTCTTTGGGTGGTGAAAATGGTTACACACTCAGCTCAACTGCTAGTCAAAAAGTTGGCAGTTTGAACCCACCCAGAGGTGCCTCGGGAGATAGTTCTGGTGATCTGCTTCTGAAAGTTCACAGCATTGAAAACCTTGTGGAGCACTGTTCTACTCTGCGCACATGAGGTAGCCAAGAGCTAGAGAATCAACTCTAGGGCAACTATCAACTTCATCTGATTGCTTTCTAAGACAGTGGCCCCTTTGGCAACAGCAAGATTCAACTTCACGCAAACACACAGTGTATCTATGATAACTAGCTTCGCTTGTGTTAAGAAACCATCTTAAAACTAAGGTGCTTAGTTTCTCCCTGAGGTTGTACTATGTGGTCAGTTCATTTATTGCAGCCAGTTATAAAGACACCAACCTGAATTTGAGCTGTGAGATCTTTCAATACATGATACATGACGTGTTTTTGTAAGAAGCTCTATTTCTATTTTAACACCTATGAAGAAAAGTTGATTACCTTAATTATTACCACTCTGTAGGGAGCTGGAAACACTTAATATTATGCTCTCACGAAAGCATAATTAAACAATTTTTCCTTTAGCTAATATTATAAATACTAGCATTTGTACTAAGTATTAATTTTGAAAAGAAATTTTACGAATTGTAGTAACACTTCCCTTCGGTATACGATTTAACTTAATTTCATTTTTCCTTTGATTTCAAACCCTCCTCGCATTCTTTCATTAAATAACTCATTTTTATCCATCTTTGTACTCCCCATAAGCACGTGTTTCTTTGTTAGGCCAACTCCACCACCTGGTGCTGAATATTTAATTTGAAGTGAATCTCTAGCATCAGGCATTAACTGTCAATCTCTCTGCATCTGGCTTAGCTGTGATCTTTGTATATTTATGTTTAGTCTTTTCACTGACATTTTATAGGGAAAAAGAATGTAGGACAAACTAGGAAAATAGGATAAGTAAAAGTAAAGCAACAATGATATAATATAGCAGATTTTTTTTTAGTATACGGTAAAAATAAACACAGAACTAAATAGGTTATGGAAAGTATTTTAACATTCAGTAACATCTGTTTTAGGGTTTAGCATGATATATCAGACATATTCATTTTCTGAGAATGTCATAGGTTGGGCTAGTTATCAAATCTGAGTTATCTTCCAAAAGAAAGAATGCATACTGATACATTTAATTTGGTGTTAAGTAAACTGTTAAGTGGCTGTTTCTGGAATCTTTAAGAGGCAAATAATATTAAAGATTTGGGGATGATTAGCAACAGTGAAACAGAAAGTGTAACAGCTTATCTTACTCCTTTATGAAAAATGAAGTAATTGAGCTTCAGAACTGGGTAATATTAAGATTACAGAAGTCTATTTTCCTACTACACAATAAATAAAAGGATATTATTCACTGTGTCCTGAAAAACTACAGAGAGCTTACTGGGCAAATATAACTGAATTAATCAGAGTAGAAACAAAACCACTATAAAACCCAGTTGCCGACGAGCTGACTCCGAGTCATGGCAACCCATGTATGTCAGAATAGAACTGTGATCCATATGGTTTTCAGTGGCTGGTGTTTCAGAAGTAGATCAACTAGGACTTTCTTCCAAGGTACCTCTGGGTGGACTCCAACTTCAAAGCTTTCAGTTAGTAGCTGAACACATCAGCTGTTTGCAGGTACCAGGGACTCCTAAAAATACTATAGCTTGTACTTATTTGAAATTCTGAAAGATTATTGTTTGCTGTAGAATTGGGTCAAAATTGAGAACTAGTTATTTACTTAAGATATGCCATGAAATAGTGAAATTATGAATACTTACACATAGAAAGCCTTCAATAAATGATACAGCTATTAGTAGCTACCTATTTGACAAACTCTCAAATAAATGGATACTGATGGAGACCTTGATCCCTCACTAGGTCATCCATTCCATTTTTTGATGACTTTAATACATAGAAAGGCAATCTTTTTATTGAGTTGAAATTTGCATTATAACTTCCAACTGTTGGTATAAATTCTGCTCTTCGGAGCAACATCTACTCTGTCTTACATGTGGCGGTCCTTTAAACATTTCTAAACAGGTACATCCTCCTCCGCTAAGTCTTCTCCCTCTTGACTGTAGTCTTTAGAAAGTTGAGCCTGGAATTGATGACAATATTCCACATGAGTGTGGCCAGAGCAGCACTTAGATTGGAACTATCTAGAGACTTAGTATGATGATGACCCTACCTTTGTTCAGAGCACTGTAGTTGGAGTTTTGCATTGCAAATGGAAGAAACTCAATTAGATTGAGTGAAAAGGAAGTTTATTAGGTCCTATTACATTTTTAGAATCTAATAATTCTAATTATTAATTATATATCGTAATGATATAATAAATATAATAAAAACTGGGGAGGAAAAACGCAGCAGAGCCACAGAAATAACTGGCCCAAGGAACACAAATTTAGATGAGAGTCTCTTTCCGTCTCTCATATCTGTTCCTCTTTCCACACCAGACTGCTCTGCTGCCCCAGTGGTGGGAGACATGGCTGCCTTCAAATCCATAGTTTTGCATTCTATAGTCCAGACTTCCAAAGAGAGACTGGCTCGCCATTCTCAGTTCTGATTTTAAAATTCGCAGAAAAGTATTTGGATACTTGAGGTCAAATTTTCACTCCTGGACCCATCAACTGTGGCTAGGAGACCAGGTCATGTTGTGACTTGAGTGCTTTTACTGCAACCATTTGGATGAGGAGAACTGTCAATTTCTAGAAAAGGTGTCCATTGTACAATACATTGTCTCGTTTTTTTCATTGCATTTTTAAACCCCCATTCCATTTATATGTAAATGGTGGTGCAGTCTCATTTGTTCCATTCTGTACTTGTCATATTGGCTACCTGAACCTATGACATCATTTATACTTACTGAATTTCAGCATATCTTTGCAGCGTAATGAAATTTTGCATCCTAATTTTTCCTCCAACATATATTTCTAGTATTTGCCAATTGTCTGTCTGAAGTCTGCCTTTCATATCTTCATGGGTGGATGATAAAATGAACAAGGTCACAGACAGAAGCTTGTTACATTCTGTTTGAAGCTTCTTTCTGGGTTGACATGGATCCATTCATCAACAATCATTATAATCATTCGGCCAGCCATAGAAATGAGTCTTCCAGAAACATATGGATCTAAATGTCAGAGACAATGACGTTAGAAGACTGGTCATCACCACATCTCCGGGGTGGAACCTATTTGAGGAGTAGTGTTGCTGCAACATCAAAGAGGAGAAATTCTTAGACAGTGACCTGAAATACTGATTTCCTTCCTCAAACAGCAAGGGGTGCCTGAAATACCTGGTAGCATTGTACACATCAATATCACAACAAATTACTTTCTCATGAAAGGAGACCTCAGAAAGAAGTTTTCTAGAAACACAAGTCCTGACAGGAAGGATGAAGACTAAAACCCCAAATGGAACGAGTTGAGGCAGGTGCCCTCAATATGCTGTCTAGATGCTCAGAGCAGACACTAATCCAAGAACTCAGCACTCCAAAGCAAAGTTATGCTGGGAAAGTGATGATTTCTGTGAGTATTTTCTCAATAAACTTGGCTGATACCATCTTATTTTTCAGGTTCTTCTCACTTTTTGACTGGTGTGTCAAATTGAACCTCATTGTGTTATCAGTGGAGTGAATGATTCATGCCAGCTCTTACCTTTGACCCAATTTTGATGCTAAACATTCAATTTATTCCTTTGTCCTTTCGTTCATTCATCAGGTATTTATCAAGTATTTAGTATGTGTTGGGACTGAGGAAAGAGGGCACTGGTGGCTTAGTGGTTGAGTTGCTGTATAGGTTTCAGGAGAACTTCTAAACTAAGATGGACTAGAAGAAAGGCCTAGAGATCTACTTCCAAAAATCAGTAACCCTCTGGATCACAATTGAATATTGACCAATTTGCAACCCAATCATGGGGATGGCAAAGGATCAGGCAGCATTTCTTCCCATTCCATTGTGCATAGGGTCACTATCTACAGCTAACAACAGGCACTAGGGATAACTCCACAAAACAGACACAGTTCCTGACCTCATCGAAATTAATTTGCCCCAGCATACTCTGCTTCAGCCAAACAAGTCTGCCTGCTCAGCCTTCCAAGATTTTCCTCACCTCCCTCCCTGGATCCAGAGTTCTCTCTGCTCCACGATCTCCTATTTAGATATATCTCAAAATGTGCCTCCTCCACCACTCAGGCTCCCAAATAAACCCAGCCTGCAGTGATCTTTCTGCTGTCTGAATTCTTACAACTGAATTGCATGCACTACTCATGATCAACTAGCAGCTCAATTTGATGAAAAGAAATGAGCTCTAAAGTGGCAGAGGTCCATGTTCAGAACCTGCCTTGGCAAATTACTGAATTGTAGATTCATAGGTCATTTAGTATTTCTGAGTCCCATCTGCAAAATAAGGATGATAATGTCAGTGTCATAGAGACATTGTGAAAATAAGTAATTTAATCTGTATGCCATCAGACCTCCAGCCCTCTAACAGCAGTGTGGTAAGAAAGTAACATCTGAAGCCAGAGGATGGGTGGCTCTGCACTTCCTTTGTTCCCTTAGAAATGTCACCTGATATCTGTCATGGATTGAATTGTGTCCCCTAAAAATATGTGTCAACTTGACTAGGCCATGATTCCCAGTATTGTGTGATTGTCCACTATTTTGTCATCTGATATGATTTTCCTATGCATTGTAAATCATATCTCTATGATGTTAAAGAGATAGGATTAGCGGCAGTTATGTTAATGAGGCAGGACTGTCTACAAGATTAGGTCGTGTTTTAAGCCAATCTCTTTTGAGATACAAAAGAGAGAAGCAAGCAGAGAGACAGGGGGACCTCATACCACCAAGAAACAAGAGCCAGGAGAATAGCGTATCCTTTGGACCAGGAGTCCCTTCACTGAGAAACTCCTAGACCAAGGAAAGACTGATGACAAGGACCTTGCCCCAGAGCTGACGGAGAAAGAAAGCATTGCTCTGTAGCTGGCACCCTGAATTCTGACTTCTAGCCTCCTAAACTGTGACAGAATAAATTACCATTTGTTAAAGCCATCCACTTGTGATATCTCTGTTATAGCAGCACTAGATAACTAAGGCAATATCATTGCACCTCAGTTTCCTGAGGGCCAGAATGGAGGTAATAATTCTTTCTTCAAAAGGCTGCTTAAGTGATGGAAAAATTTGGAAACGGTTAAAAGTGATGGTTGAAACTGATGAACATAATTAATGTCACTGAACTGTACATGTGAAAATTGTTGAAATGGCAAATTTTTTGTTACATGTATATTTACCACATAAAATTAGAAAAACGCTGCTTGAAGAATAATGAGGATAATGTATAGAGAAGCCTTTTATGAACTAGAGAGCACAGAACACATGGTAGACTCATCTTGATCATAATTGTGTGAGTTTCCTAACTCTAACTAGATTGTCAACTCCTAGGAGGTCAGTGAACCCTGACTCAAATTTATTTCCCTCCAGTACCTCCTCTTTTCTTATAATAAATGCATGGAGGCAGTCAGCAATCCTTGCTGCTAAACGCACACACACACACACACACACACACACACACACACACACACATTGTTTATATTTCGCTTTAAAATTTTCATTATAAAATATAAGATTCATTTTAAGAACATGCCTGGATGAATTTTTTTAGACTTTATAAACAGCTTTTACCCAGATCAGTTTGCAAAACATTATTAGCAACTCAGAATCCTCCCTTGTGCTTGATAGCAGTACTCCACATAACCACCCAAATTTAGCCAAAGATTTTTGTCTGTTTTTTGACTTTACCTAAATGGAATCATACTATATAGACTCTTATGTGTCAGGGTTATTTCACTCAACATTATGTCTGGAGATTCACCCTTGCTGCATGGTTTACTATTTTCATTGCTCTATAGCATTTACTGTTTGGTCTCATTTTGAGTGGTGCCACATTAGCAAATGAAGTTCCCTAAAGCTGGAGTCCTCCACGTCATATAGTCGACTCTACTTTCAGCAGGTAGCTCTTCCCCCGTCCTATTTTGAATGTCTTCCAACCAGAGGGGCTCATCTTCCAGCACAATATCAGACAGTGTTCCACTGCTATCCGTAAGGTTTTCACTGGCCAATTTTTTCAGAAGTAGACCGCCAGATCCTTGACATAAAGAAGACAAAAATCCTCACAACTGGACCTATAAGCAACATCAAGATAAATGGGAAAAATATGGAAGTTGTCAAAGATTTCATTCTACTTAGGTCCACAGTCTATGCCCATGGAAGCAGTAGTCAAGAAATCAAACGATGCATTGCATTGGGCAAATCTGCTGCAAAAGACCTCTTTAAAGTGTTGAAAAGCAAAGATGTCTCCTTGAAGACTAAGATGCGCCTGACCCAAGCCATGGTGTTTTCAATTGCCTCATATGCATGGAAAGCTGGCCAATGAATAAGGAAGACTGAAGAAGAATTGATGCCTTTGAATTGTGGTGTTGGTGAAGAATATTGAATATACTGTGGACTGCCGAAAGAATGAACAAATGTTTTAGAAGAAGTACAGCCAGAATGCTCATTAGAAGTGAGGATGATAAGACTTCATCTCACATACTTGGGACTTGTTATCAGGAGAGGACCTGTCCCTGAAGAAGGACATCATGCTTGGTAAAGTAGAGGGTCAGCGAAAAAGAGGAAAACCCTCAACAAGACGGATTGACACAGTGGCTGAAACAATGGGCTCAAACATAGCAACTATTGTGAGGATGGCACAGGACCAGGCAGCATTTCGTTCTGCTGTACATAGGGTCCCTATGAGTCAGAACCAACTCAACGGCACCTAACAACAACAACATAGTATTTACGGTATCAATATACCAAAATTTATTTATCTATTCTACTTTTGATGAACACCATGCTGTTACAGTTTGGAGCTATTTCAAATAAGGCTATAAATGTTCTTGTACATTTTGGAGTACACTTGTGTATACATTTCTTTTGGGTATATAAGTGGAATTATAGGCTCATAGGCTATCCATAAGTTTAACTTTAGTAGAGATTGACAAATATTTTTCCAATACAATTGTACCATTTACACCTTGACAGCAGTGAATGAGAGTTCTAGTTGATCCACATCGTTGCCAACAGTTGATATTGTCTGTTTTCTTCATTTCAGCTATTCCAGTGAATGTGCAGTAGTGTCACATTGTCATTTTAATAGGCATTCACTGATGATTGATGTGTTTAAACATGGGCTTATTTCATATGTTTATTGGCCATTTGGGAGCCCTAGTGGTGCAGTGGTCAAGCATTTGGCTGCTAACTAAAGTCAGCAGTTCGAATCCACCAGCTGCTCCTTGGAAACCCTATGGGGCAATTCTACTCTGTCCTATAGGGTCACTATGAGTCAAAATTGACTTGATGGCAATAGGTTTTTTTTTTTTAAGTAGAGACAAATATTCATTTTTTCCCACATGGACATCCAAATGACCCTGCCCTATTTATTAAAAAGGGCATCCTTTCTACACTGTATGATAGTTGTCACCTTTGTCAAATGTCAGGCTCTCTATTCTATTCCACTGGTCTATCCTTAAGCCAATTTCAATTTGTCTTAACTTTAATAGCTTCATGATATGTCTTGATATAAATATGCTGGAGTTTTGATTGAAATTGTGTTTTGTCTAAAGATTAATTTGGGGAGATTTAAATCTTGACAATTTTAATTCTTCCAATCCATGAACATTGAAAGAAAAAACCTTCTCTATTTATTTAGGATTTTTAAACTTCTCTTGGCAAAGTTTTATAGTTCTCAGCGTAGAGGTCTTGAACATCTATCATTAGATATAGCCTAGGTTTGAATTTGTATGCTAATGTAAATAATACTTTTTAAATTTTAATTTCATTTGCAATTTTTTTATTGCTGGTATATAAAATACAATTGATTTTATATAATAACCTTGGATACAGCAACCTGGATCAATTCACTTATTAATTCTACTTTGTCTCTATTTTTTTTCTAAGAAAACAATCATGCTGTCTGTGAATAATAACAGTTTTATTTCATTCTTTCCAAACTTTATGCCTTTTTCTCTATATTGCCCTTTTACACTGGTTAGAATTCTTTCAATAGAAGTGATGATAACAGGTATCCATTTCTGTATCCCAGTCTCAGAAAAAAAGTTTTCAACAATTCATCTTTGAATTGATTTCTTTCCTGATTTGCAAAGAATTTGTATCATAACTCAGTATTGTGTTTTATCGAAAGTTTTCTCTTTAGTTATTAAGATAATAATTTTATTTATCTCCATTTTCCTATGAATGTGGTTGTCTTAGGCTGGGTTCTCTAGAGAAGCAAAACCAGTGAAGAGTATAAAGATATATAGAGAGATATGTATATCAAGGAAATGGCTCACGCGATTGTAGAGGCTGGAAAGTCCCAAGTCCACGGATCAGGATAGAGGCTTCTCTTGATTCAGGTAGCCGCATGGGCTGGCAAACCCAAGATTGGTAGGTTGGGGAGCAGGACTCTTGCTCACAGACTGTGAAGATCAACGAACCCCAAGATCTGCAGATAAGCTGATAGCTCAAGTCCCAAGAACCAGAGGTCAGATGAACAGGAGGCAGCCACAGGATCCAGAGCAGGCAAAACCTGGAATGTCCACTTATATTCAGATACAGGCCACATGCCCAAGGAAACTCCCTTTCAACTGATTGGCTACTCACAGCAAATCCATCATGGAGGTGATCACATGTAAACACTGAGAATCATGGCCCAGCCAAGTTTACACACAATCTTAACCATCACAGTGGTGAATTATATTAATTGATTACTAATGATAAACATCCTTAGCATTGCTGGAGTAAACTTCACTTGGTTGTGATGTATTATTCATTTTATATATCACTGAATTCCATTTCCTCCTATTTTATTTATAATTTTTACATTTACGTCCATGTTACATATTGATCTGTTATTTTCCTATCTTATAGTTTCCTAACTACTCCAGTTTTATATACGCTCTTCCAGAAAATAGAAAAATAGGATGGCTATCAAAGTTATACTGACCCCATAGAAAGACTGGGAAGTGTACTTTGTTTCCTATTTTCTGGAAAAAGGCATATACAACTAGAGTTATTAATTCCTTTAATATTTGCTAGAATTCACCAAAAAAAACCCACATCTGAGTCAGGAGTATACTTTATGGGGATGTTTAGAATAAAATACTTCATTTCTTTAATAGATATATGATATTATGATTTCTATTATTGTGTCAGTTTGGGAAGTTATATTTTTCAAGGAATTTATTTAATCTAAATTGGCATAAAGTTATTTATAATGTCTCCTTTTCTTTGAAATGTCTGTAGGATATGTACTGATGTCTCCTTTTTCATTATTGACATTGGTAATTTGTTTTCTCTATTTCTCTCTCTTTTATTTATTCCATTAGTCTTGCCAGGGTTTTATCAGTTTGATCCATCTTTTTTAAAAAAATCAACTTTTAATTTTGCTGATTTATTTTATCATATTTTGTTTCCTATTTCTTTTTTGTTTTTATTTTTGCTATTTCCTTTTGCTTTCTTTTGACTAATTTGTTTTTCTTGAGATGGAAACTTAAATCATTGATGTAAAGCCTTTTATTCTTTTCTAATATATACATTTAAGATATATATTTTCCTCCAGGTATGCATGAATTCCCTCAGTTTTTCTTATACTGAGGATATATTTATTTCACCTTTACATATAAAGGACATTTTTGATGATTATAGAATTCTAAAGTTGTCAGTTATTTCCTTGAGTACTATTTGGCTGTTTTCCACAAGTTTTGATACGCCATAGCTTTACTATTATTTAGTAAAAATATTTTCTAACTTCCATTGTGCTTTCTTCTTTGATTCGTGAGTTACTTGAAATTTTGTTACTTAATTTGAAAGCAGTTGATGATTTTCTACTTAGCTTTTGTTATGGATTTCTAGAGTGATTCCACTATGCTCAGAGAACTCTGAATTATTTCAACCCTTTGAAATTTATTGCAGCTTGTTTAATGACACAGCATACAGTAAATCTTAGTAAATGTTCTACGTACATTTGAAAAAGAGTGTGTATTCTGTAATTGTTCAATGTAGTGTTTTCTATTAGACATTAAGGATCTCTTCACATTTTTGCTATTATAAGTCATGATGCAATGTACATCTTACTATATATATAACTTCTTTTTTTCTGTTGAATGATTCCTTAGAGAAAATTCTCAGGAAAGGCATTATTAGGTCAAAGGATAAGGAATATCTATATGGTTCTTAATGTTTACATATTAAGGCTTAATAAAAATACTGCATCTAATTATATCAGTTATGGTGGATGAAATCACCAAATTCCTCACAGTGTTGAGTGCTATAATTGTTTTGTTAATAAAGTGGATACTGAATTGTAACTCAAAGTTGACAGTAATTTTCATGTCTTTGATAACTAGACAAGAAGAACATTTTTCTAGGTGTTCATTTACTATTTCAATTTTCTCTCATATAAATTGCCTATTCATCTGTTTTGCAATCTACTGTCATCTTGATACTTTTAGAATAAATTTGAATGAGTAATTTTATAATATCAGTAGTTAGCCCTTGGCTTACATATTGATGCAAATATTTTCTCAATCTATTATCTTTTAGTTTTAGTTTTGCAGTTTTTTACCATACAAGCATGTTCAGTTTGTTGTAGATATGAATCTATTCCTTTGTGACTGCTCCTATTATTTCAAAACTTTGACGAAGTTTGAATCTTTCCCAACCAGATATATTTTTTTCCTCCTGAAGTTTTTCTTGTTGTATGGTATGGACAAGAGCACTGGTAACACAGTGGTTAAGTGCTCAGCTGCTAACAGAAAGGTGCGTGGTTCGAATCCACCAGTTGCTCCACAGGAGAAAGATGTGACAATCTGTTCCCGTAAAGACTTACCTTGGAAACCCTATGGGCAGTTCTACTCTGTCCTATAGGGTCGCTATGGGTTGGAATTGCTTTGACAGCAATGAGTTTTATGGTATAGAGCAGCATTGTCCAATAGGCATATAGTGTGAGTCACACGTATAATTTAAAGTTTTCTAATAGCCACATTTAAAAAAGTATATATACACAAGTGTAATTACTTTTTCAATTAATATACTTTCTTTTTTAGAATAGTTTTAGGTTTACAGAAAAATTGAGCAGAAAATACAGGTAGTTCCTATATACCCCCTCTTTCTACTCCTATCCCCCATGTACAGTTTCCCCTGTTAGTAGCATCTTGCATTAGTGTGGCATATTTGTTACAACTGATATGTTATTATTAACTGAAGTCCCTAGTTTACATTAGGTTTCACTGTTTGTTTTGTACAGTCCTATGGTTTTTGGCAATGTCATGTGTTCACCATTACAGTAACATACAGAATAGTTTCACTGCCCCCAAAATTCTCTGTGCTCCATCTATTCACCCCTCCCTCACATCCCCTGAAATCCCTAACAGTCACTGAATCTTTTTACTATCTCTATAGTTTTGCCTTTTCCGAGAGTTCACATAATTGGAATTATATAGTATGTAGCTGTTTCAGACTGGCTTTTTTAATTCAGCAATATGTATTCAAGGTTCTTCCATGTCTTTTTTGTGGCTTGATAGCGCATCTCTTTTTGTCACTGAATGATATTACATTGTATGGATGCACCAGAGTTTGTTTATCCATTCACCTATTAAAAGACATCTTGGTCGCTTCCAAATTTTGCCAATTATAAACAAAACTGCAACAAATATTCATGTACAGGGTTTTGTGTGGACATTGGTTTTCACCTCATTTATGTAAATATCATGGAGCGCAATTAATGGATCCATATGGTAAGACCATGTTTAGCTTTGTCAGAAACTGTCAGATCATCTTCCAAAGTAGCTGTACAATTTTTCATCTCTACCAGCAATGAATGATAGTATAATTAATTTTAATAATATACTTTATTTAATCCAATTTCCAAAATACAGTCCTACTTTGTGTTGCATAGTTCCTATATGTATGAATTTCAGTTTAGTTAACTAACATTAGTTCTCCAGGAACATGCTTAAAATTTCAGTTACTATGGTATATTGGAACCCTGGTGGCACAGTGGTTAAGAGATTGGCTACTGTCTTAGGCATCTAGTGCTGCTACAACAGAAATACCACAAGTGGATGGCTTTCACAAAGAGAAATTTATTCTCTCACAGTCTAGTAGGCCAGACGTCCAAATTCAGGGCGTCAGCACCAGGGGAAAGCTTTCTCTCTGTGTTGGCTCTTGAGGAAGGTCCTTGTCATCATCAGTCTTCCCCCGGACTAGGAGCTTCTCTGCGCAGGAACCTAGGGTCCAAAAGACGCGCTCTACTCCTGGTGCTCCTTTCTTGGTGGTATGAGGTCCCCACTTCTTTGCTTGCTTCCTTTTCCTTTTATCTCTTGAGAGATAAAAGGTGGTGCAGGCCACACCCCAAGGAAACTCCCTTTACATTGGATCAGGGATGTGACCTGGGTAAGGGTGGTGTTACAATCCCACGCTAATCCTCTTTAACATAAAATTACAATCACAAAATGGAGGACAACCACACAATTCTGGGAATTGTGGCCCAGCCAAATTGATATACACATTTTTGGGGGGACATAATTCAAACCATGACAGCTACTAACCAAAAGGTCAGCAGTTCGAATCCACCAGCCACTCCTTAGTAAAGCATAAGTAATTGCATAAAGTACAAACTTTGCTGCTAGTTTTTCAGTCCACAAATCAGTCCATAAATAACAGCTGTGCATCGTGATCAGTGACCCATCATGTCATTTCTTTCAAAGTCTCTCAGTGATTGGTCCTTACAAATCTGTTATTCAGTTTATGCACAGACAGCATAGTGTGAAGTTGTGTTGCCTCCTTATCTCCCAGTGGCGAACCCCCATAACATTTTTTAAAAATGGATAATCAAAACAGGGAATTAGTCAACAAAGATGAAAGTGTAGCAAAGAATAAAAATTAATATTGCTAGAAGTGAAAATAATTGTGATGGATGACCTTGGGGATGTTGACATTACCTCAGTCCAAGAGACTCTAGTTATGCAGCTAGAGGAACTCAGTAAAGGTGAATTTATGGATATAAGTGAGGAAAGTAGTTGTGACAAAAACGATGAAGATGTGCCAGACGAGTGACACTGGCAAAGAACTTCAGATATTTCACAACATTGGAAGTACAAAGGATAAAATGCTGAAAGCTGATGTTAGAACAGGATATGACGATTTCCCAAGGCAGTTTGCTCTGTGTTATAAGTTATGAGAAGGTAAGCACTGTTCAAACAACTCCTGATATGTTTATTATAAAGACATAAAACACTTCAATTCTCAAGATTTCTAATGTCTTAAATTATAGTGTACTAAGTATCAGTTTTTTGGAAACCCTGGTGGTGAAGTGGTTAAGAGCTGTGGTTGCTAATCAAGAGGTCAGCAGTTCGAATCCCCCAGGCGATCCTTTGAAACCTTATGGGGCATTTCTACTCTGTCCTATAAGGTTGTTATGAGTTAGAATCGACTCTATGGTAGTGGGTTCTTTTTTTTTTTTTTTTTTTTGAGAGTTTCAGTATATTTTTTTCATATCTGTACACATGTATACTTATGGAATCAGCTCGACGGCAACAGGTTTTGGGTTATACATGTATAACTGACAGAAAAGAGTTTTTAGTGTTTTGACAAAAATTTCTAAAGGTTGCAGAACAATTGTAATATTCCCCCATTCGTTCTTAAGATCACTTTGCACGGTTTCAGTTTGCATGGTAATTTTTATGATCCTGCACTACTGTGCAAAGCAAGTGCTGCCTGTATTGTCATTTTAACATACAACCAATATAAATTTTATGAGATATGTTATATTCTTTTTTTTCATACTAAATCTTCAAAATATGGTGTGTATATTGCACTTCCAGGACATCTCGATTCAGACTAGCCACATTTTAAGTGCTCAGTAGTCACACAGACCAGTGACTACAGTACTTCACAGCAAATTTCTAGAATATCATTTCTTTTTTAAATCATAGTTGAAAAGTGTGGGTGTTAGTGGAGATACAAATAACTGACAAGGAACTTTGCTGTGCAAGCAAATCAAAGTTTGATATAAGGAACAATATAGAGATAAGCTTCTCCCTCTGTGGTAATGAAGGCACAGACATTACTTCAACTCCCTCTGGAAAATAAGGCTGAGAAAGTAAGCGTTGAATTGTTCTCACAAACTCACTGGACTCAGCCTTGTTGGAACATAAGGGAAAGGAAGAAAGAACTAGTCTTCCAGTGGAAATACTGACTCCTTCATGCCCAGTGTGAGCTGAAGCAGCTTGGCTCATCTTAGCTCTGGGTACTTTGTAAGGGCTTTTGGGTTAACACATTATCTCTGAAATATCTCACAGAGTCCAAGAGCTGCTGAAGAGTGAGTAATCTGCTTGGAGTTTTGAAAATACTTTTGCAAGTTAGAGAAGTCGGCAAACTATTTATTTGATTTCCTCCTCAGCCTCACATTCTGGGAATTCCCACAGGCCTAATAGAAATAGCAAAAACACCTGCTTGGCTGTCGCTTTGCCGGCATCTTTCTTCCTAATATTCCTCTAGTGGTCACCCTGCCTATTGTCTTAATGTCCCGAGATTTTTCTTGGATGAACAATATTATAACACCTATTCCACATTCTTATCTCAGCTCCGTCTGACAAATTGCCCATAAATTCCTGTACACAGCTAACACCCAAAGTTAGATGTGTGCATGTGTATATTCATGCTACTAAACTTTTCTAACAATTTCCTCATTTATTAGGAAAAAAATGCAGAGAAGTGGTTAAAAGTACAGTCTTTGAAGGCAAACAAAATTGAGTTCAAATTTCAATGCTGTCACTGTGTAAACTTAAACATATATAACTTAATCTCTTTGTACCTCAGTTTTCTCATCTATAAAATGGGAATAATAATGCCACCAACACCATACAGTTGATGTAGAAATTAAATGCTATAAATAATGTATGGAATATGCACAGTCAATTTCTGGCACATTGTAAATACCAAAAAAATAGCCATTCTTCATTATTTTATAATTAATTTTATTATTAATTTGCTATAATTGTTATTATTACTATTACTACTACTATTATTGTTACTATTACTGTTATTATTACTATTACTTGAAAAAGTCTTGGCTTCTGGTGCCGTCAGTCCGCTCTTGGCAGTGTGACACACAACAAAAGAAAAAGAATACAACTCCAAAAGTGACATTGAAGAGTAAAAGTATCCTTGGCAAAGGGGATTCCAGTAAAGTGCCATGCACCACTCCAACAGTCTGTGAAACTTCTCAAAAATCCTCTTCACCAATATGTCTCCCCATAGCCCCCAGTCACAACAAATCCCTTGCCTCTTCTCAAAGTTCCATCATGTACCAGCATCTTCCTCATTCCCCTTCTTCCTGCTCTTGACCTCCTGCCCCACCTCTCTTCTATTTTCATTTGACTTACTCTTATACTATACAGAGCCCTGGTGGCACAGTGGTTAAAGTAATTGACTGCTAACCAAAAGGTTGGTGGTTCAAAACCACCAGTGACTCCGAAGGAGAAAGATGTGGCAGTCTGCTTCTACAAAGATTTACAGCCTTGGAAACCCTGTGGGGTTACTATGAGTTGAAATCGACTCAACGGCAGTGGGGTTTCTTATACTATATATATACTGTGTATATGTTGTTGTTGTTAGTTGCTGTTGAGGTGGTTCTGACTCATAGCAACCCTATGTACAACAGAAATAAATGCTGCCAGTCCTGGGCCATCCTCGCAATCATTGCTATGTCTGAGCCCATTGCTGAAGCCACTGTGTCAATCCATCTCATTGAGGGTCCTCCTCTCTTTAACTGATCCTCCGCTTTACCAAGCATGATGTCCTTCTCCAAAGACTGGTCCCTCCCTCCTGATAATACGTCCAATGTATGGGAGACAAAATCTCGCCATCCTCGTTTCTAAGGAGCATTCTGACTGTACTTCCTCCAAGACAGATTTATTCACTATTCTTCACCAACAGGCATCAATCCGTCTTCAGTCTTCGTTATTCATTGTCCAGCTTTCACGTTGTCCAGCTTTCACATGCATACAAGGTGATTGGAAATGCCATGCCTTGGGTCAGGCGCACCTTGGTCCTCAAAGTGACATCTTT
>NW_004443969.1:7814515-7833791 GCF_000243295.1 Trichechus manatus latirostris
CCTTGACAACTTCAATCTTTTCCCTGTTTATCATGATATTGCTTATTGGTCCAGTTGTGAGGATTTTTGTTTTCTTTATGTTGAGGTATAATCTATACTGAAGGCTGTGGTCTTTGATCTTCATCAGTAAGTTCTTCAAGTCCTCTTCACTTTCAGCAAGCAAGGTTGTGTCATCTGCATATCACAGGTTGTTAATGAGTCCTCCTCCAATCCTGATGCCCCATTCTTCTTCATATAGTCCAGCTTCTAGGATTATTTGCTCAGCATGAAGATTGAATAAGTATGGTGAATGGATAGAATCTTGACACACATCTTTTCTGATTTTCAACCGCGCAGTGTCCCTTTATTCTGTTTGACTAACTGCCTCTTGGTCTATTTACAGGTTCCTTATGAGCACAATTACGTGTTCTGGAATCCCACTCTTGGTTATGATCCACACCGTCAAATGCCTTTGCACAGTCAATAAAACACAGGTAAACATCTTTCTGATTTTCTCTGCGTTCAGCCAGGATCCATCTGACATCAGCAAGTTCCAAGTCCTCTTCTGAAACCAGCTTGAATTTCTGGCAGTTGCCTGTCAGTGAACTGCTGTAACCATTTTTTTAATTATCTTCAGCAAAATTTTACTTGTGTGTTATATTAATGATATTGTTCAATAATTTCCACATTCCTTTGGATCACCTTTCTTTGGAATAGGCACATATATTGACCTCTTCCATTCGGTTGGCCAGGTAGCTGACTTTTAAATTTCTTGGTATAGACCAGTGAGCACTTTCAACATTGCATTTGTTTGTTGGAACATTTCAATTGGTATTCCGTCTGTCCCTAGAGCCTTGTTTTTCACCAATGCCTTTAGTACAGCTTGAAATTCTTCTTTCAGTACCATTGGTTCTTGATCATATGCTACCTCCTGAAATTGTTGAACGTCAGCCAATTCTTTTTGGTATGGTAACTCTGTGTATTCCTTCTATCTTCCTTTGATGCTTCCTACATCATTCAATTTCTTTGCCCATAAAATCCTTCGATATTGCAACTCGAGGCTTGAATTGTTTTCTTCAGTTCTTTCAGTTTGAGAAATGCCAAACGTGTTCTTCCTTTTTTGGTTTTCTAACTCCAAATCTTTGCACATTTCATTTTAATACTTTACTTTGTCTTCTCGAGCCACCCTTTGAAATCTTTGGTTCAGCTCTTTTACTTCATCATTTCTTCTGTTCGCTTTAGCTAGTCTATGTTCAAGAGCACGTTTCATATATATATACAAGTTTCATATACATATGTATGTATGTGTGTGTGATTTTATATATCTGTAAAATAAAATAAATATAATCATTGGATCAAAACATAGGTGCAGTTTTAATTATTGTAGATTTTTCCAAATTGTCTTTCATATAGGTTGTGCCAATTTATACTGGTAGTGTAAGAGAGTGTCAGTTTTCCCATACTTGGTCCACACAGGTTATTTGAACTTTCTGGGCTTTTCCATGTTCTTTCTTAGGGAGAGTTATCTCAGTTTCTTCAATTCTGAATTTCCAAGCAGATATACTGATGACAGAATATTTTTGTCTCTGCTACAATTTCCACCAGTGAAATCTTTGCAATCTTTGCAGAGAAGACTGCATCTACCTGTGGCACCCAACCTTTCTTCTATCCCAAAATCCCAGCCCCCAGCCTCCTTTTTTCCTCTTCTGTGTTTGTGAGGATCTCCTCTGCCATACCCCCTGGGACGGCATTGTCCGGGTCAGCCTGCTTGGGGCTGGGAAACCCCTAACTGCCTTCGGAGCAAAAGGCTTAGGTCAGACTGGGACTTCCATTCCCCACCCAGAGTCTAAGACACCTGCCAAGGGCAGCAGATGATGTCCTTCATCAACTAATTTTCCCTAGAGATTTAGCCAGATATCACTGTCTAAATTATGGCACGTTCACAAGAGGAGATATGCTACAGCAGTGAAAAAATGAATGAACTACAACTGCATGCATCAACATGGAAAATGCATGCAGCATAATACCATATCTATTAAGCTCTAAAATGAGCAAACCAAATGATTTAGTATTTATGAATGTATACACGCATGATAAAGCTATACAAACAGTACAGAGATGATGAACATAAAATGCAGGATCATGCTATCCTGGAGGCAGGAAGAGGAGGCAGGGCAATCTGAGCAGGAAGGCAGTGGCATCACCAGGGTTGGTGTCACCCAGTGCAGTACTTCATGGCATCACCCCCCATGCTAATTACCACAATATGGTAGATAAAACATCAGAAAATTTGACAAAATCAGTGACTATAAAAACACCAGCAGCAATGAAAACAATAGCATGTGCTTGAAGCACACACAGAGGAAACCACAGGATTCAAAGCGTCACTGTAATTGGGTAATAATGACAGTTCTGATGGGACTAAAGTGCATTAGAAGGTTCAAAAAGTAAATTAGCATAGAGTTTTAGTCTTGTAGGTATATTGATATATGTAAGCTGGGCTTATGAAAAAGATTTTATTGTTGTAACTAACTACAGGGATATTTTTATAAAAAAATAATATCTCTGCTGAAACTCTAGATAAAAATTTTATAGACAGTCATTTTGGTGTCACCCCCTCTGACAGTGTCACCCAGCTCTGTCCATACCCCCCGTACCCCACCCAGTGATGCCACTGCAGGGAGGTGCTCACAGGAGCTTCAATGGAGTGTTCTATTGCTTCAGTTGCATGGTGGCTTCCTGGGTGTTCATTTTCTACTACTCATATTCTTCTGTACATTGTCTTAGTTATCTAATGCTGCTATAACAGATATACCACAAGTGGGTGGCTTTAACAAAGAGAAGTTTATTCTGTCACAGTCGAGTAGGCTAGAAGTCCAAATTCACTGCATCAGCTCCAGGGGAAGGCTTTCTCTGTTGGCTGTGGAGGAAGGTCCTTGTCATCAATCTTCACCTGGACTAGGAGCATATTTGCCCAGAGACCCTGGGTCCAAAAGATCTACTCCTGGCACTACTTTCTTGGTGGTATGAGGTCCCCATGTCTCTCTGCTTCTTCTCTCTTTTATATCTGAAAAGAGATTGGGGAGGTGGGCCAAGATGTCAGAGTAGTCAGACGATTCTGTGGTCCCTGTTACAACAAAGACCCAAAAAAACAAGTGAATCGATTATATATGACAATCTAGGAGCCCTGAACATCAAAGGCAAAGTTGAAGAATCAGACTGAGCAGCAAGGGGAGGGAAAGATGGTTCAGAAGCAGCAAAGAGTTGCCAGACCTGACCCAGTGGGAACCGGCACCCTTCAGCCCCGATAGGCTGGTGTGTGAGGTGAGGCAAACACTGGCACTCAGGATGCATTTTCCACTTTTGGAGAGACCAAGCAGCGAGAATCTACTCAAGCCTCCAGAACCAGTGAAAAGCAGCACTCAATCGGCAAAAGATAAGTACATGCATCTAACCTACCACACAGATCAAAAAACACCCCCTTTGGAAAAACCTCTCTCCCATTTACCTGCCCCTTCCCCACTCTGCACCAGCTCCCGGGCCAGCTTCAGCAATTGCCATGTTCCCTGGGCCAGAAGTAGGATTTGTGATGCACCCTAAGCCATTCTCCCAGCCTTTGAGAGATAACAAATTAACAAACAGGAAAAAATAATCTGCCAGCTCCCCTAAGCCAGGAAATCAGGCTAGGCACAGCGCCTTTGCCTAGGCACATGCATACCGGGTTCACAGACTTTGAATGCCTTTCACCCCTGCATAGACCTGTGTGGGCCCATTTCAACAGAATAGGCCCTCATTAGCACAGTACAACAGGGTATATACCTGAAGCCTAACTTCAACTGTATCAGCTATATAGTAGAGTGGCAGATTTGTGACATTTGACACCCCTCTGCCCATTAAGCAGAGTCCTCACCTACCCACATCAAGGACCTGAGGACTGGTGGCTCCATCCATGCCACCTAGCCACCATAGACAGGGGTCCAAGAATAAGTGGTGCCTCCCAGTCCTTACAGCAAACAGCACTGGGTGCCCATAGTCCAGCTGGAAAACCACTGACCTACGCGCTGTAGGGAGTGGGGACATCCTTTCCTCCCAGACACTTAGGAGCAGCCATCAACCCACTGCCATGCTCAGCGTGTGACCCCCCCTACTGCAGCCAGATACCTGTGCCTACACCAATCACCCATACCCATCTAAGACTGTAGATGAGAGCCTGTACCACACGCCTGGTGACCGACTACCTGGACACCTGCATTGAATCCATACAAGAAAAGTAAATGGACTCCTGGCCTCACATACCTAGTAGCAGATCTAACAACCTGGTGACAGGATGTTAGAGCATCAAAGGCGTCAATAATCAAACTAGCTCACACGAGCAGCCTGTTTAGGCATATTGAAACAGGAAGCTAGGACATAGTAAACAAACATAAAATAAATAAATGTAATAACTTACTGATGGCTCAGAGACAACAGTCAATTATCACATAAAGAGGTAGACCATGATGGCTTCGGAGAGCTCCCAAAACAAAGAAACAAGAAATATTCCCAAGGAAGAGAACTTCTTGAAATTATTGGAGGTAGAATACAAAAGATTAATATACAGAACTCTTCAAGAGATCAGAAGAAACACAGAACAAGCCAAGGAACACATAGACAAAGCAACAGATGATCTTAAGAGGATTAGAGAAGAGCATAATGACCAATTTAACAGGCTGCAAGAATCCATAGAGAGACAGCAAACAGAAATCTAGAAGATTAACAATAAAATGTCAGAATTAGACAACTCAATAAAAAGTAATGGGAGCAGAATTGAGGCAATGGAAATCAGAATTAGTGAGATTGAAGATAAAGCACTTGACACCAACTTATTTGAGGAAAAATCAGGTAAAAGAATTTTAAAAATTGAAGAAACCCTAAGAATTATGTGGATTCTATCAAGAGGAATAACCTACGAGTGATTGGAGTACCAGAACAGGGGGAGATAACAGAAAATACAGAGAGAATTGTTGAAGATTTGTTGGCAGAAAACTTCCCTGGTATCATGAAAGATGAGAAGCTATCCATCCAAGATGCTCATCAAACGCCATATAAGGTAGATCCTGAAAGAAAATCACCAAGACATATTATAATCAAACTTGTCAAAACCAAAGATAAAGAGAGAATTTTAAGAGTGGCTAGGGATAAACAAAACGTCATCTACAAAGGAGAGTCAATAAGACTAAGTTCAGGCTACTCTGCAGAAACTGTGTAGGCAAGAAGGCAATGGGATGACATATATAAAGCCTTGATGGAAAAAATTGCCAGCCAAGAATTACATATCCAGCCAAACTGTCTGTCAAATATGATGGTGAAATTAGGGCATTCCCAGATAAACAGAAGTTAGGGAATTTGCAAAAACCAAACCAAAATTACAAGAAATACTAAAGGGAGTCCTCCAGTTAGAAAATCAATAACATCAGATAACAACCCACGACTAGAAAACAGGACAGAGCAACAAGATATCAACCCAGATAGGGAAGTCACAAAAATAAATCAAAGCTAAAACACTGAAATTAGGGAAACAGAGATGCCAATATGTAAAAGGTGACAACATTAAAACAAAAAAGAGGGTCTAAAAAATGTAGTCTTAGATCTTTCATATGGAGAGGAAGTCTAGGCAATATAAAGAAAAAAAAAGAGTGGCTTAAACTTACGAAAATAGGGGTAAATATTAAGGTAACCACAAAGGAAACTAACAATCCTACAAGTCAAAATAAAAAACGAGAAAAACAAAAAGACTGAGCAAATACAATTTTTGATGCTAAGAGGGCTGCCTGTACCACCAACCCCAGTGGAATGGAGCATGCCTTTTTCCAGCCCTTCCAATGGAAGTCCTGGAATCAAGTCTCTTGCTAAGTTTGGTCTGGACTGGGTCATATGTCCATTCTAAACCAATCACTGAGACAAGGGGATAGAGTACTCTGGTTGGCCAACCTGAGTCACACACCCCCTTTCTGGAGCCAGGGATGAGATCAAAGACCAAAAAAACAAAAACAAAAAACCATTGCCATTGATTCCAACTCATGGCAACACTATGTGTTACAGAGTAGAACTGCTCCATAGGGTTTTCTTAGCTGTAATCTTTATGGGGAGCCCTGGTTGCACAGTGGTTAAGAGGTTGGCCGCTAATCAAAAGGTCGGCAGTTGGAATCCACCAACTGCTCCCTGGAAACCTTATGGGGCAGTTCTACTCTGTCCTATAGCGTCACAATGAGTCTGAATCGACCGGACAGCAATGGGTTTAATCTTTATGGGAGCAGATCATCAGGCTTTCTTTCATGGCATGGCTAGGTGGATTCAAAGCACCAACGATTAGGTTAGTAGTTGAGGACAAACTGGACCACCCAGAGACCTTAGGATGGGATGGGATCAGTCCCACCCAAATCATGTGCACAGAAAGTGGGATTTTCCCCCCAAGAAAATCAGAGTGCTGTTAACGGAAGACAAGACAGTGGATGCCCAGCAAACAAAATAAATAGTATGCTCAGGGCAGATTTTCTCTAAAGCAGCACATATAACTATTGCAGTAAGCTAGTTGGTCTGAGAAGATGAAATGTGAGCTGTTCTAATAAGATTCGCAGAATTCCACAAATCTCAGCAGTACTTCCACAGACAGGATGGCTGACTGCTGGGGCTCCCTGTGACTTGTGACAGTTGAGGCAGTTACCAGAAGATTGTAGCAGTTTGACTGCGCCCAACTGCAGTGTGCATGGGGATTTTCCAATACAGAAAGGAAGAAAAAGAACAAGGAAACTGTTCCAAGTTGATTGGTTTATAATTGATTTCAGTGTCCTCTTTCAGTCTGATGCTTATTTTTTTCTGAACTCTCCTACAGTCAAGAACCAGGAGTAATGTTCCAATATAATAACACCCAGGGAAGAAATCAATTAACAGGGAAATTACAAAGGAGCCCAGTGTTGTTATTGTTAGAACACTATATTTTGGAGGAGAAGGGAGTTTACCCTTATTGTAGCTTGTAGATTCTGGGCTAGAGGTAGGACAACAAAAAGACTCCATCACTCCCAATGTTCTAGCTAAGGCAGGGATTTTTTTCAGGAGAAATGAGAGTTTTCTCTTTTCTTCTTCACAGATGCCACTACCACCCCCTTTCCATTTTCAGTAAAGTTGTTCCTAAATTTATTACCCACCACCCATCTGTCAGTTTGTCGTACTATGGTGGCTTGCACATTGCTATGATGCTGGAAGCTATGCCACTTGTATTCAAATACTAGGAGGGTCATTCATGGTAGATAGGTTTCTGTAGAGCTTCTAGACTAAGGAAGGCTAGGAAGAAAGGCCTGGTGATCTACAAATAAAAATTAGCCAATGAAAAGCTTATGGGTCACAACAGAACATTGTCTGACTCACTTGCTTCGGACATGTCATCAGGAGGGATCAATTGCTGGAGGAGCACATCATGTTTGGTGAAGTAGAGGGCTAACTAGGGTGAGGGAGACCCTCAGTGAGATGGACTGGCACAATAGCTGCAGTGATGGACTCAAACATGCTGATTATCATGAGGATGACACAGGACCAGGCAACATTTCATTCTGTTGTACATAGGGTCACCATGAGTCGGAGTCAACTCAACAGCAGCTATCAATCTATCTATCTATAAATTTGTTACAACTATAATGATGGCAGCAGATGAGAATGACTGTCTTCCAGAGCCCCCCACCTCACAGAAAGAATGAGGACTAATAAAGTCACCCTCAGGAATCACCCCTCCAAGCAAAGATGTCCTCAATAAAGAGTTATTCAGTAGAGGCTGGGGCAGGGCATGTAGAAGGGCACATACGAGGACAAAACAAGTACTCACCAAAGATTTGTTGAGTTGAGCTGAACCCAATGGTAGAACATCTCTTCTCTCTCATCTCTACCATGTAGAGCTGTTTCTCCTACTTCTGCCAACCTATGATGTGAAAATGCAAACACTGTCATTCTGAGAAAATGAAATTTGTAATTAAAGGGAATGTTTTGTCTAGAGGAAGCCCATCACAGATCTCAGAAGACAGTATTTCCTGTTCAGTATTCTGAGTCTCTGTTCCTTCTCTGCTCACCACATGAAGCCTAATGAATAGGATCCATGTTATGCCCAACTCTCCAATCATTATTATCACAGATCCTCTTCCTAAAGAAGTTCTCATCCTAGAGCAAGAGTTCTTGAGAGCAAGAGCCATGTGTAGCAAGAGCCATTGCTGCATAACTAATAATCCCAAACATAACAGCTTAAAGCAGCAAAAATTTATTGTCTCATAGTTTCTGAGGGTCAGGACAGGAGGCTCAGTTGGGTGCCTCTGGCTCAGGGTCTCTCCCAAGACTACAATCAAGGCATTAACTGGGGATGAAGTCACCTCAAAGTTCGACGGGGAAAGAAGCCAAGCTCACCTACATGGCTATGGGCAGGACTCAGGTCCTTGCTGGCTGTTGGTCAGAGACTTCAGTGCCTTGCTGCATGGATCTATTTATCTGGAAGCTCACAACTGGCAGCTCTCTTCCCTCAGAATGAGCCAGAACAGAGAGTGAGAGTGAGCAAGATAGAAGTCACAGTGTTAGTGTAAGCTAATATTGAAGTGGCATCCCATCACACTTGCCATATTGTATTTGCTCTAAGTGAGTCAGTATGTCTAGCCTATGCTCAAGAGGATGGGATTACACAAGGCCACAAATACTAGGAGGTGGAGTTCACTGAGGCTGCGTACCACAGACCACATCTCAGTCACGTAAGCGTGCACAGTGCCTCAGAGAGTACTGGGGTAAATGGTAGGCTCAACAAATACTTGTTGCATTACATTTAATCCAGTCTGAAGGAATCACGCACTGCATTTCACACCAGGTAGAGTGGAACACATACAAGGAACAAACGAAGAATGGTGTGGTGGGTATGGATTTCATTCTACCAACTCAAGTGTGCAAGAAATAAAAATTTTTCTATCACCTAATTTTGATCTAAGCCCCCATCCTGTCAGGGTGGCAAAGCCATAGTCTCAGTCAGTGGGAATCTATCTCCCCTTTGTCGGGGGTAGTTTTTCAGTTCTAGAAAGATTAGTACCAAGGCAATTGGGTGGGGGTTGGGCATCACCTGCTAGTTGAGTCCTGGGCATTGACTGAGACATACCTCAGGCCATCTGCTCCTCAGTTACCTGTCTAAGTACTGAGATGGTATTGTCCACATGACCCTTCAGGGCCACACCTCTCTCTGCTACTTTGGGGCTGTATTTGAGGGCACGAGACCCATTATAAGGTCACTGGACCAGAAAGGAACAAGAGACTCAGTCAGATTCTCTGTGGCCTATCTTGCAAGACCTGCTCAGATGTAACCCATCCAGGCTCCTGTAGCCTCCCAGGACTCTGGCCTAAGAGGAAGATAGCAGGACCTCTCTCCTCTCCAGCCCACTTTGAACTGTCTGTAGCTCTGTGTCCTCCCAAAGCTCTGCCTCTGAAGACGAGTGCACAAGGGCCCTCTCAGACCTGTAGACATTTCTGTTCTCAGGGCTGCCTCTCCACCTCTCTTTCTCTTCACTCTGAACCTGACCCTCAGGACAGAGGAACTTTTTCTAGTCTGAGGGCAGGGAGGGGAAAGGACAGAATCCCTTCTGTGTTGACCTTGAGCATTTCCCTCAGGCACTTCCACTTCATCCATTTTCTCGCTTTTTTATTATTCCCGCCAGTCCCACCCCAGAACACCTCACTAGCCTCCTTAATGGGTCAGGGTTCAGAATCATGAAGCCAGTGACTGACGGGCTACTCTGGCTTGTCTAACCCCACCCCAAGGCAATGAACCCAGAACAGAACAGGAATACTGCTTGTACAGGGAGGAGGGAAAGGGGGAATTAGATGAATTTTTTTTTTTTTTTTTAATTTAATGGTGGAAGCTTCCAAAAAAATATTATTTCCTACAAAGGCAAATAATTTGCTCCAAGCCAAAGGCCTAGAAAAAGTTAGTTGACATTCTGAAAAGGAAAGTGGGGATCAAAGGGCACACATGTGAAGATGAATGTGTTATCAGTTCTTCTGTCAGATGGCATACCTTTTCCCCTCTCTCTCCCAGCTTTCTTGGACTTGCTTCACATTGGCCTCTGGCCTGCTGCTTTGGCCAACTCCTGCCATCAGAAAGTAGCTGTTGGGGCCTGAGGGATCCTGAGCATGAATCAGGGGCACAGCCCCCCTGTTCCAGTAAGAAGGGAAGGCCACATGGGAACCCTGACCTCTCTAGAAAACGACAGTCATCTGGCTGATGTGGTCAAAATCTACAAGCAGGCTGATAACCTCATGAGGTAAAAGAGTATGTTATCTTCAGTGCAGGAATGGAGCACTAATAATAAAAACAATATTTAAATTATTAAACTACCTTACTGTTTTCAAGTTTCTCCTTACTTTTACACTCTCAAGTTAAAAAAGAATCAACTCTGACTCGTGGTGACCCCATGTGTGTCAGAGCAGAACTGTGCTCCAAGGGTTTCCCAATGATTTTTTGGAAGTAGATCACAAGGCCTGTCTTCTGAGGTGCCTCTGAATGTACTCAAACCACCACCCTTTTGGTAAGTAGCTGAGTGTGTTAAGCATTTGTACCACCCAGAGACTCCACCCATAAATTAGTTGTTACTGGCACAAAAGGTTAAGCACTCAACTATCAGCCAGAAAGTTGGCAGTTTTAACATACCCAAAGGCACTTTAGAAGACAGGCCTGACAATCTGCTTCCGGAAAGTCATAGCCTTGAAAACCCTATGGAGCAGTTGGGGTCACCATGAGTCAGAACGGACTTCACAGCAACTAACAACAACAACATTTAACTGATAAAGAAACTGCTACCAGCAAGACAGAGATTTGAGACATGAGTTCAGTTATGCTAACGCTAAAATCAGTGATCGTTCCATTAAAATATGGTAAAATGGATCTCTTCAAGTGAAAGGAAATGAAGAGCTGACCGATTTTTTGGACTGGTGTAACAATCAACCTACTTCATTCTTTTCTTCGACAGAGCTTCTTGACTGAAAAAACAAAGTCAATTTTTCATTTCTGTGCTTTGTTCCAAATATAAAGACAGGTGGTGGTGTCAGGGAAGATTAGAGTGTTGCCATAGGGTTTCTGTTTGCTTGTTTTCTTTTTTATAAAGACCTGTAACTGGAGGTGCCCAAGAAAAAATTTTTAAAGGTATTTTTGTGGCTGAATTTGTTCAGCTGAGCATACTGCCAATTAGCTCTATTGTTGGAGCATCCTGGAACCAAGATTTCCAATACCAGGTGAGGTAATCAGCTCCATCAGCTTTAGATAAAAGGAAAGTGCTCAGTATGTGACTTCCTTCCCCCACAAGAAAATGAACTCATGACAAGCTCCACGTTGAATGTGGGCTAATTGGCATTGTTATTTATTTCACTGGGACTTGTCCTGTTCTCTTCTATGGCAGAAGCATTCTATACAGAAAGGTGCTACATAAAAATTTGCTTTATGCTGACCAGAGGTTTTCAAAGTTGGAGTCAATGATATTTTTTGCAAAGAGTACGTCACTCCATAAATACATCAAGCGCTGTCTGAAATTGGAGTATTAAACATTTCCAAATATTATGTTCTATAATTTCTCAATTATATATAGATGCTATTATGAATTGGAGCCCTGGTGGTGCAGTGGTTAAGAGCTATAGCAAGCTACGACTGCTAACCAAAAGGTTGGCCGTTCGAATCCACCAGCAGCTCCTTGGGAAACCCTATGGGGCTTTTCTACTCTGTCCTATAAGGTCTCTATGAGTCAGAATTGACTCAATGGCAACAGAGGTTGTTTTTTTTTTTTCGTTTGCTTGTTTTTTTTATTATGAATTAATAAAATACAAATTCACTTAAAAGCATTCTTGATGAGTCAGAATTGACTCGATGGCACACAACAACAACAATCAAGACAATAAAAGGATACTTTTAATAGAAAAGTAAAATTTTTATCCTAAGAAATGTCAACAATATTGTCTTACATCATTAAAGGATCTTGATGCACAAAAAAGTTGAGAATCACTAATACAAGTTATCCAAATGACCCAAGCTCACAAACAAGGTGGAAGCAAAAGGTTTAAAATGAATTCTGGAATTCTCACAATCTGATCTACAGGTTCAACACAATCCCTATCAAAATCCCAGCTAGCTTTTTCACAGAAATTGACAAGATGATCTTAAAATTTAAATGAAAACATAATGGATCCAGAATAGCCAAAACAACAACCTCTAAAAAACAACAGCAACAACAAAAAAGTAGGAACTGTCACATTTTCTGATTTCAAAATCCACTACAAGGCTACAGTAAACAAGACAGGGAGGTACGAGAATCAGGATAGACATATAGATCAGTGAAATAGAATTGAGAGTCCAGAAATAAACTCTCACAGTCAATTGACTTTCCACAAGAGTGCAAAGACAATTTAGTGGAGGAAAGAAATGTCTTTTCCACAAATGGTGCTGGGACCACTGATAACCACACGCAAAAGAATGAAGTTGGACCCCCACTTCACACCGTATGTAAAAATTAACTAAAAAATGGATCATCAGCCTAAATATAGGAGCTAAAACTATAAAACTGTTAGAAGAAAACTTGGGAATAAATCTTCACGGTCATGGATTGGGCAATGGTTTCTTAGATATGACACCAAAAGCACAAGAAACTAAAGTAAAAAATAGATAAAAGAGACTTCATCAAAATTAAAACAAAAAATATTTTTGCTTCAAAGGATACCATCAAGAAAGTGCACAGACCGGGGTTGGCAAATTTTTTCTATAAAGAGACAGATACTAAATATTTTAGGCTTTATGGGCCCTACAGACTCTGCTGCAAATACTCAACTCTGCCATTGTAGCACAAAAGCAGCCATAGATGATATGTAAATAAATTGGTGTGGATGTATTCCAATAAAACTTTATTTATAAAAACAGGCAGTGGGCTTCAGCCCACTCTACACAGTGAGCTCTGTGAGGCAGGAGCCATGCTTTTTTCCTCACTACATCTCCTTAGGGCCTAGTCCATAGGGGGTGCTCAACATACGTTTATTTGAACTGGACACGAATGCCCTTGTACCACCTCCACCTATGGACCAAGGGAGGTGCTAGCATTTCTCATCCCTGGGACTATCATGACCAACTACCCTCTGGTTGGCTGTGGAAGAAATCCTACAACCCACAGACAGCTAGACTTATGATTGAAAAGGTGGGGATGGAAATAAGACAAAGCAAAGCTTAAAACATGGAACTCATTTAGCACTTAAGTTGCTTCAGCTATAGCATTCCTGGAGTGGCAGCACTGGTCTGAGGAAAGAACTTTGACCTAGATGTCCCAAGAACTACCCTGCCCAGAGCTACAACCTAAGTGGAGACCCAGGCATCTCTAAAGAAACTATCATATCAAGTGGAAACATAGTCTGCAGTTGTCTTCTGAGAAAGGACCTTGACGTAGTGTGGTAAACATAGTTAAGGCTCTGCTACAGTCTACCTAGGAACCCCACCTGAAATATTTGCCCAATTTCTCCAAATTGGAACAAATAGCATTACAACATTTGCCATCCTGACTCAATGGGGTTGCTTAAAATTGTACATGTCCCAAAACTATTTACTCCAGCACAGACTAAGAAAGACAGAACAATGAGATTTGGGCTCCATTAAGGGCAGTGAGAGAAAATAGGGCACATTTTCCCTCTCTGGGTTTTCCCAGTGATGAATGATGGGGAAACTCCATTGATCATTTCTGCTTGTCTGCATTCACAGGTCTGGGCTCTCCCCAAATAGTCATCCCTTTGGGAAGACTCCACAGAGTGAGCAATAAGGCATAAGCTTTGAGATGTCTTCCAGTAGTGGGAATGGGTAGAAGTCCTTGACACCCTCTGAGCTGTTTAGAACCCCATGACCTAAGTACAGTAGCTTATTATAGACCCAGTTGAAGCTGAAGACAATTACAGATAAGTAGTTACCATACTCATTTCCATATCATCATCTTACAGTTGTTTGATACTCAAGTGGAGAATACATTGGGGAATGCATAATGAAGGAAATGTAGTATAGAGTCATCTATGTAGCAGAACATGTCACGTGGAAATGGTGTTATAAGCTGTGCTTCTATTTTTGTATAAAGCTAATTTACACATTTATTATGTCTAGAAAAACAAAGAGCATGAGATTTGGGGGGCATAGTCATTCAGTATATTGTCTTTCATTATCTTGTTTAAGTTTCACCCACCAGAGGGAAATGTCAGCACATTTGTTAGGTGTTGAGCTGGAAGGGACGTGGGAAGTATCTGTATCTAGTATTTGTATCCTGCTAAAACCCACTTGGCAGCAAGGGTAAATGGATATTGTCCACTTGGATCACAAGCTGATAATTGGAATCAAAAAGTCTATCTTAGTACAAGCTAAGCACACACCTAACCCAATAATCCTGCATGGCTGTGGTGCTCTAAAATCATTAGCCTGGCTCCTTGCCCCCTGCCAATGACAGGCATTTAAAAAATTGGGACTGAGGGATCAGGTAGGAAGAAAGTATGGACACAAGGATAGTCTCCCCATTGAAGATTTGAAGTGGTTTGCAAACATTTTTACTTGGAGAATCTCCAGGTTACAAAAACAAAAACTGTGTCATTAGGACATTTTCAGTTGCAACTAACTGAACACTCTGAGGCTGAGACAGTTAAACAATAAGTTAATTTATTAGATCACATAACAAGGAAACCAAAGGTAGGGAGGGGACCAGACATGTTGCATTAGAATTCCAGCTCCATAGTTCTAGTTCCTTTCATTCCTCCTGTGCTGGCTTCATCCACAGGCTTGTAGTAAGATGGTATAGCTGTTCAAGGCATCCTGTCCAGATTTGACAGTACCGAAAGGAAGGACTATCTTTCTTGTGATCCCTTTAGTATCAAGAGACTGTAGATGCCCTCACGTGGGATCTTCCTCATGTTTCATAGGCCAGAACTGAATCTCATGCCGTTCCTAGACCAGGTACTAGTTTAAAATGATCAGAATGTATCCCTAGGAGCCTAGGGTCACCTTTCTACAAATCACCTAGTGATACCTCTAGGATACCTGAATAGAAGTCCCTTAAGAAGGAAGGGGAAGAGAAAATAACAGACAACAAACACCACCCACTACAGACCCAGACATCACTTTGTCAGGCCCAACTCACTCCAGCTTCTGCACTCCCACAGCTGGAGCTATTTGATCCACCTACAGGTTCAGTTGTTCCCTACCATTGCCCTCCCACAAACTCTAGGGCAGGTTCTGACCTGAAGCAGAAACTCTGTACATGGGAGGCCACCTGTTTCCCTTCTCTATTGCTGCACCAGGGCTTTGAACCAGTTTGTTCTGGTTCAAATCCCTGCTGAGAATTTGCATTTCCACCCCAATATGCTGAATCAGAATCTACCAGTTTAACAAGATCCCCAGGTGATTCTTATGTATAATAAATTTTGAGAACCACTGCTCTACTAGTGGTTCTCAGAATTGGTCCCTAACCAGCAGCATTAGCATCACCTGGTAACTTGTCAGAAATGCAAATTCTCAGCAGAGGTTTGAACTGGAACGAATCGGTTCAAAGCCCTGTGCTGCACAACAAACCACCTCAAAACTTAATGGCCTAAAGCAACAATCATTTCATTTGCTCACATTGCTGGGAGTCAGGAATTTGAGTGGACTCAACTGAGAAGACTCTGCTCCATGATGACTGGTGCCTCAACTGGGGGGCTGACTCGGACTACTCAACTGGAGCCATATGTCTGGGGCTTCGGTTTTGGTTGTTGGCTGAGTTCCTCGGGTATCCTCTATGTTGAGGTTGATGTAGCTAACTGAGACTTCCTCATAGCACAATGATCTCAACATTCAAAGAGGGAGCATTCCAAGAGCACAGGCCCAATGTGCAAGTGCCTATCAGATCTCTAAGTTATCACATTTGGTGGTATCTCATTGGTCAAAGCAAGATACATGGCCAAGACCAGAGTCAATATGAGAGGCGCTACACAGGATGTGAATACTGAGAGACATGGTTCACTGGGGCCGTAAATGTAACCATCTACCACACTAATGACCTGGCTCCTCCTTGATGCTTCTCTGTCCCTGATCTTGTGCCCCAGTTTTGATCATTGTACTTCTGCTGTCTCCAGTAAACTGCTACCTTAGCAACTTTCTCTCTACCCACAATGTAGGCCATAGACAACCCATAAAAAGCAGCTGTACCTATCTTCTCTTCAGCTCAGGAATTGATCCAGGCACCTCCTTCACTTCTCTTTGAAGCTCTTCTCTTTCATCTTCTTATCTTCCTTTCTATCTATGCATATTACTATATTCACCCTCTCTGCCTAGCCTCTTCCAAATGACAACAATTACTCAGGACAACATGTTTGGCTTTTGTAATTGGGCTTCAACCCAAATGCTGTATTTTAGTTCTATGCTTCAGTGATTACCTGTAAGTGATGCCTACTCCTACTCCATCTGGGCTTCTGGGTCCAGCACGTTAGACTCTACTTGGCTGAGGGTAGCTCTCAGATATCTACATTTGGCTCATGGCTCTGAGTCGTTGACTTGGAACTCATTTAGGACCACAGCTCCTGTAGGGTTGTCAGCTACTCTTCCTCCCTCTAAAAGACTTGATTCCCATCCTGAAGCCCAGACTAGAAGTAGAGACTTTACTATGTCTGATACACTTCTCCAAAACTAACAGATACCTGTTTTCTAAAATGCCCAATATCCCCAGTTCTTGGAATTCTGGTCACTTTGCACAGTGTGCCTAGAAGGAACACCCTTGTGGCTTCATGTATGAACAGCACACTTCTAACCAGCCTAAACAGGAAATAGGAATTTATGGGTTCACATATCTAACCATATCTAGAACTGACCTCAGAAATAATGAATGCAGGGACTGGAACATAGTCAGGATCTGCTTTCCATGCCTGTCTCCACCTCTGCTGTCTTTACATGTTGGCTTCACCTTCTCCTTCTACTGAAAGTTTTCTCCAATGGCAGAATCGATGGCCACCAGCAGCCCTGGAATCTCTAGCACGTGTGAATCTCAATACCCACATTAAAGTTTCTTAATTTTCTACAATGTAGATGAATTTATGCTAAGGCTATTCAGCAATAAAAAGAGAATAAAGACATGTTTGTAGCTTCTTGCAAAGCATTTATTTTTGCTTTCTCTTCTCACCCTGTTTTGGCTTGTAGACGAGAAGGGAGACTGGAAACACGAGAGTGAAGAATAAGAAGGTCAAGCTCACAGGGATCCAGGGTGTTCATGGAGCCCCAGGGTGTTCTTCACAGAATTTCCAGGTGGGCACAAGTCCCTTGAAGATGCCCCACCTGGGAAGGGTTTTCACACACCTGCTTAGGTGCATAAATCCAAAATCCCTAACACAAGACCCTTGAAGTCAGGAGGCAGTCCAAGATAGCAGAGTAGTCAGACAATTCATAACTTCCATCTTACAACAAAGACCCAAGAAAACATATGAACTGGATATAGATGACAACTTTGGAACCCTGAACAACAAAGACAAGGCTAAAGAATCGGACCAGTGCCAAGTGGAAGGAGAAACAATATAAAAACAGCAGATATGAATTATGGATCACCAGCACCCTGCTAGCTGAACCTGCACAGCATGGACATATTGAGACAAAGCAAGCAGAGTTCCCAGTCAAAACCCCATCACCTGGTGCAGACAAGCAGGAGCAACTATGCACTCATGTTCAGAGGCAGGCAGGAGTGCTTTCACCCTGCTTAAGTTAAGCACACTCATCCCGTCCACCATACCCACCCCAGTTCCCCATGCTGGAGGTCCTCAGGTCTGGGGGCCCTTCCCACCCTCTTCACTTATCCTCCTCCCCACCCATGATCATAATCCAGTGGTAGCTACCACCACCCCAACCCCTAGGCCAACAGTCTAAAAACTGGAAGTGCCTATCCCTTCACTCAGTCACTTGCGCCAGAGGACCACGGTCCTGCAGAGCCTCTCACCTACTCCACCCACTCACGCCAGGGGTCCGGGGTCTTGCAGTACCTCCTTCAATGATGGAAAAACCTCTCAGTCTTTCCAGCCACTCGCATGGTGGACCCGTGTTCCTGCAGTGTGTCCTACAGTGCAAGAGGTGCCTCCTACTTCTTTAAACCACTCACACTGAGGGCCTGAGGACTGGCTGCACAATCTCCCTGCTATGCATTCTAGCAGACAGAGGCATGCCCTCCAACCAGGTACCAGTAGACAGGTGACATAACCCCTGCATTGCCCCCCCACACACACACACAACTGGAAGATTGTACTTGCTCTGAGCACCCCTGTACAGCCCTGTCCTCCCGGAACCATTGATGAGAGTTTTCACACCACCAACCCAGTGACTGATGACCTAGGCTTCCCCACCCTGACAACCTCACAATTGACAGAGCACACACACAACATCCAACCCAGCAACCAGGGAGAACCCAGAGCCAGGTGACCAGCTGGACAGACACATCACCACACCAGAAACACCAGCTACATCCTCAGCAGCCCCGCAAGACCAGTAAACATAAACCTACGTTCAAAAGCCTAGTCATTGCCCCACCACCCAAAGACAGGAGGCGAGAGCTTCAAGGCAGCCAGATTAGCAGCCACAGTAGCACACATGCCCAGCCTACTCAGATACATAAAAACAAAACAAAAATTCAGGAAACAATTAACATACAATAAATAAATATAACTTATTGATGCCTTGGAGACAACCAAAACCCACTGCTGCTGAGTCAATTCCAACTCATAGTGACCCTATAGGACAGAGTAGAATTGCCCCATAGGATTTCCAAAGAGCAACTGGTGGATTTGAACTGCCAAACTTTTTGGTTAGCAGCCAAGCTCTTAACCACTACACCACAACAGATAATATCAAATCACACAAGACGGTTCCAACAAGTAATAAAAATAAAGAACCAGAAAACCTTCCAGAGGAAGAAGTGGCAATGGAACTACCTGACAAGAAATTTAAAAGACTAATATACAGGGCTCTCCAAGACATCAAGGAAAACAGAGACAAAACCAAGGAAAACACACACAAAGCAATAGAAGAATTCAGGAAAACAATATAAGAACAAAACAACAAAATAAACAGATAATTAGAAACCATACAAAAACAGCAACTAGGGAGTTCCGGCAAAATCGCGCTCTAGGCAGAAGCACCATGCCGTCCTTCCACAGCAAAGATCCGAGAAACTAAGCCGAACAGAGAATACAACAATCCTGAAACCCTAAAACATCAAATGAAGAGATAAAGAACTCAGCC
>NW_004443969.1:7841354-7852628 GCF_000243295.1 Trichechus manatus latirostris
AAACCACATGTGTAGTTCTGTTTCATGAGAAACTATTTGTTCTGTAAGCCTTCACCTGAAGTACAATAAAAAAAGAAAGAAAGAAAAAAGAAAAACAGCAACTAGAAATCCAAAAGATCAACAATAAAATTTTAGAAACAGACAACTCAATGGAAGGATATAGGAGCAGAATTGGAAAAAATTGAAGACAGAATCAGTAAAATTGAAGACAAATCCCTTGACACCAATTTGTTTGAGGAAAAGTCAGAAAAAAAGAATGAAGAAAAATCAAGAAAGCCTAATAATTATGTGGGACACTATCAAGATGAAAAATTTGCATGTGATCGGAATTCAAGAACAGAGGGAGGCAATGGAAAATACAAAGAGAATTGTCGAAGATTTGCTAGTGGAAAACTTCCTTAACATCATGAAAGATGAGAAGATATCCATCCAACAAGCAAAACGAACTTCTTACAGAATAGACCCCAAATAAAGCACCAAGACGTATTATAATTAAAGTTGCCAAAACCAAAGATAAGGAAAGAATCCTGAGAGCAGATTGGGAAAAACAAAAAGTCACCTATAAAAACAAACCAATAAGACTAAGCTCTGATTCCTCAGCAGAAACCATGCAGGTAAGAAGGTAATGGGATGACATATATAAAACATTTAAAGAAAAAAATTGCTAACCAAGAATTATATATCAAGCAAATTTGTCTCTCAGATATGGTGGTGAAATTTGGACATTTCCAGATAAACAGAAATTAAGATAATTTTTAACTTACAAGACATATGTCTTAGTCATTGTCATGGTTTGAATTATGTCCCCCCAAAAATGTGCATATCAGTTTGGCTGGGCCATGATTCCTGGTACTGTGTGATTTTCCTGTATGTTGTAAATCCTGCCTCTATGATGTTAATGAGGAAGGATGGGTGGCAGTTGTGTTAGTAAGGCAGGACTGGATCTATAAGACTGGACTGTGTCCTGAGGCAATGTGTTGAGATATAAAAGAGAGAGGTGAGCAGAGAGACAGGGGGACCTCATACCATCACGAAAGCAGTGCGAGGAGCAGAGCGTGTCCTTTGGACCAGGGTCCCCGTGCCGAGAAGCTCCTAGTCCGGAGGAACACTGATGAGAAGGCCAAGAGAGAGAGAAAGCCTTCCCCTGGAGCTGACGCCCTGAATTTGGACTTTTAGCCTACTTTGACTGCGAGGAAATAAACTTCTCTTCGTTAAAACCATCCACTTGTGGTATTTTTGTTATAGCAGCCCTGGATGACTGTCTGAGTTATCTAGTGCTGCTATAACAGAAATACTACAAATGAATGGCTTTTAACAAAAAGAAATTTATTCTCACAGTTTAGTAGGCCACAAGGCATCAGCTCCAGGGGAACGCTTTCTCAGTGGGCTCCAGAGGAAGGTCTCTGTCATCAATCTTCCATTGGTCTGGGAGCTTCTCTGAGCAGAAACCTCAGGTCCAAAGGACTTACTCTGCTCCCAGCACTGTTTCTTGGTAGTATGAGGTTCCCAATTCTCTACTTGCTTCCCTTTCCTTTTATCTCTTGTAAGATAAAAGGTGGTGCAGGCCACACCCTAGGGAAACTCCTTTTTGATTGGATCAGGGACGTGACCTGGGTAGGGGTGGTGTTACAAGCCCACCCTAATCCTCTTAATGTAAAATTACAATCACAAAATGGAGGACAACCACAGAATACAGGGACCAATGGCCTAGCAAAATTGATACACACATTTTTGGGGTGACATAATTAATCCATGACAACATATCAAAGGGAGTTCTTCAGATAGAGAACAAACAAAATTAGACAACAACCTGAGATTAGGATACAGGACAGAATCTGCCAGATACCAACCCAGATACAGAATTCTCAAAAATAAAACAAAGGTAAAAGACTAAAAACAGGGAACTAGAGACTGTAATCTGTAAATGATGTCAACATCAAAACAAAAAAGAGGGAATAAATGGTATAGTCATAAAGCTTTCATATGGAGAGGAAGTCAAGGCAATACCAAGAAAATAAAAGACTGGTTTAAATTTAGGACAATAAAGGTAAACTTCAAGGTAACTGCAAAGAAAGTTAACAAACCTGCTCATCAAAATAAAAAGGAAGAAAAACATAAAGACTCTGTAAACACAAAATTAACAGCAACAAAAGAAATGAAAAGAAAATCCACAAACAAAAAAAACTCAGCACAGAAAATTAAGCAGAACAAAGAAACCATCAACACCACCAAAAAAAGTACAACAGAATGGCAGCAATGAACTCATACCTATCAATAATTACACTGAATGTAAATGGCTTAAATGCACCAGTAAAAAGACAGAGAGTGACAGAATGGATTTTTTTTAAAAAAACACAACCCATCAATATGGTGTGTGCAAGAGACACACCTTAGACACAAAGATATAAATAAACTAAAACTCAAAAGATGGGAAAAAAACATATCAAGCAAACTTAATAACCAAAAAGAACAGGAATGGCAATATTAATCTCTGACAAAATAAACTTTAAGACAAGACAAGATAAGGAAGGACATTAGGTAAAATTAAAGGATCAATCTACCAGGAGGACATAACCATAATAAATATCTACACACTCAATGACAGGGCTCCAAAATACATAAAACAAACTCTAACAGCATTGAAAAGATAAATAGACAGTTCCACAGTAATAGCCAGAGACTTCAACACAGCAGTTTTGGTGAAGGACAGAACATCTGGAAAGAAACTCAACAAAGATACAAAAGATCTAAATGCCACAATCAACCAACTCAACCTCATAGACATATACAGAACACTCCATGCAATAGCAGCAAAGTATACATTCTTTTCCAACACACATATAACATTCTCCAGAATAGACCACAAAGCAAGCCTTAACAAAATCCAAAATATCGAAATAATACAAAGTATTTTCTCTGATCACAACACCATAATAGCAGAAATTAATAACAGGAATAGCAAGGAAAAAAATCAAATACATGAAAACTGAATAACACCTTACTTAAAAACCACTGAGTAATAGAAGAAAGCAAAGATAGAATAAAAAAATTCCTAGAATCAAATGAGAATGAAAACACATCTTACCAAAACCTTTGGGACACAGAAAAAGCAGTGCTCAGAGGTCAATTTATAGCAATAAACACACACATCAAAAAAGAAGAATGGGCCAAAATCAAAACATTAATTCTATAACTTGAACAAATAGAGAGCAGCAAAAGAAGCCCACAATCACCGGAAGAAAGATACCAATAAAGATGAGAGCAGAAATAAATGAAATAAAGAACAGAAAAACAATAGAAAGAATCAACAAGACCAGAAGTTGGTCCTTTGAAAGAATCAACAAAATTCACAAACCATTGGTCAAACTGACAAAAGAAAAGCAGAAAAGGGAGCAACTAACCAGAATCAGAAGTGAGATGGGTGACATTACAATAGAACTAACTGAAATAAAATGGATCATAACAGAATACTATGAAAAATTGTACTCAAGCAAATTTGAAAACCTATAATGGACAAATTTAGAGAAATCCACTACCTACCTACACTAACAGAAACTGAGGTAGAAAAACTGAACAGAGCCACAAAAGAAAAAACAGAAGAGGTAATAAAAGAAAATCCCCTCCCCCCCAAGAAAAAGCCCTGGCACAGGCAGCTTCACTGAGAATTCTACTAAACATTCAGAGAAGAGCTCACACCAATATTTCTGAAACTATTTCAAAGTATAGAAAAGGAGAGAATACTCCCAAATTCATCCCATGAAGCCAACATAACCCTGATACCAAAGCTGGGCAGAGACGCCACAAAAAAAGAAAATTAGAAACCAATATCCCACATGAATATAGACACAAAAATGCTCAACAAAATTCTAGCCAATAGAATTCCACAGCATATCAAAAAAAATACATCATGACTAAGTGAGATTCAACGTAATCCACCACATAAACAAAAGAATCACATGATCATCTGAATCGATGCATAAAAGACATTTGACAAAGTCCAACACTCATTCCTGATAAAAACTCTCAGCTAAATACGAATAAAAAGGAAATTCCTTAACATAATAAAAGGCATTTATACAAAACTACTAGCCAATATTATTCTCAATAGAGGGAGACTGAAAACATTCCCCCTGAGAACAGAAACCAGACAAGGATGTCCTTTATTACCACTCTTATTCAACACCGTACTGGAAGTCCTAGCTAGAGCAATAAGGCAATAAAAAGAAAGAAAGGGTATCCAAATTGGTAAGTAAAACTATCCCTATTCACAGATAATATGATCCTATGCACAGAAAACCAAAAAATTTCCACTAGAAAGCTACTGGAACAAATAGAAGGATTCAGCAAAGTAGAAGGATACAAGATCAATATAAAAATCAATTGGATTCCTTTACACCAACAAAGAGAACTTCAAAAAGGAAATCAGGTAACCAATATCATTTGCAATAGCTCCCCAAAAGATAAAATACTTAGGAATAAATCTAATCAGGTACATGAAAGACCTATACAAAGAAAACTACAAAACACTACTGTAAGAAACCAAAAGAGATCTGCATAAATGGAAAAACATACTATGCTCATGAATAGAAAGTCAACATTGTGAAAATGTCGATACTACCCAAAGCGATCTATAGATAAAATTCTAATCCAAATATCAACAGCATTTTTTAACTAGATGGAAAAACTAATCACCAAATTTATATGGAAAAGAATGAGTCCCCAGAAAAATAAAGCATATTGCCCAGAGGTTAAGAGCTACAGCTGCTAACAAAAAGGTCAGCAATTAGAATCCACCAGCCACTCCTTGGAAACCCTATGGGGCAGTTCCACCCTGTACTATAAGGTCGCTATGAGTCAGAATCAACTCAACGGCAATGGAGTTGGTGGTTTGGATTGAAGAAGAAGAACAAAGTAAGAGGCTTCACACTACCTAATGTCAGAACCTACTAACAGCCATGGTAGTCAAAACAGCCTGGTAGTGGCACAATGACAGACATGTAGACCAATGGAACAGAACTGAGAGCCCAGATGTAAATCCATCCACCTATGGACAGCTGATCTTTGAAAAACAACTAAAGTCCATTAAATGGGGAAAACACAGTCTCTTTAACAAAAGGTGCTGGCAAAACTGGATGTCTATTTGTAAAAAAATGAAACAGGACCCATACCTCACACCATACTAAAAAGACTAACTCAAAATGGATAAAAGACCTAAATATAAAATCTAAAAGTATGAAGATCATGAAAGGAAATATAGGGACAATGATAGGGGCCCTAAAATATAGTATAAATAGAATACCAAACATACATAAAATGTGCAAACAGCAGACAATGAATTAGATAAGTGGGACATCCTAAAAATTAAACACTCATGCTCATCAAAAGACTTCTGCAAAAAGAAAACCCACAGACTGGGAAAAAAATTGGCTATTACATATCTGACTAGTGTCTAATCTCTAAAATTTATAGAAAACTTCAACACCTCAACAACAAAAAGACAAACAATCCAATTAAAAAATGGGCAAAGTATATGAACAGACACTTCACCAAAAAGGACATTTGGCTAGCTAACAAACATGTGAGGAAATGCTGTTGCCATCAAGTCAATTAGAACTCATAGTAACCCTATAGGACAGAGTATAACTGCTCCATAAGGTTTCCAAGGGAGGTGCTGGTGGATTCGAACTGCCGACCTTTTGGTTAGCAGCCAATGTCTTAACCACTGCGCCACCAGGGCTCTCATTAGCCGTTAAACCAAGAAAAAAACCAAACCCATTGCCATCAAGTTGATTCCAACTCAAAACTACAGTGAGATACCATCTCACCCAAACATTACTGGCACTAATCAAAAAATAAGAAATGCTGGAGAGGCTGTGGGGAGATTGGAACTCTTACACACTGCTGGTGGGAATGTAAAATGGTACAACTGCTATGGAAAACTACCGGCACTTCCTTAAAAAGCTAGGAAGAGAAATACCATATAATCTAGCAATTCCACTCCTTTGTGTATACCCTAGAGAAATAAGAGCAGTGACACAAATAGACACATGCACACCCATGTTCATTACAGCATTATTCACAATAGCAAAAAGATGGAAACAACCTAAGTGCCCATGAGCAGTTGAATGGATTAACTGTGGTACATACACACAGTGGAATACTATACAATGATAAAGAATAATGATGAATCCACAAAACATCTCACAGCATGGACGAATTTGGAGGACATTATGTGAGTGAAATAAGTCAATCACAAAAGGACAAATATTGTATGAGACCACTATTATAAAGAAACAAGGTTTATACACAGGAAAAAAAAATTCTTTGATGGGAGAGTGAGCGAGGGAAATTACCAAATAGACAGAAGACATGTTAATACTGGTGAAGGGAAAGACAGTACACTATACGTGGGAAGTCAGCAAAACAGGACTAAGGCATGGGAGGACACCTAGAGGAATGCAAGAGCAAAGGGCAACAACGGTAATTACTATAACATAGACAATCCTGCAACTATAGTATTAACAAACACTAATTTACAAATGGATACATAGCCAGATAGATACACCAAGGATGTGGAAGGGTGTAAGGGAACACATCCACCTGCAAATACAGGTTTGGTGGTGGATATTTTTACATACATAACTAACTGTAGGTGCTGCTTATGTATTAATACAGACAGTAGAGCACACAAGGGCCACAGTCAGAGCAACTTCTTAGACATAACCAAACACCTTGCAGGATGAAGTTTCTAGGCTCAAAGGCAAAGGACTATAGACTTGGGGGAGATCTACGTCAATTCAATAGAGGGAGACTGACAGCATTCCCCCTGAGAACAGGAAACATAGTTCAAAAAGATAAAGTTCTGCATCCTACTTTGATGAGTAGCATCTGGGTTCTTAAAAGCTTGCAAGTGGCCAAATAAGATACATCTATTGGTCTCTTACAATCCAGAGCAAAGGAGAGTGAAGAAAACCAAAGATTAAAGGGAGCAATTAGTCCAAAGGACTAACGGACTACATGAACCACAGCCTAGAAGTCTCCAAGACCAGAACTAGATGGTGCCTAGCAACCACTACTGACTGCTCTGACTGGGATCACAACAGAGGGTCGTCTTTTATTGCCTTCTGAACTGGAACTGAAGCCATTCCCAGAGACCACCTTTCAGCCAAACCATAGACAGGCTCATAAAATAAACAATAACACCCGAGAGGAACGTACTCCTTAGAACAATCAATTAAAGGAGATCAAAAAGGCAACATTTGCCCAAAAGCAAAGATGAGAACGTAGGATGTGTAGAAAATCAAGACGAAAGGAAATGGGGGAACCTAGGAAGGAAATGGGGAGACTGCTGACACATTGCAGGGAATGAAATCAATATTATGGAACATTTCGTGTAGAAACTATTGAATGGGAAACTAATTTGCTCTGTAAAATTTCACTTAATACACAATAAAAAAAATTTTTTTTTAAGATTTTGAAAACCTATTTTGACAGCTCTCAAGGTGAGACTTGACTTTTCTAAAAGAGCATTTCTAAAGAGAACAGATTTTTAAATATTGGGTTGTCAAGATAATAGAGATTTTTTTTTGACAATAGTAATAATGGTAATAAATAATAATAATAAAAAGATTAGGGTAGTAATCTAGTTGTGCAATTTTCTACTAGCAATATGGGGGTATCGACTAGGTTTCATTCCTTTTGTGCATGTGAAATTGGAGTTAAAATGCCTTCTTTGTATCAGATGATTCAAAAAGATGTGTTTCCAACCCACCACCTCACTCCCAGAGCTGTAGGCTTAACTTCTGCTATACACTCCACCTGGCTGGCCCACAGGTACCTCAAACTCAATTCCCTTTGGAAATAGTTCCCCTCCTCTAGTTCCTAATATCTCATTAAATCACACCCACATTTCAAAATCAGAAACTTGTTCTGGATTCCTTTAAAATCATCATGAATTGCTTGTTTGTGTCTTTGCTTGTTTTTCTTGATTTGTATACATATTAAGAAAAACATCCTTTGTTTTTTCAAATTTCCTTCTATTTTTAAAATTTATTTTATTTTAAAACTTATTTTTAAAATTGAGCTATAATTCAAACACCATAAAACTCACCCTCTAAAATTGCACAATTCTTTGGAGTTTAGTAGATTCACAAAATTGTGCAACCATCACCAATATTTAATTCAAGAACATTTTCTTTGCCTCAGAAGGAAACCCTATACCCTTGAACAGTCACTCCCCATCTGGTCCTGCCCTCAGCCCCTGGCAACCCACTAATCTACTTTCCATCTCTATGGATGTGCCTACTCTGGACATTTCATGTAAATTGAATCACCCACCCACCCACACATACACACACACACACACACACACACATACACACACACAAAAGACCTTTGAAGTCAAACGTGTTTTAGAACTTTTCATATGTTAGAAACATAATATAGAGTATATACCATTGATTATATATTGATTATATCACAATGGTATATAATCAATGAAGGAGCATAGGTGGTATAAGAGGTTTCCGATTAGCTGCTAACCTAAAAGCTGACAGTTTAAACCCACCGAGTGGCTTCATAGAAGAAAGGCCTGGTGAACTGCTTCTGTAAAGATTATAGCTAAGAACACTCTATGAAGTAGATCTACTCTGTAGAACATGGGGTTGCCATGAGTCGGGCTTTGACTCAACGGCAACTAACAACAACAACATGTATCACTTCCAGTGGGATCTGGGGTAACACTTTATTGTCAAACACAATAATTTTGTGTGTACGTGTGTGTGTGTGTGTGTATGTGATGTAAACTATATGAATCTTCACACTTTTTAGGATAAATAAGGTTTATATAGACCTCTCGTTAGCTCAGATCAGGTCAGCTTTTGCTGCCAAATGCATAATGAAAAATCTTTTGGTTTTCAGAGATTGGGAATTTCAGAATGAAGGACAACAGATTGTGTATGTGTTGTAGAGATGTAGAAAGCAATACCTAGAAGCCTGGACCATTGATTCCCAGTGATAGGCTATCTCTGACTGGACCCTGTGTCTTGTGTCTGCTCCTATTCCCACCCCCCTTCCTCAGCCTTGCCTTCATCATGAGGAGCACCACAGAGCACCCTTCCCAATATTTCCTGCCTCACTGATACCATCTGCCTAAGGATCTAGTTCCAGAAAGGAGGCTACACTTAAAATTGATTATCCACCTCTAGTAGGAGTTCTTCAGTGCCGCTCCCATCTGGTTCTACATTCCTTGCCATCACGAGATATCTACAACCTCCACATCTTCCCTCTTCACCTGGGCCCTCCACCCCCTAAAGTTCTGAATATCCCTTAATCTAATCCATTTTCCCACCCTTCCAAATTCTTTCACTGCACTCTCTGAAATGCATGGCTCATCATCAAAAATCTCCTCTATCTTCAACTCTTCTCTGAATGTTTCCTTCTTCTTCTTGCTCTGACTGAAGCCAGGCTCTCCCCTGAGGACACTTGGCCCCCTGAAGCCCTCTCAAGTTGTGGATTTATTTCATCTCACCTCTCTCATACTACTGAGCCTGTAAGTGGGAAAGGTGTCCTCCTTACTCCTCATTGCCATTTTTAGACCTTCATTCTTCCCTTTTTAAACACGCACATATGAACTCACGCATACACATGAACTCACGTGCACGTGCACACCCATACACTCACACACATACACAGCTCCTTTGAAATGTATACATTTATTGCTCCTCCTCATTGAAGTTATTTTTAGGTCTTTGGGTTACTCATCTTCATTTCCCTCTCTCTTCCTCTAATGCTATTATTTTTATAGCACTTGATGAGTTTAACATTCACATAGGAGACACTTCCAGGACATTTACCTCTCGGTTTCTTAATCTTCTCATCTTCAATTATCTTGTCCGCCCTACTTCTGTTCTCCCACACCTATAGTTAAATCTTATTCTTTATCATTGCCATTTATTGCTCCCCTCCAGTTGAATGAATACTTCAAATATCCTATTCTCCCGCCACCATCTTCTCTCTCTCTAGCTCACTACCTCCGTACTCTAATATCAGTGATTCTTAGACCTCATCAGGATCTTAACTCTGACATCATTTCACTGTTCAACACTCATATCCTAACCTCCCTCATTAGATTCCATGATCCATTATTATAACCATTCCTTCATAGACGCAATCAACTCCTTTACTCTTCTTTCCCTCCATCATACACCTGGCAGAAAACCCAAGCCCAGTTAAATCCAAGGTTCCAACTTTCTGCCACACAGCCAAAAGTGGCCAGAGAAAAGTATACAACTGGGCTGACTTGTCTCAATTCAACAGCAGGTCCGTAGTGCCTGTCACTCCTACTACCTTCCCTTAGTCAGCTCACTCTCCCACTCCATGATGAGTAATTCACACTTTCTTCACTCTTCTCAAGTTGCCCACCTCCTTACCATTCCTACTGTCAGCTGAATACTTTGCCTTTTATTTCACTGAGAAAATAGAAACAATCAGAAGAGAACTTTCATATACTCGTAGAAGAAAATTTTCATGTGCTTGCATCACTAAATCTACCCATTACCGCATCTGTATTCCTGGCTCTGCCTTCCTCAGCCATGGAAGGCCAGCCCCTCCACTTGTACCCTAGATTGCATCTCCTGCTTTCCCTCAAGGTCTTCAATTCTGCAATTGTACCCTCTCCCTCCTGCGTCAGCATTTCTTTTCCTTTTTACCGGAACACTCTCGTAAGCATACAGATATGCTGTTTATGTCCCATCCTAAAAAAAAAGACTCCCTTGATTCCACATCCCCTTCCAGCTACCATCCCATTTAACAGGGCCACTGCTGCAAAACTCCTCTAAGCGTAATACTTGAGAACTCCACTTCTCTCCTCCCATTGGCTTTTGAACCCCCTCCAGTTGGACCTAACCCTACCTCTTCCTCAAAACAGCTCTTCTCAAGGTCACCAGTGACTGCCACAGCCAAACCCAATGGGCAATTGTCAGGGAGAAACGTGGCAAAGGCAATGATTATTTAAGGCTGTTATTTCCTTGTTCTGCTCTCACTCTACACAAGCCACTCTGGTATCCTTCCTTACTCTTCTTTGAACACACCAAGAATGCCATCCTCGACTTCTGGCAAAATGGCACTCTAGGCAGAAGCACCACACCGTCCCTCCACAGCAAAAATCAAAAAAACTAAGCCAAACAGAGAAAACAGCAATCCTGAAACCCTAAAACATCAAATGAAGAGATAAAGAACTCAGCCAAGCACCAAATGGAGTGAGAAAACTGACAG
>NW_004443969.1:7852728-7854665 GCF_000243295.1 Trichechus manatus latirostris
CAGCAATCCTGAAACCCTAAAACATCAAATGAAGAGATAAAGAACTCAGCCAAGCACCAAATGGAGTGAGAAAACTGACAGAGAACAGAGAGTGAGGAGAGATTCATGTAGAGGTCCCCTATCAGCTAGCATAGATCTGCCATCTTGGACTCCTATCAGAGACCAGCAAACGGGGTACGAGGGAGCAGCTTCATGGAGCTTCCAGCAGGAGACAAAACAACTGGTAATTTGCGATATACACTTTCCCACCCCCCACCCTTCTTCACCCCCACTCGGTCTCCTCTGCTTCCCACGGCCACAGTCTCTTGGCCCGGAAGCACCAGCTGCTTGGATTCCACCTGCCCACACAGGCCAGCTCCCTGAGTGCCATTGTTGGCTGCTGGTGTTCCTTTTGTCTGCTTCTTTTGATTTCTTCCTTACCTGTCACCACCTCCCCCTCCTTTCGCTCAAATACCTGGCTCCATGCGCCATCTTTACTTCTTCCTGAGGGACTGTGGAGCTCCATTTGAGTGTGGAACTGCTTCCCGGTTTGGGCTGCCACACGGGTGGGATCCCGGGGCTTTTGTTTGTTTGTTTGTTTTGAATTGTTTGTTTGTTTTCTTTTCCTTTTCTAGAGTTGGAAGCTCGTTCTGGCCAGGCAGTACTGCACGGCTTGGGACCTACCCCCTCGGCTTGCGCAGATCCGCAGAGAGATCACTGAGGGCATTTCTTTTTTTGTGGGGTTTTATTTTTCCTGTTGTTTTGGGGGGTTTTCTTGTTCTTTTTTTTTTTTTTAATTTGTTTTGTTTTCTTTTCCCTCTTTTTCCCTTTTTGTTTTTTCTTCATTACTCAGTTTCTCGTCTCTCTATACCTTCCTCCTCTTCCTGTTTCCTGAATACCTGGTGCTGAATACTTCCACGCCTTCTAGCGAGGCTGTACTACAACACCTGAGAACAACTTCCCTAGACCTTGTAGCTGCACCGGTGGGATCCCTGGGAGCTTTGCTGTTCTTTTTCCTTTCTGATTTTTATTTATTAATTCTTTTTTTTTTTTCCTTCTTCTTCTCCTTTTTGCTTTTCTCCATTTTGTAGTCTATCATCTTTTCACTCCAACAGCAAGCTCCCCGAGCACTATTTTTTGTTTGTTTGTATATTTTTGGCTCCTGATCCTCTCTCTTCTCTCCCATATCCATCTTAACTCCACACGTAACAATCTTCTCCCTCCATCCTGCCTACCTGCACCGTACACTTAACATCACACCACTGAGCAGCACAGGCATGGCCTATGGAACCTGCCCTGCACTGATCACCGACCCACCCTGGAGGCTGTAGTAAGTGCCACAAACAACCCATCCCAGTAACTCCTCTTCAGCTAGACCTGCCCTGCTGTACCATATCTGAGCAACTGACCCTACCAATTGGAGAAGGAGGCAAAAAGTATCTTGCCCACAGATGAGCAAACAGCAAAGAACACACAGCCCGCCTGCTCAGACATAGCCAAATTTTAAAAAAAGGATGAAACAAGCAAATCTACAATCAATAAACAAGAAAAATAACTACTGAATGCCCCAAAGACAGCAGACAATATCAAAACATTTAAAAAACAGGACAGGATAGTTCCAGTAGGCATCCAAAATAAAACAGCAGATGACTTTCCAGTGGAAGAAAAGGCACTAGACTACCTGATAGGGAATTCAAATCTCTAATACTCAGAATTATCCAAGAGTTGAAGCAAAAAACTGACAAAAATGAGGAAAGAATGGACAAATTCATGGAAAAGGCAGACAAATTCATGGAAAATACAGACAAAAAATTGGAAGAATTCAGGAAAATAATGCAGGAAAAAAATGCCAAAATAAATGCACAACTAGGAATTATACAAAAACAACACTTAGAAATCCAAACGATAAACAACAAGATTTCAGAAATGGACAGTCACAGAAGGGCTGAGGAGCAGAT
>NW_004443969.1:7861878-7870228 GCF_000243295.1 Trichechus manatus latirostris
GTCGATGTCACTGAACTGTGCATGTAGAAATTTTTGAAATGGTGTATCTTTGGCTATGTATATTTTCACCAAAAAAGAAAAAAGGTCGAGAAGGGAGAAGGTTGACATGTCCTGGGTTTGTTAACCAATGTCATAAAACAATATGTGTACTACTGTTTAATGAGAAACTATTTGTTCTGTAAACCTTAACCTAAAGTACAATAAAAATAAAAAAAAAAAAGAATGCCCACCTCCATGACTTTTGAACTTGCTGTTCCTATGCCTGTAACCCATTCCCTGCATATATTTGCATGCTTATCCTGGGCCTCTGCTCCCAAGTCACTTCCATCCTACTTGCCCCCTCCCCCTCCATTTTAGGTCTCAGCGTTTTTACTGAACAGGCCAAGCCTTGGCCACATTCAAATATCCAACAATAGCACGGCTACTGCCAGCAAATTGCCACCATCCAAAATCCCCGACTGGGGTAGCCACTAAGTTCTGAATCACTGTCTTAGCCAGGGTTACATTTGTTATTACACTTTTATTTTGAAATAATTGTCAGCTCATTGTAGCTATAAAAAATAATACAGAGACATCCTGTGTACCTTTTACCTGATTGTCCCAATGGTAACATCATGTAAAACTATAACACAATATGGCAACTCTGATATTGACACTGATATAGTCTACCTATCTATTCAGATTTCCCCAGTTTTAATTGTACTTGTGTGTATGTTTGTATGTGTGTTTGTTTTGCTCTATGCAATTTTATCACATATATACAGGTTCAGGTATCCACCACCAGAGTCCAGATACAGAACACTTCAGGGAGGTACTCTCTGCTTTTCTCACTCTTTTTTGTTCTTACTTTCTCCTCCACTCTGCATAGTCTTTTATGTCATCTTTTCTCTGGTGCTTAATCCAATCTTCTCTCTCTGCACATCATCATTTCCATCTCACTTTCCCCCTATCATGAAGTCCGTCATGGTCACCCTAAAACGCTAGCCTCAGCCCTCAAGACCACCTGACTTGTTTATGAGGGTTCCCTCTCCAAATTCCTGGCATGAAAAACCAGTCAGCTGTGGCCACTGAAATAGAGTTAGATAGTACATAAGAATCAGGATATAGTGCTTCAAAAAGGGGAAGAAAATATCATACAGCCAAAAAATTTTTAAAAAACATAAGCCTGTTGCCGTCAAGTAGAGTAGAACTGCCCCATGTGGTTTCCAAGAAACGGCTGGTGGATTTAAACTGCTGACCTTTTGGTTAGCAGTCTAGCTTTTAACCACTGCGCCACCAGGACTCCTATCATACAGTAGCCAGCCAAAAAACTTTTAAAAACAAAAAAACAGAATCCCTTCCCCTGGAAAAAAGCACACAAAGAATACATAAAAACATATAAAACACAGTAACACGTAAAGAACAGGGCATTTAAAAATTCAAAGAACAAAGTTTTCCAGAAACTGCTGAGAAAGAAGGGAGAGATAATTATAAGGAAAAACTATAGCGGAACATGTTTTTCATCACTCTGCCTCCTCTGGACCGTAAGTGTTCAGAGCCCAGTACTAGCCCTACTGATCTTTACAAGCCAGTATGTAGCACTGTCCCTGGCATTCAATATATGTTGGATTGAACAGAATCCCTTGGATGACAATGAAAAAAAAAAAATGACACAGTGATGGATGTTGCAATTCTCCTCATCTATATAAAAAAGAAGAATTCAGCCTCTCTTGGAGAGCTGAATTTTTCTCAAGCACTGAATATAGGGAGGAATTGTGAAGAAAGATCTTTATTTGGGTGACATTTGGTCACGTAATGGACAATGGCCTCATCTAAGGCTTTGCAAAAGATTCAGTAATACCCTTCAACTGTCTGCTTCTTATATTATCCTTCTCTAAAAGCCAAGGGAGTAACACTACATCATAACTCCTGGATGGCATTTCCATGGAGAGATGAGCTAATCTGGCAGAGTGGGCTGCTTTCTGACCAAACCCAGAAATAGAGCTGAGAAAACGAGAGATGTGGCTCGGAGCCATGGGCAGTGGGTGGAGTTATAGCAGAATCATCTGGAGGAATTTTCCAAAACATAAAATCCCCCACTCTCACGATTCTAATAATACCTGGGTCTCTGAGAGTGGGGGTAGGGTGGGTTAGAAAGAATACAGGTTCATATATTTTGAAAAATCTCTAATACACCTCCCTTCCCCTTCCTCTCAACCTCACGCTCTTGAATACCAATGATTCAGAGGGATGCATTTGTGTTTGATGTGTCTTTCTCAAATATCAGTCTATATTGTATGTCTATATATATGTATGCATTTATATGCCATCTTATTCCAGAAAGGATGGCAGATGGCTTACAATGATACACAAAATATCGAAAAAAAAAGAAGAGAGAGAGAATTAAAAAACAGGAAAAAATGCCAAAAGGGGAAAATGAAGTTGGAACTCAAATGCTAGTAGCCCTAAATGCACTTTCACAAAAGTCGGCTAAAAGTCAACTCAAGGCTGAGCTCACTGAGAGAAGACAGGAGGACTCAAGGCCGAGCCGGGTGTTCAGCAAGCACTGGCTCATTTTCTGGCAAAGCTGACCGTTAGTCACCAAGCCTGGTGTTCTCACCCCACCCCCAATCCCAAACCCGTTGTTGTCAAGTCGATTCGGACTCATAGCAACCCTACAGGACAGAGTTTCCTAGGCTGTAAATCTTTACTGAAGCAGACTACCACCTCTTTCTCCCACAGAGCAGCTAGTGGGTTGGACCAGGTGGAAGCAATCCCACCTGAAAGGGAGGTGGGTAGCGAGGGTCCCATTTTGTAAAAGTGGGGTTGTTGAAGACACCATGAGAGAGCCTGGACATGGTAGTCACATACAAGTGTCCCAGTTCTAGGTGCTTTGCATGTGTTAACTCCTTTAATCTTCACAGCCGACCTTTGAGGGTAGGCACTGTAGCCTCATTTTATAGCTGAGAAACCAAGGCAGAGAGAGATTAGATAAATTGCCCAACACCACAAAGCTACTTAGTAAAAGAGCCAGGATTCAAACCCAGACAGTCTGGCTCTAGAACCCATGCTTTTAAGCACTATACCACCCTGAGGTTTTTGGTTTTTTTTTTTCCTGTACTGCCTAAGCCAAGTAATTTATACCGCCCCCTGTTTATTTATCAAAAAATTAAGCTGTTTGGAAAAACAGTTGTTAGTTAGACAAGAAAGTAGCATGTGCAGAGCCTAGCTCTTAGTTGGTTGTAGTTATGCTTCTTCCCCACACCCACACTTCTTATTTCATTCGATGACTTTTGAAAACTGTTTTTCCAAGCATAGGGAACCAATCGTAAAGATCAACAGCAAAGTCAGCATATATGCAAATCACTCACTGGTCAGGCAGCACTTGTACAAATGTTTGCACAGGAGGTAACTGGTCCTGAATATGCTTTGATACTCAGGAAACAGCACTTTCTGATTTTCTCTATTATTTCAGAGCCTTTAGACAGTTATGGGAAGGAATAGCATATTGACCTGAAAGGTATAATTTGCTGACTACATCAAATTCAGGATGTATGGGGGGAAATTAACTAAGCAAAGGCAATACCACCCCCATCTGTCAGTTTGTCATACTGTAGTGACTCACATGTTGCTATGGTGCTGGAAGCTATGCCACTAGTATTTCAAAAACCATCAGGGTTACCTATGGTGGACAGGTTTTAGTGGAACGTCCAGACTAAGACTAGGAAAAAAGGTCTGGCAATCTATTTTCAAATAGTAGACAATAAAAATCCTATGGCTCACAAGAGAACACTGTCCAATATGCTAGCAGATGAGCTGCCTAGGTTGGAAGGCACTCAAAATACACAGTGGCCGTAACAATGAACTCGAGCACACCAATGATTGTGAAGATGGTGCAGGACCAGGCAACATTTCATTTTGTTGTACTTGGGGTCGCCATGAGTTGGAGCCAACTCTATAGCAACTAATAACAACAAAAAGCAAAAAATCTCTCAAAAATATTCCAGGCAAAAAGAATAAGAGTGGATTTTCCTCCCATACTTACGTCTAATGAAAAGAATCTCCCTAATCGTCACACCTTTCATAGGACAGTACCCCACGCAAAGAGGAGAAAGCTGGAGATCAGGCTACTCGGCCTACCAAGAGGAAGAAGCAGAGAGGGAATCCAAGACAAGATGGTCTCCGTTCCCATTCTGTCGTCTTTGCACCACAATGTAGAAAATCAAGAATGAGCAGACAATGTGACATTAAGCTAATTAAAGGAAAATTATCTGACTTGCCAGTAGGAAGCATATCTTTGGGGGCCCCTGCAGAATATATGTCATGATATGAATGGTGACCAATGAGGTCAATAAATCTTGTTGATTCTCTATCCTAACTCTCCTCTACTCCCTTCCCACTCCATGTCTTCCTACTCCTGCCTTAGTTTAAGTGAAAGAAATATAAATTTGGATCAGGCCAAATTTATTAATACAGGCCTATTGAGCAAAGATTCCATATTCAGTGATTTAGTTCAAGGGGATGAGAATAGCTCTAACATTTGGCTTGGTTGGTTGATTGAAATATGTTTCCAAAGGTGGTCTACAGTAAATGAAGTTGGAATGTCGTAACTTCCTTGGTACACTGTAAAGGAAGGTATTTGAAGGCGGAAGAAGATGGGAATGCTAGAGTGGATTTACCATGTAAGACCTGCTTATCCATTCTGGAAGTGTCCAGAGGACATACCCATCACCAAGGCTGTGATAAATAAACTCACTGGGGGGATCATTTCTCCCCCCTCCCCAACATCTTTGAAGAGCTTTGTGGTGGCTCTTCTCAGTAGGTCAGAAATTACAGTGTGAACTAAGATCAAGCTGTGATTCTTAAATGCAACAGGGATGACAGGATCCCGGGGTGGCAGGGGTCAAGTGGTGGTGACAGCAGAGCCAAAGCAGTGATTGAATAGTCAGACTCACAGAGATCTTTGGCATTGGCTAGTTGATCATACTCTCCCTATAACTGAAATAGGTAGGTTGTCTGTTAATGTCTTAATTTAGCTATAGACGCAGAAAAGCTGTAAGTCTGACTTGAATCACCAAAAGAGAGAGTAATAGCTTCCCAGTCGGTTCCCAGACTTGAATACTCCATTGACCCAGAGTCAGTGGGTCCTTGAGGAAGGACCCTGCAAGCTGTTAAAATATTTATACTTTTAATCTCCCTTCTAGCCTTCTCCAAAAGGACCTGTGGCCACTTATTAGGGTTATTGCACATTGTTCTTGTTAGCTGCCATCGAGTTAGCTCCAAATCATGGCAACCTTACATATAACAGAATGAAAAGTCGCCCAGTTCTGCGCCATCTTCATTGTTGTTGGTATGCTTGAGTCCATTGTTGTGGCTATTGTGTCAATTTATCTAATCGAGGGTTCTCTCATTTTTCTGTCCCTCTACCTTAACAAACATGATATTCTTTTCTAGCAATTGGTCTTTCTTGATGATGTGCCCAAAATAAGCAAATTGAAGTCTCTCCATCGTTATTTCTGAGGAACATTCTGGTTGTACTTCTTCTAAGACTGATTTGTTCATTCTTCTGACAGTCTGCCGGATAGTCAATATTCTTTGCCGACACCACGCTTTGAATGCATAAATTCTTCTTCTGTCTTTTTTTTCATTGTCCAGCTTTCACATGTGTATAAGGTGGTTGAAAAGACCATGGCTTGGGTCAAACACACATCGTTGAAGTGACATCTTCGCTTTTTAAAACTTTAAAGAGATCTTTTTCAGGACTCTGTGTTAATGAAGAGTAAACAATCAGACTTATGGGAGATTATTGGACACTGGGTCTGAACTGGCACCAATTCCTGAAAACCTAAAATATTACTGTGGTCTACCAGTCAGAGAAGAGACTTATTAAGGTCAGATGATTAACAGAGTTTTGGTTCATTTCCATCTCACAGTGGGCCCAGTGGGTCCCTTAATCCACTGAGTGTTTATTCCCCCAGTTCCAGAATGCATAGGTGGAATAAATATACTCAGCAGAATTCCCACACTGCCTCCTTAATCTGTAGAAATGAGGGCTATTATGGTAGGAAAAGTCAAGCGGAAGCCACGAGAAACAGCTCTACCTAGGAAAATAGTAAAGAATTGGGTTATCAAATTGGCAAGTAGGCATAACCAGCTAAGGTGCTTGCTTGGGGCAAAGGGATTACAGAATGGGTGGTGAAATTGGGTAGCTATAAATATCAGCTATGACTCTGTGATCAGCTGCATAACTGAGGACTATAATAGTTACAAATATTTTTTCTTATTTTAACATGAATATTTATGTATGTAGCAACCAAATATTTTTGGTTTTCCCTCTCTTCTTTTTTGTCCTTCATTTTCTTTTTTTTTTTTTTTGTTGTTTATTGCTGTAGTTTACATGACATCTACATTTCAAGTTAGTCTCCCATACAAAAATTTATACATACATTGTTGTGTGACTCTAATTGCTCTCCCCAAACTGTGACAGCACACTCCTCCTTTCCACCCCTGATTCCTCATGTCCATTCAACCAGCTCCTAACCCTCTATGGCTTCCCATCTCACCTCCAGACAGAAGCTGCCCGTTTAGTCTCTTGTATCTACTTGAGCTAGGGAGGCACACTCCTCACGAGTATCACTTTATGTCTCACAGTCCAGTCCAATCCCTGTCTGAAGAGTTGGCCTTGGAAATTGTTGTAGTCCTGGGCTGATAGAGAATCCAGGTACCATGCTTTCCGGGGTTCCTCCAGTCTCATTCAGACCATTAAGTCAGGTCTTCTTACTAGAATTTGAGTTCTGCACCTCACCTTTCTCCTTTTCCATCGGGGACTCTCTGTTGTGTTCCCTGTCAGGGCAGTCATTGGTGGTAGCCGGGCACCATCTAGTTCTTCTGGTTTCAGGCTGATGAAGTCTCTGATTTATGTGGCCCTTTCTGTCTCTTGGGCTAATACTTTCCTCGTGTCTTTGGTGTTCTTCGTTCTCCTTTACTCCACATGGATGGGACCAATTGATGCATCTTAGATGGCAGCTAGTAAGCTTTTAAGACACCAGATGCCACTCACCAAAGTAGGATGCAGAACATTTTCTTAATAAGCTTTGTTATGCCAATTGACCTAGATGACCCCGGAAAGCATGGTCCCCAGACCCATAATCAAGCTGCTCTGTCCCTCAAAGTGTTTGATTGTATTCAGGAAACTTCTTAGCTTTGGTTTAGTCCAGTTGTGCTGACTTCCCCTGTAGTGTGTGCTGTCCTTCCCTTCACCTAAAATAATTCTTAGCTACTATCTAGTTAGTAAATAACCCTCACCCTCCCTCCCCACCCTCATAACCATCAAAGAATATTTTCTTCTGCGTTTAAACCTTTTCTTGAGTTCTTACAATAGTGGTCTTATACAATATTTGTCCTTCTGTGACTGACTAAATTCACTCGGCATAATGCTCTCCAGATTCCTCCATGTTATGTTTCACAGCTTCATCGTTGTTCTTTATCTTTGCATAGTATTCCATTGTGTGGGTATACCATAATTTGTTTATCCATTTGTCCATTGATCGGCACCAAGGTTGTTTCCAACTTTTTGCTATTGTGAACAGTGCTGCAATGAACATGGGTGTGCATATATCTACTCTAGTGACACCTCTTATTTCTCTAGGTTATAGTCCAAGGAGTGGGATAGCTGTATCGCATGATACTTCTATTTCTAGCTTTTTAAGGAAGCTGCAAATTGATTTCCAAAGTGGTTGTACCATTTTACATTCCTACCAACAGTGTATAGGTGTTCCAGTCTCTCCACAACATCTCCAGCATTTATTATTTTGTGTTTTTTGGATTAAGGCTAGCTTTGTTGGGGTGAGATAATATCTCATTGTAATTTTGATCTGCATTTCTCTAATGGCTAATGCTTGTGAGCATTTCTTCATGTGTCTGTTAGCTGCCTGAATATCTTCTTTGGTGAAGTGCCTTTTCATATCCTTTGCTGGTTTTTTAATTGTGTTATTTGTCTTTTTGTTGTTCAGGTTTTGCAGTATCTTGTAGATCTTAGAGATTAGACACTGATCGGATTTGTTGTGCCAAAAATTTTTTCCCAATCTGTAGGTTGTCTTTTGACTCGTTTGGTAAAGTCTTTTGATGAGCATACGTGTTTGATTTTTAGGAGTTCCCAGTTATCTAGTCTCTCTTCTGGTGCTTGTGCATTGTTATTTATGGTTTGTATTGTGTTTATGCCATGTATTAGGGCTCCTAGCGTTGTCCTTATTTTTTCTTCCATGATCTTTATCGTTTTCGATTTTATATTTAGGTCTTTGATCCATTTTGAGTTAGTTTTTGTGCATGGTGTGAGGTATGGGTCTTGTTTCAGTTTTTTGCATATAGATAT
>NW_004443969.1:7872602-7874562 GCF_000243295.1 Trichechus manatus latirostris
GTCTCACTGCTCACTTCTGTCTTTTATATCTCAAGAGACTGCCTCAGGATACAATCCAATCTTGTAGATCCAGTTCTGCCTTACTAACACAACTGCCACCCATCCTCCCTCATTAACATCATAGAGGCAGGATTTACAACATATAGGAAAATCACACAGTACCAGGAATCATGGCTCAGCCAAACTGATACACACATTTCTGGGGGGACATAATTCAATCCATGACACCTTCCTTATCCTTTGTGGTGGATTTTACTTTAAAGTCTATTTTGTCAGAGATTAATATTGCCACTCTGCTCTTTTTTGAGTGTTGTTTGCTTGATATTTTTTTCCGTACTTTGAGTTTTAGTTCGCTTGTGTCTTTAAGTCTAAGTTGTGTCTCTTGTAGGCCACATACAGACAGATCGTGTTTTTTTATCTAATCTGCCACTCTCTGTCTCTTTCTTGGTGCATTTAGTCCATTTACATTCAGAGTAATTATTGATAGTATGAGTTTAGTGCTGTCATTTTGATGTCTTTTTTTGTGTGTTGTCCACAGTTTCTTTGTTCCCCTTAATTTTCTGTGCCGAATCATTTTTCTTTATGTATTTTGTTTTCATCTTTTTCATTGTTGTTGATTTTGTATTTGCTGAGCCTTTATATTTTTCTAGTTTTTTTATTTTGACTTGTAGGATTGTTAGTTTCCTTTGTGGTTACCCTAATATTTACCCCTATTTTCTAAGTTTATACCAGTCTTTTATTTCTTTCTATCGCCTTGACTTCCTCTCCATATGAAAAATCTATGTCTACATTTTTTAAGTCCTTCTTTTTTGTTTTAATGTTGTCATCTTTTACATATCGACATCTGTTTCCCTATTTTCAGTCTTTTAGCTTTGGTTTAGTTTTGTGACTTCCCTATCTGGGTTAATAGCTGGTTGCTCTGTCCTGTGTTCTAGTCTTGGGTTGTTATCAGATGTTATTGATTTTCTAAATGGAGGACTCCCTTTAGTATTTCTTGTAATTTTGGTTTGGTTTTTGCAAATTCCCTAAACTTCTGTTTATCTGTAGATGCCCTCATTTCGCCATCATATTTGAGAGACTGTGTTGCTATATATATAATTCTTGGCTGGCAATTTTTTTCCTTCAGGTCTTTATATATATCATCCCATTGCCTTCTTGCCTGGATGGTTTCTGCTGAGTAGTCCAAGCTTATTCTTATTGACTCTCCTTTGTAGATGACTTTTCGTTTATCCCTAGCTGCTCTTAAAATTCTCTTTTTATCTTTGGTTTTGGTAAGTGTCATGGATTGAACTGCATCCCCCCAAAATATCTTTCAACTTGACTGAGTCATGATTCCCAGTATTGTATGATTGTGTTCCTTTTTGTAAATCTGATGTGATTTCATTATGTGTTGTAAACTCTATCACTATGATGAGGTTATATGTGATTTCCTTATGTGTTGTAAACTCTACCACTATGATGAGGTTATACTGATGAGGTTTACAAAATTAGATGGTGTCTTAATCCAATCTCTTTTGAGATATAAAAGAGAGAAGTGAGCAGAGACATATGGAAACCTCACACCAACAAGAAAGCAGTGCCAGGAGAAGAGCGCATCCTTTGGACTAGAGATTCCTGCGCTGAGATGCTCCTAGACCACAGGAAGACTTATGTGTCACAAGGACCTTCCTCCAGAGCTGACACAAAGAGAAAGCCTTCTCCTGGAGCTGACACCCTGAATTTGGACTTGTAGCTACCGGACTATGAGAGAATAAACTTTTTTGTTAAAACCATCCACTTGTTGCATTTCTGTTAGAGCACCACTAGATGACTAAGACAACAAGTTTGATTATAATATGTCTTGGTGACTTTCTTTTGGGATCTACCTTATGAGGGGTTTGATGAGCTTCTTGGATAGATATATTGTCATCTTTCACGATATCAGGGAAGTTTCCTGCCAACAAATCTTCAGCAATTCTCT
>NW_004443969.1:7875687-7924131 GCF_000243295.1 Trichechus manatus latirostris
ATGGGTGGAGGCACCAGTCCTCAGACCCCTGACGTGGGTAGGTGAAGACCCTGCTTAATGGGCAGAGCAGTGTCAAATGTCACAAACCTGCCACTTCACAGCTGAAACACTTGAAGTTAGACTTCAGGTATATACCCTGTTGTACAGCAGTAATGAGGGCTTACACGGTTGAAATAGGCCCACACAAGTCTATGCAGGGGGAAAGGCACTCAAAGTCCGTGGATCCCTTATGCCTGTGCCTAGGCAAAGGAGCTGTGTCTACCCTGAGTTCCTGGCTTAGGGGCCAGATGTGAGTACTTATCTTTTACTGATCAAGGGCTGCTTCTCACTGGTTCTGGGTGGCTGAGTAGACTGTCTGCCACTGGTTCTCTTCTGGTGCAGAATATGCCTCCTGAACACTGCTGCTTGCCTGCCTCACCGCTCACCCATGAGCTGATCAGGCCTAAAGGGCTCAGACTCTCGCCAAGTCAGGTCTGGCAACTCCTTGCTGCTTCTGAACCATCTCCCCCCCCCCCTGCCACTCAGTCCGGTTCTTCAACTTTGCCTTTGATGTTCAGGGCTCCTAGATTGTCATATATAATCGATTCACTTGTTTTTTCATGTCTTTGTTTTAAGAGCATCTACCAGAATCGTCTGACTACCCTTCCATCTTGGCCCCACCCCCCTTTCTTATCTAACATAAAACCAGTTATCATCAAGTTGTCTCCAACTCATGGTAGCCTCATGTGTGTCAGAGTAGAACTGAGCTCCATAGAGTTTTCAGTTGCTGATTTTTCAGAAGTAGATCACCAGGACTTTCTTCCCAGGTGTCTCTAGATGGACTTAAGCTTCCAACCTTTCAGTTGGTGGCTGAGTTCATTAACCATTTGCACCACCCAGGGACTAACATAAGATGTGTTAATAGATGTTAACTTTATATCTCAGTATTTAAGGTACAGAATATAAAAGGGGGGGTATGAAACTCCTAGAAGAATGAACATTACCCAAAGACAAAATAGGGACTGTAAAAACGGCTTGAGGGCAATGACCAACCTCCTCCAACCCCACAAGGGGGAAGGAGAACCAAGACCAACAGTGCAGGGCTGACTCTCATGAGGTGGAGGCCAGACAAGCCTTCTCTCTCTACTGTCATCACCAATTCTGACATCAACCATCCTTCCCACAGCACTGTCTACCAGGTTCAATAATTCATTGTAATGGCCACACAGAACTCAAGGACCATACTCACGATTATGGGGTTTATTATAAGGGAAATAACAGTTACAATTCAGGCCCAAGAACACTCAGGATACAGTTCTGCCATCAGGATAGCCTCTTCCCAGTTGTGCTCACAGGCATGCTTCTCCCTGGCCCTCAGTCTCTGCCCAAAGGTACTCAGCTTTCTCTCTCCGTGGGCTGGGAAGCCCACTGAAATATCTTCTGCTGCCAGTCTCTGCTACTTGGTCTCTCCTACTGGCCTCTCCTTCCTTGGTGGGGATGGACTCCTCCCCTCTGCTCTGAAATTGGCTCTTTTTTAAGGCAAAACTGACCAATCCCCGTGGTAGGCCACAATTACCCTATCACACAATCACCTGGGTGGGAGTTACAAGACCATGGCTAGAAAAGCCACACACAAAAGTAATTAATCACATCGCAGGGACTTTATATCCCCTCTTGGGGAAAGAATTAGCATATTTATGGTTGTACACTGAATAGTTATATCATGTATCATGACTTTGTTATTAAAAAGGTATGTTATTGTCTTTATTTGGAGATTGAATACGGTTTAAAAAGATGTATATGGGTGCCAAGTAGCCAAGAAGTGTACTGTAGTGGCTTGGTGATGCATTTAACTTAGGTTAAACTATGTTTTCTAGAATTCCCTTTCCTGTAAATTTCCAGTGACAGGGGCCATAGAGACCTTCTTGTGGGAGAGTTGGCGGGCAGAAGTGAAGCAATAGACTTTTGTAGCTCACACCTGGTCACTTACTGGTGGCTCTTTTCATTAGTGTGAGGGAGTGGTTGCACTTGAAACTGCTCCACATTTCTCTGGGTCCTCCTTCAGCTTCTCTGACTCCTGGGCCACGTATGTGTTCAGCTCTTTGATGCAGGGCCTCCTTGTCTGCAGGATGCTCACATCAACAAAGCCAGAGGCAATGAGACCTGACATGGATTTCAGTTTATCTTTGTGGGCTTCACCTCATGCTGTGTGCTCCAGCTTGTTCTTGCTCTCCTATACTTTACATCCTTCTTTCCTTCTGTACTGCCTGAACTGCCTACTTCCTTATACCACTTACCATTGAGTCAACTCAAACTCATGACAACCCTAGGTGTGTCAAATTAAAACAGTGCTCCACAGAGTTTTCAAAGGGAAGTAGATCACCAGGCCTTTCTTCCAAGGCACCTCTGGGTGAACTTGTACTTCCAATCTGTGATGGTTAAGACTGTGTGTCAACTTGGCTGGGCCGTGATCCTCAGTGGTTTGGTAGTTATGATGTAGTTTGGCAGCTTTTTAATGATGTAATCACGTTCATAATGAGATCCGATATAATGTGATCACCTCCATGATGAGATCTGTTGTGAGCAGCCAATCAGTTGAAAGGGAGTTTCCTGGGGGGGTGTGGCTGGCATCTAATATAGGTGGACTTTCTGGCAAGGCTCATGGACTTTTGCTCATTCTGGATCCTGCAGCTGACTCCTATTCACCTGACTTCTGGTTCTTGGGACTTGAGGTAGGAACTTACCTGCTGTCTTACCTGCCAATCTTGGGATCTGTCAGCCTCCACAGCCTGTGAGTCAGAGGCCTGCTATCTGACCTTCTGATCTTGGATTCGCCAGCATCTGCAGGCTACATGAGTCAGGAGAAGCCTACCGCCTGACCCACAAACTTGGGACTTTCCAGCCTCTACAACTGTGTGAGCCATTTCCTTTATATAAATCTCTCTCTATATATATATTTATACACTGCACTGGTTTTGCTTCTGTAGAGAACCCAGCCTAAGACACAGTCTTTCAGGTTAGTAGCCAAATGCATTAACCATTTGCACCAACCAGGGACCGTAAGCTCTGGCAAAGATAACAGCCTCACAGAGACTGCTTTTACCAGTTCCTACAAGTGGTAGGTTCAAAATTAAGCTCTGATTTTAAAATTTAACAACAAATGTATGCGCGTGTGTGTGTATTTCCTGGGGGGTCTGCTTCTCTGATTGAATACTGACTTACACACAGGTCTAGCCCAGAGGGTTAGAGACTTGTGCCCACATCCTGGGCACTGCCATTGCAAAACTCCCAGCTCCACGTCTGAAGGGATAGCCTTCATGCTTTCATGATTTCTTTTCCTTCTAAACTGATCCTTTTCCCCACTGCACTGTCTCAGGGAAGGGTTTATGGTACTGATGATCCCAGAGCAAGAAATGCTAAAAGAGATGAAAAATGGCTGTGGAGACCCTTGAACTGTGTGCCAGGCCATCAGCTGTGCTCCCCAAGCACCCAGGATTCCACCCTTATCTCTGAGCATCTTGGGGGGATGTGATTTCCTGCTCAGTCTCAGGAGCAATGACTGACCTCCTCCAACCCCACAAGGGGGAAGTAAAACCAAGACCAACAGTGCAGGGCTGACTTTCATGAGGTGGAGGCCAGACAAGCCTTCTCTCTCTACCATCATCACCAATTCTGACATCAACCATCCTTCTCACAGCACTGTCTACCGGGTTCAATAATTTATTGTAATGGCCACACAGAACCATGGACCTCCTCCAGCCTTTCACCAAGAAGCAGATATTGATGTCGTGTGAAATTGCACATATCCCTCCTATCATCCAAGAAAGTTGTGAGCCCCAGTCCTAAATGCCTAAATAGAGATCTATTGTTTTCACTGCTATTCTCTTTGAACCTAAGCAGTTGACCTGACCTCTCCAGGAGGGCCAATAACATGTGTGGTTGTCCATCTTTAATCATCCGGATAGTTTAACATGTTCCTGTCCCCAAGCTCTTTGTTCTAGTGTGGCAGGAGCAGAGCAGGGGGAAGCAGGACACTTCCCTTCCACCGGCTCTTCACAGTGGAGAGTGGTAGAAAACCTCTCCAGGTCATTTCCACTCCCCGGGCTCCTGGGTGATGCAAACAGTTTGCTGTCTGCTACTAACTGAAAAGTTGGCCGTTCAAACCCACCTAGTGGCACCGTGGAAGAAAAGTCTGGTGATCTGCTTCCATAAAGATTACAGCCAACAAAATCCTATGGAGCAGTTCCACTCTAACACACGAGGTCGCCATGAGTCCCATTCAACATGAAAGCAACAGGTTTGGTTTGGTTTGACTCCATCGAAAGTTCTCCTTCCTGTGAGTCATGGCCAGGGGACCTGTGTGCCGTGATCCACATCCCTGACTGCAGTCATCCCCAAAGAGGCTTGAGTGAGGGGCAGAAGCAGGAATCCAGGTGAGCTCAAAGTCAAGAGCCCTATTTGGTGGCTGAATCCTTGATACTGATTTGCTTAGCATCCAAGAGCCATTAAAAATACCTAGGGTCAGCATTTCAAATCTACCAGCCACGCCTTAGAAACCCTATGGGGCAATTCTACTCTGTCCTATAGGGTCGCTATGAGTCGAAATCAACTCAATGGCAATGGGTTTGGTTTTGGTTTATAAGAGGTACCTGTACCTCTTACAGAACAAAGAAGTTAGGATGTTCATCTCAGTATTCTTTATAATACTAAAAAAGGAAAAAATCTGAATGCTCAGTAGTGGAATAACTAGTAGCTATTAAAAATCATGTTTTCACTGTTTTTAGTAAAAATGACAAAATGCCCACAAAATGTTAAATCTTTTTTAAACGTGGGTGGCAGAACAGTGTGAGCCCATTCATTTATTTGATATTAAAATTTAAATGATTTACTCTGCCCAGGAAAAAAAAAAAAATGTTTCAAGCTATTGGCAGTAATTTCTTCAGGGTAGTGGATTTGGAGAAAATTCCTCTTTCTACTTTACACATTTCTGAATCCTTGGGTTTATTTACCATAATTAAGTATTCTTTTCATAATTAAAAATCATGTTTTGAAGTCTAGCAAGTGACAGAAAAATGTTCATTGTATCAGGTTCAAAAAATATTGCAACAAAATCATAGAAACCTTTATTAAACAAAAATATCAAAATGTGAAGCTATTGTTTCTCAACATACCCTCCATCTAGGTCTGTACACTTCTGAAGGCAGTGTTTACATCTCTCTAACCCTTCCCTGAAGAATTCTGCACTCTTCGATTTATAACACATCAAAACAGCAGTTTTCGTATCCTTGAGGGACACAGATCATGTTCCTTTTAAATGTTCTTTGAGTTTTGGGAACAAAAAGAAGTCTGAAGGGGCAAAATCAGGGCTGTAGGGTGGATGGAGTAAGGTTTCCCAATGAAATTCTCATAGGACAGCTCTTGCTACCCTCAAAGAATGAGCATGTGCATTGTCGTGATGGAAAAAAATTCCTCAGTGCAACCTTTTTTTCACCATTGCAGTTTTCAATTTTCTTAAAACTTCTTTATAATAAACCCCTGTGATCATCCTGTGCCCTTCAAGAAAATCTGTCAAGATTGCCCCTTTTGGAATTCCAAAAAACAGTCACCATAATCTTCTGAGTGGTCTTCCCTCTCTTGGCTCATCTCTGAGGTCTTCCTAACCTTCCTTAAAATGCTTGATCTAAAAACTATTGTTTTGTGTGGGGCAGCATTCCCATAAACTTGTTGCAAAGCTTCAATGATTTGGGAAGATGTCCTCTTGAGTTTTGTTAGCAACTTGATATTAGCCCTGACCTAAAAATCATTTTTTCCCATGGCACAAAGGGTATCCTTTTTTTTTGAAGACATGCTAACAAGACTAAGACAAGTGTGTTACCGAAGAACTTGTCTGCAGCCATCCACTGATTGCAGAGACATGTTTAAACACGTTTTGTTTGGAGTAACCCCATGCATCTTTGAGCTAGAACCTTAGTCACAGTACTTTCTGACTTACCCTTGTACATAAAAGCTAAAACCCCATAAAACATTACAAAAAAGAGGGAGAGAAAGAGACTGGAAGAGAAAAAATTATTCAGCATGCAAATGCTAGTACTTTCTGGGTGTTAAGATTATAGGTAACTTATGTCCTTCAGAATACGTTTTGTATTCTCAGTGTCTAAAACGCAAATTAAAATGTTAAATCAGAGAAAATAAGCATGATGGTTTTGTATAGTCAGCCTTTCTATTAACATCCTATGAAGGGCTAGGCTAGCACAGCTGTGTAGGGCTCACATTTCGCTTATTTTTTTTTTCCCCAAATGGAGATTATCTGTGGGGAATTTTCTCACAGATCCTGCAGTAGCTGGGTTCCTGTGGCGAAAGTTAAGAAACAAAACTCGGAACGAGCTTGCCCTGGAATCCAGCTCTGCAAGCTCCCTAGGGCCCCTGGTGTGGAGCGGGACCAATTGCTGCCAGTGTCAGTATCAGCCACTCCTCCCACTTGTTAGGACTGGCAATTAATTAATCCTTCTCCTAGTCAGACTTTCCTCCTGCCCAGCTCTCTTACTCATATCTGCTGTCAGACACAATTCGCTTCATTTTACCAACAGTTAGAGTCGAGAGTTTGTAACTCACTGCCGAAAAGACCAACGCAACGGCAGGGCCAGAACCAGCCATTCAATGCAATTTCTCTCACATTTATTCAAGCTCCTAGTGTGTGCTAATCTGTGTCACCACTAAGGATATAAAAATCACACTGACACAATCCTTGTCCTTTAAACCAGATACTGTCAAGTCGATTTCCATTCATGATGACCCCATGAGTGTCAGAATAGAAATGTGTTCAGTAGGGTTTTCAATAGCTGCCTTTTTGGAAGTAGTTTACCAGGTCTTATTTCCAAAGTGCCTTGGGTGGGCTCGAACAGCCAGCCTTTCAGTTGGTAGCCAAGTGTGTTAACCATTTGCACAACCCAAGGACTCCCCATGTCCTTGGGGTCCTCATAATAGACAAGATGGGGAAGGAAAAGGGGGCAAAGGAGGAGAAATAAATGGGTTTAGAACTAATAGGACTAATGAGCAAAGGAAAAGTCATCCTACTGAGCAAAGCAAACGTCATCACAGTTGCCGTAGAGATAGAGAGAACATGGCTGAGGGGTGGAGAAAAATGTAAGACAGTGGCAGCACAGGAGAATGGGACCTAAGCTTTTCCTAAGCAGTGGTTTTCAAAGTGTGGTCCCAAACCAACAGCATCAGCATCTCCTAGGACCTTGTTAGAGATACACATCCTTGGCCCCAACCCAGACCTACTGGGCATCAGAAACTGGAGGTAGGGAGCAGCAATCTGCTTGTCTTAGCTCCCTAGTGCTACTGTAACACAAATATCATGAACAAAAAAATTTTATTTTCTCTAAGTTCTAGAAGCGAAAACTCCAAATCAGGGTCTTGGCCATGTTGATTCCCTCCTTGTCGGCAGCCCCAGGTATTCCTTCGTTCCTTGACGTTCCTTGGCTTATGGATGATACATGGCGTCTGTCTTCCCTCTTGCACGTCTCTCTGTGTCTATTCTGGTCTTTTTATACCTTGGAAGGTTTAGGATCCACCCTACACTGGTATGACCTCATTAACACAACAAAAGAAAACCCTATTTCCAAACAGGATCACATCCACAGGTACAAGGGCCAGGAATTCAGCATAAATTTTTTGGGGGGACACAGTTCAATCCATAATACTGCTTTTTAACAAGGCCTCCTCTTCCTCCTCTCCATCACCCTGTCTTCCTCCCTACCCCCTCGTGACTCTGATGCCTCCAGAGGGTAGAGGGCCATGGCCTAAAGGTCAGTGAGTGACAGATTCTAAATAACTCAGGAAGGCAAATACACAGCAGGAAGCCTGGCATAGACGAGTCACCTGTGCCTCCCGCAAAAACCAGAAATGGTGCCCCTGACAGAGGCTCTTGCAAGTCAGGGAAATGCCTTGTTCCCATCGCACATTGGAGTGTGGAGCTGTTTGTGATATGCTAGGTCTAAATATAAGTTAAATGCCTATTCAAACAACTCTATGGCCGAACTCTCTTACCTATATTTCTGCCATTCCCAGGAGTGCTGAGCAAGAGGAAATCGTGAGCACCAGCCAAATCCCATGACTCCAGAGAAACATGTAAATAAGAGCCTGCAGAGGTGCTAGGGTGTGATAAGTGTTGTATTAGATATTTGAACAAAATGCTACAGAGCACATAAGAAGCAATCACTGCTGGCTGGAGATAGTTAAAAGAAGGCTTTACTGAACAGATAGTATTAAATCTGGAGCTTGAATAATGAGTAGACTTTTGCCGGTAGAGAAAAGCATAGGCACCAAGGCCTGGGGGCACGAAGGGCTGCTGGGTTGGAGACAAGGGTGGGAAGGTAGATTTGGGAGAATTATGAAGAGCCCCAAATACCAGACTGAGGAAAATAAACTTCATTCTGTAGGAAGTAGAGACCCTCGGAAGATGTTTAAGCAAAGGAAGGGTATGATGAAATTGACAGATAGAAAGCTCATTTTTGTCATTGGTGGGAAGAATGGATTGGAGAGGGAATCAGTTAGGTAAGATTCTGGGTAACTTTTTAATTTTGATTTGTCTGTATTTTTTCCACCATGAATGTATTTCACTCACCACTTCCTTTGCAATTAGGATGTCTGACCATGAAAGAAAGGAGCAGCACCAGATGGGAATACCCCTGGAAACCCAGACTAAGGTGGATTTTTTGTATGGGACCAGAAGAGCAGGGATCAAGCACACAAGTAGAAGGGTTGCATTGGCAAAGAGAGGCCATTTTTTTCTTTGAGATGGGAAAAAAGGAGATTAAAATTCATAAAATATAAATATTTGAAGTGGACGGGACTTGAGATCATTTGTATCTGGAGACCTCTATTTTCTCAGTAACGAAGACAGCAACATCAATGTCCTCCTCAAACACAGGAGTCTGAGGAAAGGTGCAAAGTTTTAGAACAACAATTAACACCCCTACAGAGTATATTATATGTCAGGCACTGTTCTAAGTGTTTTACATATATTGACTCATTTAATCCTCACAATACCACCAAGGAGTACATGCTTTTATGATCATACCCATTTCACAGAAGAGAAAATTGAGGCACAGAGAGGTTATGGTCACACAGACGGTAAGTGGCAAAGCCAGGATTTGAACCCAAGCGGTCACCAACCAATGTTGAGATTTAGGGGAGGAACATACCAGGAGTGACTGAAAGATCATAAAGCAGTACTGAAAGATCAGCTAAGTTTAAAAACCATATCTCTGCTGTGGAGTCAATTAGAGTTCTGTTTTTACCCATTCCTATACACAGAACCTTAGAAGAAATATCTTATATTCCTTGAAGGAACCAAACCAGTTGCCATCAAGTCCACTTCAACTCATGACAGCCTCATGTGCGTCAGAGTAGAGCTGTACTCCATAGGGTTTTCAGTGGCCGATTTTTCGGAAGTAGATCGCCAGGACTTTCTTCCAAGGCACCTCTGGGTGATCTCAACCCTCCAACCTTTCTGTTAGCTGCTGGGCACATTAACTGTTTGCACCACCCAGGGACTCCTCCTTGAAGGAAAGACCTTCAAAATGTTGCTGGTATTGTATTCACAGAAGGCTACTTGAGCTCCAGCATCGTGTGAGGAAGTCTCAGGGGAACGTTCCCCTGGAGTTCAGAAACGTGGATGCCCTGCTGAGTCTAAGGCCACTCAATCTCTGGGTGAGGCGGGGAGGCTGCAGTGGGAAAGAGAGCTCCTCTCAGCCGCTGTGTCTGGGACTCCTCTGACTGCGGAATTGGAAGTTCTTCAAGTATTTTGGGGAAGAGCAGCTGCCAACAGAGATGAATCAAAGGATCTAAAAATAGTTATAGAAAACACAAAGACAGAATGTGAAAATCAGATTATCTGGGGAGCCAAGCCAAACGTAGAAAAACTACAAGATGGGTGGGGATCAGGAAAACAGAACCTTGGCCCCACTCCCCAGCAATAATTACACCCCTAATTATTGACTGTTTGCTTAGCTGCACTCTCTTCCGCTGTGCCCTACATGATAAAAATTTTCTCAGGTCACCTTCACTGTACATCAAAGCATTAAAATCAGATAACCAAACCGCCTTGTCTAATAGTGTACTCAAATCCAAAAAATTCTAATGCAGAGGAAGTTCCCTACCCCATTCCCTGCCATTAGTGGATGGGCCTGCCTTAAGCGGAAGGGGAATAAATTGCAGAATTTTAAGCATCCAAAACAGGCCAAGCATCCCTGGTCCTTAATGTGACATTTTGAGGTGATCAGCGGAGATCTGGCCAAGACTTAAAAGTCAGTTAGGATGCTTTTCCTGCCATGTGACAAAACACTCCTAAAAAACAGTGACTTAATCTGTAAGGGCATTTATTTTAACATTAGAGTCCCTGGTGGTGCAAACAGTTAATGCACTCAGCTGCTAACTGAAAGGTTGGAGGTTTGAGTCCACCAAGAGGCACCTCGGAAGAAAGGCCTGGTGATCTACTTCCAAAAAATCAGCCACTGAAAACCTTATAGAGCACAGTTCTACTCTGACACACATAGGGTCACCATGAGTCCAAATTATCTCAACCACCAACTGGTATTTTGACAAGACATTTGGAGGAAGATAGTTCTGGGGTCAGTTTAGCAATTCCACATGGCAGGGAGGGGTTATCCTCCGTGTCTGTCCCCCAAGCAATAGATGGAGAGGCAAGTTCTGTGCTCATGTTGGCGTTTTCATGCCCTGCACTTGCCAGAGGAAGGTAATGTGCTTCCCAGATAGGGTCTATATTAGTTTCCCTTGCCTTTTCTTGCTTCCAGAAGCTGCCTGCATTCCGTGGCTCATGACCCCTTAATCCATCTTCAAAATGCATCACTCCAAACTTTACTTCCATCATCACATCTTCTTCCTTCTCCTTCTGACTCCCCTGCCTCCGCCTTATAAGGACCCTTGTGATTACATTGGGTCCACTTGAATAACACAGGATAATCTCCCCATCTCAAGATCAATAATGTCATCACATCTGCTAAGTCTCTTTTGCCAAGTAAGGTAACATATTCACAGATTCTGAGGATTAGGACATGAACATCTTTGAGGGTTTATTATTCAGCCTAACCACAGGCCCTCAAAAAAGGATTTCTTAGACTAAACCCTCCATGCTCTCATGCACCCTAAGGAAACGAGCCATTCCCCCAAAATTTTCTGTCAGAAAGTTCTAGAATTTCCAGATGTATTCCTCAGACAACCCTTTGACTACCCCACGACAGTTGCCCTGTCCCGTTTAATCTGGGTCATGTGTGATGTCTCTGGACTGTGCCAGGGGCAGAGGGGGTGCTGGTGTCCAGCTGAGCTCTGCTGGATCAGGTGTTACCAAGCTCTGTCGCCATCACTGGTGCCTGCTATGGTCTGCACTGTGGGTGCTCACAGCCCACCAGTACCATCGCCCATCACCGTACATTCACATACACCAAAATATGTTTGTTCCCAGAGCTGCTGGAACCAGTAGGGCTGGTGCAGTGCAGCCTGAGGAGTCCACAAAGAACGCAAGAACAACTCATATTGTTGTTAGTTGCCACCAAGTCAGCTCTGACTCGTGGTGACCCCATGTGCAGCAGAACAAAATGTTGCCTGGTCCTGTGCCATCTTCAAGATCATTGGTGTGCTTGAGTCCATTGCTGCAACCACTGCATGTCGAGTGCCTTCCAATCTAGGGGCTCATCTTCCAGCACTGCACTGGACGATATTCTGTTGTGACCGTAAGGTTTTAGTTGGCAAAATTTCAGTAGTAGATCACCAGGCCTTTCTTCCTAGTCTGTCTTAGTCTGGAAGCACTGCTGAAACCTATCCACCATAGATGACCCTGCTGGTATTTTGAAATATCAGTGGCGTAGCTTTCAGCATCATAGCAACATGCAAGCCAGCACAGTATGACGAACTGAGAAATGGATGGTGTACTTTGCACCAAATACTTCATTGCCGATGCCTCTTCCTGACTGAGGGCATGTAATATTTCCCCACCTCACCCTCAACCCCTTCCCCACCTGGGCCCACCCTTTGAACCAAACATGTACTTTAACATTCTCTTCCCTTAACATGAGCTCTTTTCCCCGAAAAAAAAAAAGAAAACCTGTCATCAAGTTAATTCCAACTCATAGCAACCCTATAGGACAGAATAGAACTGCCCCAGGGGTTTCCAAGGCTGTAATCTTTATGAAAGCAGACTGCCACTTCTTTCTCCTGCAAAGAGGCTGGTGAGTTTGAACCACTGACATTTCAGTTAGCAGCTGAGTGCTTAACCACTGCACCACCTGGGCTCCTTCTTTCCCCTTGAACTCCTTTATATTTCATATAAATAGACTCCCTGGCAGGCCCCTGCTTCCCTCTCCTCCAGCCCCGTTACCCACATACCCCAGCAGTCTTCCACTTAATCAGACAAGCCTGAATCTTCAGATAAATACAATTCAAAATTTAAACCCAGGCTGGGACATCTGCTGAAAATCCCCAAGACTTCAAGATGAAAGGAATAAATCTCTGATCTTCAGCAGTGTCCTGAGTATCTGGGAACAGAGAACTAGGAAAATTAGGGACAGTGGGATACAACTGGGGGCCTCATATTATTCCAGGAAGGCCATGCTGTTTCACCTGGCTGAACGATTTCTCTGAGAATAATCCACTTTACATGTTGCACAGGCAGAGACAGCCACGGGCAGCATTTCCAATCCTGTGGTGCCCTTCAAACTCGAAGACCCTCCAGCCAGAATCCCTCCTCTTCCCCCTTGGGGAAGAGCAAAGCCGAATGAGAGTGCCTTGCTTCAGCAGACTTGTCATTCAGCCTAACTGATCTGGACAGACACAGATCTTCCAAGGCCTTAGGAAAAAGTATAAATATTTCATGGAAACCTAATCGAGCTGAGCATGTGGAGGTTTGAAAAGAAAGCCCTAGAGGGTATTTCCTGCCTGGCTAGGGAGGCAGGAAGGGCCAGCACAATGCAGGTGGTGAACTGGAAGCTGATAGCTTAAAGGCCCAGGAAAGAGGCTGATGTTCCCAGGCCCAGGTGCAAAGTCAGGGGAAGACAGCAGAGCTATTGATCAGGCTTCAGGTTGGGAGAGCACAAGCTGTTTAGGGGCCTTGACAGAAACTCTTTCAGCAGAATCAGAGAAGGGGCTGAGTTTTTCAGCCCTGTTCCCTACATGGACCCAGACAGCTTGTTTCCCAAAGGTGAACCTTAAGCAGGCTTGATTCACAGTAGTTCAGGACAGTGACTAAGAGCACATGTATGAAATCAGATAGTCTTGGGTCTCAATTCCTGCTCTGCCCTCTTAGGAAGAGGATGATAAGCTGGTTACTTTATCTCTCAGAGTTAAGATTCTTTATCTATAAAGGCCTGTCTCGCATACTGTTATGATATCTAATGGCAGCCTCATCATCAGCTCCACAGTATCCTCAGAGACCCCAATTTTGATCTTTTTTGCTCCCTCTTCCTAGCACACGGCTTCCATCCTCAAGGTCACCTAATGGTCCAAGACACGGCCTGGGGCCCCAGGCATCACCTCCAAACTGCAGGCTGGAAGGTGGAGAAAAGCCAAAGAGCAAAAAAGGAGGCCTATAGTGGTTAAGCACTCAGCTGCTAACTGAAATGTTGGTGGTTCAAACTCACCAGCCACTCAGTGGGAGAAAGATGTGGCAGTCTGCTTCCATAATTATTACACCCTTGGAAACCCTATGGGGCAGTGTACACTGTCCTGTAGGATCACTATGAGTTGGAATCGACTCGAAGCCAATGGGTTTAGATTTGTTGGTCTCCCAGTTTAATCAGCAACTCATAAGCAACATTTTTTTGCGGGGGGATGAAAATATGCATAACAAAACGTATGCCATCTCAACAATTTATACATACATAATTCAGTGACATTGATGATTATATTCTTCATGTTGTACAACCATTCTCACTATCCTTTTTCCAAATCATTCCATCACCATTAGCATAAACTCCGTGTACCCTAAGCAAAAACTCTCCCCTCGCCACTCCCTTCTACCTCTGGTAATCACCAACAATCTCCGGTTCCTATACCAAACCAAACCCGTTGCCGTTGAGTTGATTCTGACTCATAGCGTCCCTATAGGACAGAGTAGAACTGCCCCATAGGATTTCCAAGGAATGGTTGGTGGGTTCGAACTGCCAACATTTTGGTTAGCAACCTGAGCTCTTAATCAGTGTGCCACCAGGGTTCCTTGGTTCCTATATACTTGCTTATTTCATACACATGAGATCATATAGTATTTGTCCTTCTGCAACTGACATATCTTGCTCGGCGTGATGTTTTCAAGCTTCATCCATGTAGTGGCTGGCGTGCATCAGGACTTCATTTCTCTATGGCTGAGCAGTGTTCCACTGTGTGTATGTACCAACATTTTGTTTATCCGTTCATCTGTTGATGGACATTTCGGTTGTTTCTACCTTTTGGTTATTGTGAAAGTGCTACAGCAGAGTAAGCATACACTTTTAAGCATGTATTTCTACTTCCATTTCAAGGAGAGCTTAGTTTCACAACCATACCAGGATGCAGGGATTAGGACATCAACATTACTTTCTGGGGGGACACAGTTCACTCCACAACAGTGACTGCAGTATTTAGAGCCATTTAGGCATCTCCAGGCCCTCAGGCCTCTGCTTTGTTTGGGGCCTTCCTTCTTTGTCTCTTTAAGCCTCTGGTAGCTGCCTGCAGTCTTTGGAGTTCTTGGGCTTGTAGATGCATCTGTCTTCCCCTGGGTGTCTGTCTCTTCATCTGTTCTGCTTTTTTTGCCTTTGGAGTTCTTGGGCTTGTAGATGCATCTCTCTTCGCCCTGGGTGGCTGTCTCTTCATCTGTTCTGCTTTTTTTTGTAAGACACCACTGAGAAATGATTAGGTTTGGGACCCACCCTACTCTGGTATGACTTCATTGTTGTTGTTAGTTGCCGTTGAGTAGATTCGGTCTCATGGAGACCCCACATGTGCAGAGTAGAACTGTTCCATAGGGTTTTCAAGGCTATGACCTCTCGGAAGCAGATCACCAGGCCTATCTTCTGAGGTGCCTCTGGGTGGGTTAGAACTATCAACTCTTTAGCTAGCAGTCAATCACTTAACCAGTTTTACCATCCAGGGGCTCCATTAGCATAACAAAAGAAACCTCCTATTCTCAAACAAGCTCACAGTCATAGGTACAGGGATTAGGACTTCACCATCACTTTTGGGGGGACATAATTCAATACATAACAGTGACCACAGTGTTTAGCTGCATTTAGGGGTCTTCAGGCCCTCAGGTCTCTGCTTTGTTTGGGGCCTTCAGACAGGGACACAAGGGTAACGCGTGCCCAGGGGCAATCTCTAAGTTGCACCCCCCTACTCCAATTTCAAGATAAATAGACGTTGATAGCGGTAATGCATCAGCAGAAACACTTTCTCTGCTCTTGTCTGGCTGCCTCATTCAGGCACCTTTCATATTTGTGGTGCCTTGGAACGTCATTCCACGCCTCATGTGGCACCCCTTTGGACTTGCACCTGAGGGCAAGTGCCCCTCTCTGCTCCCCCCTTGCTACACCTCTGCCTTCAGACCCCGCAGACACACAGACCACACCCTCTCTGCCATGTCCTCATGTCACCCAGACGGCAGGCTGCCGTGTCCAGATAGTCGGGCTGGGAGCCACTTCACCAGGAAGGGCGAAGCAAATCAGCCCCCTGGCACAGTTTGGCTTCAACTTCTCATCAGTTTGGATTTCAGAACTTCCATAGCAGTCTTGGAAAAAGAAAGGGCTGCAGCTGGCACCATCCCCTACTCTGCTTTTAGTTCTCCCCAGAACACACCAGCTACATTTGCGTCAGCGTTGCACAAACCAGCTGGCCTAAAACAAAGTTTGGATACATTATGGGTTCCATACACAGTGGGTTAATTCCCAGTCCAATTGTAATAATGGTAATAATTGGTCACACTCAGGGAGCTGGCAATTACCACTATTTTTAACCTGCATCTCGAAGACAAACAGTTCTATGTACAGCTTGTTCTGAGACAGCTGAGTTTTCGCCAGCTGGGAAAATCACACACCAGAAGCACCGCCCATCTCTCTTCTCTTCCGTGTCTTCCTCCAATATGGCATCACCTACAAGCCCCAGGCTCATGGGACCATCCTCTTGTTTCTTCCTTCTTGTCCTTCCTTCCCAGCTGGTTCTCCAAACCAGCTGAGATCTGATTTACTATGTTACCATAATAAATGATAACCCTGAACCCCACCCAAGGTCTCTATCCTTACCCCACCATTCCCAAAGAAAATATGTTTTCCTGGTTTTATTTTGACAACGCTCCTTCTGGACACTAGTGTGGGCCTCCTGGCTCTGGGTGTCTGTATGACATCATCACAGGCCTGACCTCTTCACTCACACTCTTTGCCAAGGGAGGTGGTGTTGGTGGACACCCAGAGGACCATACCTATTGGGAAGCCAGGAGAAGGGGGTGTAGAGGATTTCTTACAAATGACTTTGTCTTAAATGAGACTAATGAGGCACAGCAGTCCAGGGACAATGACTAGAAGGCAGGAGGGGACAAAAAAGCTGGTGATAGGAAACCCAAGGTTGAGAAAGGAGAATGTTGACATGTTGTGGGGTTGTTAACCATTGTCATAGGGCAATATGTGTACTAGCTGTTTAATGAGAAACTATTCTGTTCTGTAAAACTTCATCTAAAGTACAAAAAAAAAAAAAAAAAGAATTATCTATGTGAGATCAAATTGACAACAGCAACTCAAAAGGTTTGATGGGAAGCCTAGGGGGCAGTGAGTTGAAGATAATGGTGATGGAATAATTTGGAAAAGGATGGTGAGAATAACAGCACAACTGGAAGAATATAATCGATGTAACTGAACTGTACATGTAGAAATTTTTGAAATGGTTTATCTTTGGCTATGCATATTTTCACCAAAAAAGAAAAAAGGTCCTCCAAGGTCGAAAAGGGAGAGTATTGCCATGTTGTGGGTTTGTTAACCAATGTCATAAAACAATATGCATACTGACTGTGTAATGAGAAACTATTTGTTCTGTAAACCTTCACCTAAAGTACAATAAAAAAAATTTAAACAAAAACAAATGACTTTGTTACCCAGTGCTGCTGTAACAGAAATACAACAAGTGATGACTTCAAAGAACAGAAATTTATTTTCTCATACTTGTGGGGGCTAAAAGTCCAAATCAGAGTCTCAGCCATGCAGATTCCTTCCTCGTCTATAGCCCCAGGTGTTCCTCTGTTCCTTGGCGATCCTCACATGGCATCTGTCTTGTCCCTGTGTCTCATCTGCTCTTTTTATAACTTTAGATGTGATTAGATTTGGAACCCACCTGTCTTAGTTATCTAGTGCTGCTATAACAGAAACACCCCAAGTAGATGGCTTTAACAAAGAGAAATTTATTCTCTCATAATCTAAGATGCTAGACTTCTGAATTCAGGGTGTCAGTTCCAGGGGAAGGCTTTCTCTGTCTGTCAGCTCTGGGGGAAGGTCCTAGTCATCAATCTTCCCTGATCAAGGAGCTTCTCAGCACAGGGACTTCAGGACCAAAGGACGTGCTCTTCTCCTGACACTACTTTCTTGGCGGTATGAGGTCCCCCATGTCTTTCTACTCACTTAGCTCTTTTATATCTTAAAAAAGATTGGTTTAAAACACAAGCTAATCTTGTAGATTTAGTCCTGCCTCATTAACATAACTGCCTCTAATCCCACCTCATTAACATCACAGAGATAGGATTTACAACACACAGGAAAATCACATGAGATGATAAAATAGTGGACAATCACACAATACTGGGAATCATGGCCAAGTCGACAGACATTTTTTGGGGACACAATTCAATCCATGATACCACCCTACTTGGGTGTGATTTGATTAACGTAACAACGGAAATTTATTTCCAAACAGGATTACAAGCTTGGGTGTAGGGCTTAGAATTCCAACACTTATTTTTGGGGACACAATTTAATTCTTAACAGGCATGTAATTATTCAAGAGAAGACCAAAAGCTCTGAGAGCATGACCTCTGCTCATGTACTGCCTTTTTCTGTGGTGCTTGTTATACCTCTTTTCTCGCTTTCTATATTGTGAATTCCTTAAAGGCAGGGTCAGTATATTTTACTGTTGTCACTAAACACAGTGTCCACCATTATAGATGCCTGGTAAGTACTTGTTCAATGAACAAATAGCACTGGGTACTTCTATAGCGTGGATATGTTCAGACCTCACCAATGTGAGGTTCAAATAAAGTCACACTAATACCCTCTCCTAATCACAGTTGGAGCCCTGGTGGAGGACTGGTTAAGAGCTCAGCTGCTAACCAAAAATGTCGGCAGTTCGAATCCACTAGCTTCGAATCCACTAGCCGCTCCTTGGGAACTCAATGGGGCAGCTCCACTCTGTCCTATAGGGTCACTATGAGTCCGAATTGACATGACGGCAACGAGTTTGAGTTTTTGGTTTTAATCATAGTTATTTCAGTCCATTGCAAAAGCCTTCCCTACCATCAGAAGAATTTCTGGGAATCCATCAAGGGTTGTCTTCAGTGCCCCCCACACCAGTCCAAGTCATTGCTTATTGGATCAGCTGCTATTGGATTGTTCCTAATTCTGCTGCCATCTCTCTGCCATGAGGCTCAGCCTACCCTTGGCTCTCGCATGGAGGCGTCATCACAATGTAGCTAGTGGAGCTGGAGATGCATTGCTGGTGTTACCAGAGCTTCTAGACGAGCTTCCTTTTGCCAAACTCTGAGGTTGGATACTGCTCGTTCTTTCTCCCTGGCTGACGGTACCACCCCTGGTACTGCACAATGACAACCAAGCATCTCTTGTGACTCTCACTCTGCGATTCACTCAGTTTGGGGCAGGGTTTCCACAGCAGAGTTGCTGGGACTCCCAGGACATTACAGAGTTTAAGGAATCAAGAAGAATTCAGAGGCAGGGCAGGACAGCATCTTCAACACACCACCATCTCGCCTCAGTTGCAAAGTGCACCAGATCTTTCTTCCTTTAGGTTTAATGCTTTGATTTTCTACGGCTAAGTAACCAATTAGGACAAACTTTGCCTTAGGGAGGTCATACCAGAATAAGGTGGGTCCTAAACCTAATCTCTCCTGAGTGGTATCTTATAAAAATCACAGAACAGACACTGAGTCACACACAGGGGAAGACAGGGGACGTGGGAGGATCATCTACAAGCAAAGGAATACCAAGGATTGCCAGTAGGCACCATAAACTAGCAGACAGGCCCATGGAAGGAACTGACACAACCAAGACCCTGATTTGGACTTTTAGCCTCTGGAACAGTGAGAAAATAAATTTCTGTTTTTTAAAGCCACCACTTGTGGTATTTCTGTCACAGCAGCAACAGAAAACTGAGACATGGTCCCCAAGGCCTGACTGACTTGGTGTCTGTGTGCCAGCCTCCTCCTTTTCAGCCTCTGACTGATTGTGACTTATTACTGAGCACAGGCTTGGGCTGACAGTGCCTTTGGGTACTCTCTGACTAGATCTGTTACCAAGGGTCAGGCAGGGATCTGCCGGGAGAATAGCAGATGTGGAATTAGTGAACCAATGAATCCAGGACCAAATGAACTCATGCTGTGATACCTCCAAGAAAGCGAAGCCACAAGGGAAGGATGGTGTAGATGTTCTCCAATTTTGTGCCAGCACCCAGCCCAGAGGGTCCCAGAGTGAGTGTCAATTAATAACTGTCAAGTCAATGGTTCTCAAGACTGGCTGTACATGAGAAGCCTCTGGGGAGCTTTAAATAAATGCTGATTCCAGCACTACACTTCCAAATTCTGAATTAAGTGGTCTAGGGAGTCCCTGGGTAGCGCAAATGGTTAAGCGCTTAACTATTAGCCAAAAGGTTGGTGATTCAAACCCACCCAGAGGCACCTCGAAAGACAGGTGTGGCAATCTGCTTCCGAAAGGTCGCAGCTTTGAAAATCCTATCGAGCAAAGTTCTACTCTGCACACATGGGGTGGAATCAACTCCACAGCAACTAACAATAAAAATAACAAGGGGTTCTCTGAACGGTGCAACTGGTTAATGTGCTCAGCTGCTAACCAAAATGTTGGAGGTTCGAGTCCACTCAGAGGTGCTTTGGAAGAAAGGTCTGGAGACCTACTTTCAAATAAATTCATCATTGAAAACCCTATGGAGCACAATTCTACTCTGACACACATGGGGTTGCCATGAGTCAGAGCTGACTCAACAGCAACTTGTTTTTTTAGGGAGGGATATTGGTTTTATTTTTCTAACTCCCAAGGTGATCCTAATGTACACTCTTCATTGCAATCAGTTGTGTTAAACAAATAAATGAAAATATTTGGTGCAGAAACAAACCCTCTTATGTGCCTATTTTTAGCCTCTGGGTGAGCTGGGTAGTCTTCCCACTGCTCTTTGGTGAAAGTTAAAAAGCCTTTTTGTGGCCCCCAAGGCCTGCCCACACTCCCAACAGGTCTCATACCACTCTCCCCTCATGCTGGCTCAGCCCCCGGGCCTTCCATGAGTTCGGGGAATGTTCCAAGGTGCTTCCTCCCAACAGGCCTTGCACACCCTGTTCCTCTGCCTGGGGGGTTTTTTGCCTTGCCTTCTTTGCACAGCCAACTTCTAGTTGCCCTTTATGCCTCCTGGAAGCCGTTCTGATCTTGCTGCAGACCAGGTCAAGGACGATTCTCCCACTTCCCACAATGCCCCAGCTGCTCCAAAGTCCCCCAGCTCAACTTGAAATGTTTTTGAAACCATTTGTCCAATGTCTGTTCTCCTTGCTAAACTGTCGCCTCCATCATGAGAGAGGCCAGGACTTTTCCTTCCCTGCCCCGGCCCTAGCATCCCACGTAGCACTTGCACAGAGTGTTTCAACAGATTCTGTAGAATGAATGAATGTTGAAGCAATGAAAGGAACATGGGCTGTAGATGCAAAAACCCTGGACTCACTTGCTCTCACAGCTTAGTGGCTGTGTAGTAGTGGGGAGAGTTACTTAACTTCTCTGAGTCTTTCCTTTCCCATCTGGGGGCTATTGTGAAGACCAAAAAAAAAAAAAAGGCAATTAATCTAAGGCATTCATTGTAGCACTGGCCACCCATCAGGACATGCAGAATTTTAGTTTTCTTTTTTGTTTCTTCAATGAATGTTCACCAAGACTAGAGTGAATAGAATGAACATATGGATTCTGTCCTGGGCACACAGGGGAAGGATAACTATTCAGGGAGGAAAGGAAAAGAGCTTAAGACAGGGCTGGTTTGGAGAGAAAATAGCATCACCTCCTTGGAGCACTGCCTCACGTTCTTGCCGTGGAAACTACCCAGAGCGAATGAGGCAGCCACCTGGCCAAGCAGATGCTGCAGCCATGGCCTCAGCCCTGTGGGCTCTGAGACTTCCATTTCTTTCTTTATTCTAGGCAAAATACATGCTGTGGCAATGTGGTAAGATGGCCCCAGGATTAACATACCTGGTATACACATCCTGTATGATCCCTTGCCTTGAGTGTGGGCAGGACCTATGAATATGATAGTAAAAGTCACTCCCTTGATTACATGACTGTTCTGTAAGACCCTCCTGAAGAAGGAAGCTGCCACATGGCGAGAGGGCCTGCAGCCTGCCTCTAGGAGCTGGGAACGACTCCTGGTTGACAACCCATCAGAAGACAGGAACATCAGTCCTACAACTGCAAAGAAGTGAATTCTGCAACAACCTCAGTGAGACTGGAAGAGGACCTGAGCTCCAGATGAGATGACAACCTGGCAGACACCTTGATTTCAGAGTGGGGAGACCCTGAGCGGAGAACACAGCCATGCCACTTCTGCCTGACAGAAATGTGAGAGAATAAGTGGGTGTTGTTCTAAGTTGCCAAGTTAACAACAATTTGTCACAGAGCAATAGAAAACTAATATACATGTTCATTTAAAAAATAATAAATAAGAATTTAGGGATAAGTAATGAATTCACCTACATTACCATCACCAACAGCCATTGTTAGATGCACGAAATTTATTTTTTTATGTTTTAGTTCTGTTTTACCTTTTAGGATAGTTGTAATTATGCTGTAAGACCCTTTTCTATATTAGTTTTGATTAGCTCAATATCTAAAACACTTTGTAAGCTATCACATATTTTTATAAACGCCATCTTTAATGGCTGTATCATAGTCCATTGATTAGATCTATCCTAATATACTTAGCCTTCCTTTATGCTTTGACATTTAGTTCTTCCAGGTTGTACTCTTCTAAATAATGCTGCAGTTAACACCTCTGTGAGAGAAGGTTTCTTTTAGGTTAACTCCCAGGTCTACTATCCCTTTGATTCATACTACTTCCTTAAGTTTCCTCTATGACATATTTTCTAAAATTTTGATAGCATTATAAAAAGGAGTCAATTGACAATTTTCTCTGTTCCTCTGTCCTGGAAGAAGTACAACCAGAATGCTCCTTAGAAGCAAGGATGGCAAGACTACGTCTCACATACTTTGGACATGTTATCAGGAGGGATGAGTCCCTGAAGAAGGACATCATGCTTGGTAAAGTAGAGGGTCAGTGAAGTAGAGGAAGACCCTCCATGAGGTGGATTGACACAGTGGCTGCAACAATGGGCTCAAGTATAACGATTGTGAGGATGGTGCAGGACTGGGCAGTGTTTCATTCTGTTGTACAGAGGGTCGCTATGAGTCGGAACTGACTCCACAGCACCTAACAACAACAATGACATATTTTCTAAATTTTTTATAACATTATAAAAAGGAGTCAATTGACAAGTTTCCTCTGTGCCTCTGTCTAGCTGATTTTCTTTTTTGCCTCCTATGACTTGGTTTTTCAATACCCCATAGGAAGCTATGAAAACATCGACTCTTCCAATTCTTTTTTTAAAGAGTGTCCTTCTCTTCACTAGGCCCTTATGCTACAGCAGGAAACACTCTCTTGTGACCCCCTAGGTAGCATTGACCTACATCTTTGTCTCATTGTTCTAGCACTTCCTGCTGTTTCCCCACTTCACTGGTCCCTCTCATTACAGATTTATACTGTAAAGCCAAGTGATTTCTTATATGCCACATCCCTTGTGTACTCAAGGCCATTTGAAGTTAACCCCAGGTGAGAGCTCAGCAGTGGGATATACCCATCCCAAAGCGTACACCAAGAGTCCAAAAGGCTTCCATATGCATTTTGTATGAATGCCCACAGTGTCCCTTCAGTGGCCACTTGTTAAAAGTCTACTTACTCCTACTCCCAATAGTAAGGTAAAGGAAGTGCCCCCTCCCCACAAATAGACCTGAATAGCAACCACACATCTCTAAAACTTTATCTCAGTGCTCAGCTGCATCTTACCTTCCTTCATCCTGGTCCTACAGCCCAATATAATGAGATTCAGTTCCAGACCACTGGCCAGTGGCCCACTTTATATCACACAATTCTCACCTGGAGCTCCCAGAGTCAACATAGTAGCAAACCATTGAGGGAGCACCTGAACAACCATGATTCAGTTGCAAAAATACAATGTGTGGGAGACAAGCCCGTTGCCTATTCAAGAGCTATTTCCCCCTCCTCTCACCTATGGGAACATGATTTGTTCAGGGATCAGGTCACCAGTTTCTGAATTAAAAGACAAAACTTCATGAAAAGGAAGTCTTTTTCCCTTTCATTCTTTCCTTTCTTCATTCTCTATCTTGGAAGCAGGTATGAAAGCTAGACCTGGAGCTGCAGTAAACATTTTGCTGCCCTAAAGGAAAGGCCAATTGCAGAGATGCTAAGGGCTCTTGACCCTGAGGGTCATTGAACCAATGCCAGCATCTGCCTACCCCTAGACTTCTTATTAGGTGAAGAAAATAAACCCCAATTTGCTTAAGGTACTATAATTTGTTTCCTGTTACTTGAAGCTGAATGTACTCCTCTCTGATATGCCAAGCAAGAGTCAAACACACTATCCAAATAGATGGAGAACCAGAGATGGAATTATTGGAACAAAAGATATGAGCACTTGAAGATCCTGGATACACAGGGACAAAATACTTTTAAAGGGCTTCTATGGCAGTGAGATACCATTTCACTCTCACTAGGATGGCTAAGATTTAAAAAAAAAAAAAAAACACAAATGTTGGCAAGAATGTGGGGGAAATTGCTGGTGAGAATGTAAAATGATACAGCCATTGTGGAAAATAGTGTGGCAGGTCCTCAAAAAACTAAAAATAGAACTACCATTTGACTCAGCAATTCTTTTCCTAAGTATATGCCCAAAAGACCTGCCTGCAGGCACAGCTGAGAAGAGGGTCTCCTGATCAAAGAACTGTATCCTGAATTGTAATCTGTTACTTCCCTAATAAACCTTATAACTGTAAGTACACTTTTGAGTTCCGTGTGGTCATTGCGATGAATTATCAAACCCAGCAGAGAAGTCGACAGTACTATGGGAGGGACAGCTGGTATAAGAACTGGTGAAAAGATTGGAGAGAAGAGGTATGTCTGACCTCCACCTCATAGCAGTCAGCTTGAGCTGTTGATGCTAATAATGATTCTCCTCCCACCTTGTAAAGTTAGACGAGGAGGTCAGATACCTCCTCCATGACATTTTTTACAGGGGGGTTATTGCTTATGAAGTACTGGGTTTCAGTTTATAGCGATGGAAAAATCGCATTAATTAAGGGTGGAGTTGCTCAACCGATTATTTTAAGTGCTGTATAAGTTAATAAGTTGTACACCTGTAAAAAGTTGAATTGGCAAAAGTTGTGTGATATATTTACAACAAATGCCAAAAAAAAAAAAAAAAGACTATCTGTTGAGCCTGCTTATATACAACCAAATACCTCGTGGGATTTAGTTCCTTGGTTTGGAGGTTTAGGGGCATGGTTTCATGGGACAACCCAGTTAATTAACATGGCCTAATAACATGTTTAGTGCTTCTGTTCTACCTCCTAGTTAATCGCATAGTTCCTAGGGTCTTAAAAGCTTGCAAGCAGGCATCCAAGGCACAACAATTGGTCTCTATTCACCTGGAGCAACAGAAGAAGAAGGAGAGTCAGGAATAGGAAGAGGAAACGGAATGTGTAGCTAATTGCCTCCGTGAACAACTGCCTCCTTTGGCATGAAACCAGAAGAACTGGATGGTACCCAGCTACCATTACTGAACATTTTGATCAAAGACTGTATAGAAGAACCCTGATCAAAAGCGGTAAAATGCAGAACATAATTTTAAATTCTCACAGACTCTAGACTTTCTGGAGCCACGGAGGGTGGCTAAACCCCTGACACAATTGCCCTGAGATTATCCTTAAACATTAAGCCAAAAATAACCCCTGAAGTCTTCTTAAAACCAAACAATGGTTTAGCTTAACTAGTAAAAAACATCTGCTTTGAGCATTATGCTCTTTTAAGAACTATCTATGTGGGATCAAATTGACAACAGCAACTTGAAAGATTAGATAGGAACCTTAGGGGGAAGTGAGCTTATGTTAATGGGGGAGGAACAACTGAAAAAAGAAGGATGAGAATGGTGGTACAACTCAAATAATGTAATCAATGTCACTGGATTGTACATGTAGAAACTGTTGGATTGGTGAATGTTTTGCTACGTATATTCTCGACAACAAAAGGAAAATAAATAAAATTTAAAATAAAAACAGAAAAAAGAATTCTGATGGTTTTCTTTCTCATTGACTAGATTTTGAAATACGTTTATGAATGAGCATAGGAAGATGAGTTAACCTCTTTTAGCGTTAGTTTTCAAATCTATAAAAGGCGATAATGTCCCCTCCCTCATTGGGTTGTTAAAAAAAAAAGAAAGAAAAAACACTTGCTGTTGAGTTGAATCTGATTCATGGCAACTCCATGTGTGTCACAGTAGAACTGTGCTCAATAGGGTTTTCAATGTCTGTGACCTTTCAGAAGCTAATTGCCAGGCCTTTTTTCCTAAGCACCTCTGGGTAAATTCACTAACCTTTCCTTAGCAGCTGAGCACGTAACTGTTTGCGCTGCTGAGAGACTCCCACTAAGTTGTTATAACAAATAAATGACAGCACAAAGCCAGGACTAGAGTGAGGAGAGCCAGGTACTTGCTCCGGGCACAAAATTTCAAGGCAGCACCAAAAATTCAGTAATCAAGATTAGTAATATTTTAATGCAATACTTTGTTTTTTTTTAGAAAATCAAAATTAATGCAAAAAGTCCATGGTGAACAAAATTTCAAAATTTTTAATAAAGTCAAGCTCTAACCCTCCAACTCACCTCCCTCGCCTCACCCTAGTCCCAGCCCTGGTGAGGTAATCTATGTAAAAAGAAGCCTGTAAAACACCATCTGGTAGCTGGAAAGAAATGATAAACTTTCCTTGCTTTCCCTTTCCCATCCATATCTTTATGGGATTAGTAGATTCCTTCTACCACTTTGCTCTGTACACGTTTTCCTAAAAACCAAACCAAACCCACTGCTGTTGAGTTGATTCCAACTCATGGCAACCCCACGTGTTACAGAATAGAACTGTGCTCCATGAGCTGTTCTTGGCTGTAATCTTCATGGAAGCAGATCACTACTTTCCTTCCTGGCTCTGCTGGGTAGGTTCGAACAACCAAGCTTTCGATTAGTACACAAGGACAAACTGTTTCCGCCACCCAGGGACCTTCATGCTTTCATGAGGAACCATCAATTTGTTCCTGGGATTTAACCTCCCAGGAGTCAGGGTGTAGATCTTTGCAGTCCGCCTTGCACCAATTTGGTCACAAAGGACTTGTAAACAAGCACTGTTGAAACCACTTCTTCCTCTTGCATCAGCTGTCTGCACTGAGATGACGCCCTTCTCAATGAAAGAAAGGCTTGAGAGGAGAGGTGGAGCCCATGCTCTGTGCCAGATGAGATCTAATTACTGCCAGTGAGTGTCCCAGGCAGAATAAACACCAATGAAGACAAGAACACTCCTCAAGTCTCCAGCCCTGTGTGGAATCCTAGCAAAACAGTCCTAACATTACAAAACAGCCCTTCCCTACTGTTGGCATAATTTGTGCCATAATCTTGGAAAGGTTTCCAGAATTTTCAGAGAAGCCTACCTACCCCATCACAGGAAAAAAAAAAAAAACAGTCTCTGCTTGTATGTTTGTTTCTCAGCAAGGGAACATAAGAAACAGCACAGCCTGGGCTACAGCAATTCAAAAAAGTAGGTCGTAAATATCCTTGAATCAAATTACTGTGGCTAAGGCTGGCGGCAGACACCACTAGTAAGCAGGTTCTACATGGTTATTTTTTTTTCCTTTCCGGAGTTATGGAGACCAAAGCACTGGAATCTTCAAGACCCTCTCGCCCTGAAAAAGTAAATAGCAGAGAATTCAATATTATTATCTATGGATTTTTTTTAGTACATACTATATTCCATGCTGTTTCTAAATATAATTTCCATGAAATCAAACTGACAAGGTAGATAGTGAATTATCCTTGTTTTAGAAACTAGAAAACTCTTTGAGAGATATCTGACTTGCCAAATACGGTGTCAGCATTTGAACCCAGGACAAAATCTTTCCATCAAACACTGTGATTCTCCATCTGGCTCACAGCTTATGTGGAAATGAACAATTCTAAGAGATTCATGACCTTACAGGCTAATGCTCTTCCTGAGGAGTTCAAAGACTTAAAACAAGCTTGCTCTATATCACAAGCCTTTAAAATGGGTCCTCCATCAGCCAAGCAATTTCACTTATAGGAATTTGACCCAAGAAAGCAATCAATAAAATACCTGACAATGTTTATCTATAAGGCTGTTCATAGCAGTGTAATGAATAATAGTGAAAAAAGAAAGAAAAAAAAAAAAGAAATGCTCCAAATAGGGGATAGTTAAATTATGCTAACAAAATTTGGTATATTCATACAATGAGATATTATTCAGCCATAAAGAGAAATGAAGTTCTGATACATGCTATGACATGGATGAATCTTGAAAACATTATACTGAGTGAAATAAAGTCAGACACAAAAGGATGACTATTCTATGATCCCACTTCTGTGAAATATCTAAAATAGGCAAATACATAGAGATCAAAGTTTTTTAGTGGTTACCAGCACTGGGGGATGGGGAGTTATTGCTCACAGGGCACTGAATCTCTGCTAAGGGTGATTAAAAAAATGGAAATGGGTAGTGGTGATGACTGTACAACACAATGAACATAATGAATGTCACTGAATTGTACACATAAAAAAGGTTGAAATGGCAAATACTTTGTTATATATATATGTGTGTATACAGACACACACACACACACACACACATATAACAGCAAGAATAGAAAGAAATAGAGAAAGAGGGAGGAAGAAGACTTATAATGTCCCCACGTTTTTCCTCCTTGTGTAGTTACCCTGTTGATAAATACCCATGTAGAATAACTGGACTTCCCGTTCTCTATTACCATGAGGAGTCCTAAACGTTTCTGCCTGGCTCATGCTGCTCTTGGCTTCTAATATCTTTTGGCCATATTTTTATCCTCTCTCCAGTCCACTTAACCCCAAACATGGAAATAGCCTCCTTCCTTGATTTCTCAAGGCATCACTTGGATCTGTGACTGTTAGTGAACAGTCTACCAAGGAGATCATAAGAAGAATACAACATCGGGAAATAAAACTGAAATCTCAAAATCAGACTTCAGTATTCCTAAATCTATCCTTCATGCTTCAGTGCAAGAAGCTGCCTGCTGACGGTCTTACGTCTTTGCCTGGCCTGCCTTCCCCTGCTACAGGTCGCTCTTACTTATGTCCAAGTTCTTCTCATTTTCCTCTGTCCCTGGCCTGCAACCCTTAACTCCAGACCCCCAAGGGAAGCCAAAAGCCAATGAAGTGACTTTTTTCACTGCTGTTTACCTCCTCCTTCTCCTCCTCGTCTCATACTTCAGAGTTCCTGGGTGGTACAAATGGTTAACATATCAGCTGTTAACAGAAAGGTTGGGGGTTCGAGTCCACCCAGAAGTGCCTTGGAAGAAAGGCCTGGTGATCTACTTCCAAAAAAATCAGCCATTGAAAACCCTATGGAGCACAGTTCCACTCTGACACACATGGAGTCACCAGGAGTCGGTGTCGACTCAACAGCAAGTGGTTTCCTCTCAAACTTCAGTCCAGTGAAAGCATTGGTTCTTGCCTTTGCATAACCAAAAGCCCACCAAAGTTTTTCTTATATCCCAATTAAAGGTAATTTCTTCCTCAAAGGAATTTTGCTACCACTCCCTAGAGAATCCAACACAAACTGCCAACCGCTTTTAAAGTAGCCATTTATTTTCCTTCCCGACACACATTTAATTGAATTCTTCAGAGCCATTAAAAGTCATGTTGTAGAAAAGTATTTAATGACGTGGAAACAGTGTTCGTGGCATATGGATAAGTGACAAAAAAAAACTATCAAAAAGTACGTGCAGTAGAATCCAAATTATATGAAAATTATGTATACATTTGATTATGAAGAGAGGGTAAAATTTTGAAACATATTGTTGTGTTTTTCTGTTTTGCCTTCCTACTTCCATCTGCCTCAGAGCAAGGCTTTATTACAGATGCCAAGAGAAAGAGTTGCTGTTTAGTGTTTGACATTCAAAATAGGATTTCACACATGAGGTGGGTTTGAAAGCTAGGCACTGTTAAAAGCGGGCCATTCACCATGTCAATGACTATGCCTGCAGGATTAGAGGGAAGAGAAACGGAGACAGAGTGGGGTAGATGTTGAGGGAGAAGACTTGTCCTATGAGCTCAGGGGAACACTGAGGGCAGACCCCACCTCTCCCTAGTTTCTACTCGGGCCTTAGAAGGAGACCCCTGTGCAAAGAACCCATGAAACACAGTGTTATGGATACAACTGACTCCCCCAAAATATGTGTTGGAAGCCTAACCCCTATGCCTGTGGATATAATCTAATCTAATGCAATGTAATCATCTCCCATAATGTAACCTAATGTAACATAATTAATCAATCAAGGTCATACCAGTGTAAGGTGGATCCTAAACCGAATCACTTCTGAGTTATAGAAATAGCAGTATAGATACACAAAGAGTCACTGGGTAGCACAAAAGGTTAAGCCCTTGGCTGTTAACTGAAAGGCTGAAGGTTCAAATCCACCCAGGGCCTCATCAGAAGAAAGGCCTGGCACTCAGCCTGGAAAACCCTATGGAGTGTAGTTCTACTCTGCACCCATGGGATCGCCATGAGTTGGAATCGACTTGAACGGCAACTGAATTTTCAGGGATACACGTAGACACAAGGGGAAGACAGACTACCTGATGCCGACAGAGGCAGATGAATCTACAAGGCCAGGAATTCCAAAGACTGCCAGCTACTGGAAGCTGAAATAGACAGAGAAGGATCTCCCTCTAGAGCCATACCTTGAATTCAGACTTTTACCCTTCTGAACAATGAGAAAATTCCTGTCTTTAAAGCCACCCACTTGTGATATTTGTGTTACAGCAGCACTAGGAAACTAAGACATATAGCTCGACCCCAGCATGGCGGAGAGACATGGCTGAGAACATGCGTATAGTCATGGGGCATGAACTCCGAGTTAAGACATGGACAACTGAAAAGCATTAGTAAACCAAAGTGGGTTAAGGGTAAATGGAAGATACAGCAGAAATTCAAGGGGTTTATAGCACCAGCAGGAACCACAAAAAGACCTCATTAGCAGAGGGAGGCCCCAGACCCTGAACAATCCCAAGAAAGAATAGGACACGTGTCTGCATTCACTGATGTCAGGACAAATCCCGGTGGAATGTCCGAGACAAGACCAGGCTAGCCGTATCTCAGCATTGAGGTCCAGGACACAAGCAAAGACCAGCACGAGGCTGAGGTCTCTCTGGCCACATGGACAGGCAAGGCCGTCCTCCATATTCCCAAATGCCATTCTGAGACGATCTGGGTGAGGGTGGGCAGGAAAAGAATCTGAAAGCCTGAGCAATTTTTCCAAGAAGACTAAGTTAAACCTAAAGAGATTTTATACATTATTGGCTTGGACTAATTTTAAACTGAAGCCAAATTTAGAGTCTTTTCTAGCAACCCAGAGTAGGAGATGGGTAGGGGAGATGGTTCAGAGTATCAGATTAGTTATAGATCAGGAGTGCTCGGTCTTTGGTGTGCATCAGAATCACCTGGTTGTTGTTGTTGTTAGTTGCCATACAGTCAGCTCCATCTCATAGTGACCCCACCTACCCACCTATCCATCCATCCCTCTACCCACCCACCCATCCACCCATCTACACCCACCAACCTATCTATCACCAGGAATAAAATACATATTTGCAACAGAATGAAATGTTGCCCGGTCCTGCACCATCTTCAAGATCGTTGGTAAGCTCGAGTCTATTGTCCTGGCCACTGTGTATTTTGAGTGCTAGACGGCTCATTTTCTAGCACTATATTGGACCACAGGGTTTTCATTGGCTATTTTTTGGAAGAAGATCCCCAGGCCTTTCTTCCTAGTCTGCCTTAGTCTGAAAGTTCCACTGAAACCTGTCCACTATGGGTGACCCTGTTGGCATTTGAAACACTGGAGTCATAGCTTCCAACATCACAGCAACACGCAAGCCACCACAGGAAGAAAAACTGGCAAATGAGTGGTGGAGGATCATCTGGAGGTCGTGTTAAATTACATATCACTGGGCCCCACCCTCAGAGTTTCTGATTTCTAGGTAAGTCTGGGGTAGGACCTGAAAATTCATATTTCTTTTTATTTATTTATTGGTGAATTTTTGTTTTTATCAGGGGTAGGTTGAGAAGTCACCTTGGGTATACCCCCAGGGAATGTCCATTGCCGATTCTAATCTTCCTGGGATGGTTTTTTGAGTTTTTTCTTTTTCTTGGAGCTATTGCTCTTGCTGCTAGCAGCCTCTTCAGGTCCACTGCTGACTGGCTCCTCCTTGGAAGAAAGTTTTTTCTTTTTCTTTGGGACACTTCTGCTGTTACCTGCCTCTTCAGGATCACTAGCTGGTTCCTCTTTGGGGAAAGATTTCTTCCTCTTGGGGAAACTTGTGCTGACAGCTGTCTCTTTGAGATCACTACTAACCAACTCTTCCCTGGAAAAAGATTTCTTTTTCTTGGGTTTGGGGAGAACAGAGCTAGATGGGTCTTCCATTCCATTTTCCTGTGGAGCTTCCTGGGGCCTTCGCTTTTTCTTCTTTTCTGGGTCATTCAGCCGTCTCCTCACACTCCTCAGGAGTACTACTGCTGTTTTCCAAAGCCATGAGCACAATCACAGCCAGCTGCTGCTTTTACTTCTTCAAGTGTTTCTTCTCCTGTTTCTCCAGCTTCCTAGCACTCTCGACGGCCGCTTCTTCTACCTAAACCATTGCCTCCTTCATGACATCCAGATTCTTTCACAGACTCTCCAGTCTCGTAGAACGAGAGCTGCTCCTTGACTTGCTCTTGAAGCTTTTCCCCAAATATGCTGGTGGGCATTATGAGAAACAATGAACTCGTGAGACAATATTGCATTTGTTTGTCAGGTATCTGGAGATGCGGCCTCTGTTCTTGGCAGCTGCTCAGCCAATGAAGATGGAGTGGAAAACGAGTCCATATTTTGAAGTGTTTCCCCTTGTCTTCAGGGCTATGGAAGCTTGGTCCCTTTTGCTGGGCCCTGGGAATCACTCAGACACCAGGACTGGCCATAACCCCCATGGCTGAGGTCTGTATAGGTCAGGGGCCCTGGTCAGCTATCACTGTGAAAAATTTGCATTTCTTACAAGCTCCCAAATGATTCCTATGTTGCCAGTCCAGGGATGACACACTGAGAACCACTATTCTGGAGAATTAAGGAACTCCACTTTCTTGATACATCTAAATGTAGTAATGTTGAGTCTTCCCCGTCTCCATCCATCCGTCCATCCACCCATCCACCCACTCAGCCACCCACCCACACCCAGCTATTTCTCTATCACCAGAAATACAATACATATACCAGTGGCAGTCATGAGTATAATTAGGTTGTAGAAATATGGATGATTTGTATTCTTTACTGTGTACATTCTGAACTTTTCTAATTACCTAAAATGTGCACATAGCACTTCTGAAATCTGAATATATACATGTGTGTACACACACACACACACACACACACACACACACATACATATATATACTCTTCCTTCAAGGCTATAACTCTTCTTCAAGGCCTGGGCTGGTCCTGCCCTTCCTGGAACTTCTTGGAGTAGATATTTTACAACGAAGATCAGGTCTTTTTATAGCAAAGAACACAGACACCAAATAGGTGTGATATGGGGGTAAAGAAAAATCCCACAGCCTTTAAATATCTCCTTCATCCACCTGCTGTATCAGAAATTGTTTAATAGACTAACCCCTTAAAGATCTTCTGAAGATGTACATCATCACTGACCTCAGTTTCAATGTTATGTGGTAGGAATCACAGTTACCCATCCAACCAGGAAAAGTTACAATATAACACAACATCTGGATTGACCTAGGGACATTGCTTCTTAGGACAGAACAGTTTAAGGGGTTAGGACAACCAACAGATTTTTTAAAAAATAATATTTTATTGTGTTTTCAGTGAAAGTTTGCACTGCAAATTAAGTTCCCATTTGACAATTTCTACACAAATTGTTTGGTGACATTAGTTATATTTTTCACAATATGTAACTGTTTTCTTTAATTATGTTCTGGTTGCTCTGTTTCCAGTACCCTAGTTTCCCTGCCCCCTTATTTTCTCATCATTGCTTTAGTGTAATTGTTGACCTTTTGGCCTCATACTGATGGTTTTTTAATTGAGCATTATACTCATGGATAATATTCTTTATTTTGTGTCTCAGTCTGTTATTTCACTAAAAGGTGACCTGAGGGGATAACTTCAGTTCAAGGTCGAAAGAGTGTCTCAGGGCGATAGTCTCAGGGAGTCCTCTAGCCTCAAACGGTCCAGTAAGTCTGGATGTTTTAAGAATTTGAGTACTTTTCCAAGTTTTAGTCCCATTCTGTCAGGGTTTATCTATCGTGGTCCTGATTAGAACGGTCAGTAGTGGTAGCTGGGCACCATCTAGTTCTTATGGTTTGAGGGTAGGTAAGATGGTGGCTTATGTAGGCTATTAGCCCTGTAAGACTAGTCTCTTCTCTGAGACTTTGGTTTCCTTGTTTCTGTTTTGCTCTTAACAAGTAGAGACCAACAGTTGTATCTAGATAGCAGATTTTAAGGTGAGTTTCAGTACCAAAAATTCCAGGCATGCCACCCAGCCTGGAGGAAGGAATAGCAGCTGTGAGCCCCCAAGGGTTAGCCCGGGAAAGGAGTCCTGGAGAGAGGGAGCTAAGGCAGGCATGCATAAATCACATTAAGCCTGAGATGCCAGGGTTCCCCGGGATGCACCGCAGCTCCCAGCTGGTACCCGCCCTGCCACCTCAGTGCAGCTAATTTGCACAGGGGCTTGGCAGGAAGCCTGCTGGGAAGGCCAAATGGCCAATACAGGTGGAAATAGTACATTTCACACACAGTTAAGGTTTAAAAGCAATTCAATTGCTTGTGGAAAATTGTCCTTTGAATGTCTTGGGATATCTTATTTCCAAAGGTAAAATTTTCTGGGCAAGAAGTGGTGCAGGAGGCCCAAATCTGGCTCATAATTAAAATCACAGGAGGCAATTCGTTTTAAAAGGTAGCCTTAGTTCTTACAGAGACCCAGCTTGCCTTCTGTAAGCACCACCACCCACTTATTTCGTATCTGCCTCGTTTATACAAATGGCTTAAATGGAGATTTCTTAAACTCTGCTTTAGGGGTGTCCCGGCCTTAGAGGCTAAGCGGACAGACAACAGCTCCAAGCCAAGAGGATCCATTTATTTAGAAGCACTGAAATCCATCTCTTTTGGCTGTAACACTCTGTTGATCTTATTCCACTTCCAGCTCAGGAATAAAATCCTTCAGCAGCAGCATTAACAAGCTGCTGAATAGTTCTCTTGAATTCCACCCAGGACTGACCATCCATGGCCTCTGTGTTCAAGGTGACACATACCATCGCTCCCAGGGCACAGGAGGCCCAGCTAACTGTGGAGCAATTATCTGTTCCCTTGTCATTCTCCCTACTTGGCTGTGAGCTCCTTTAGGACGGGAATCATGTGTGAATCATCATAGTAACCATAAATGCCTAGCACTGTGTCTGGTGCATTGTACGTTACTTAATGTTTGTTGAATGAATTAATGAATGAATGAGAAGTTCAATAAACACATAACAATAATTGTAATGGCTCCCATACAGAGAGCATTTGCTATGTATCCAACAGTATGCTAAGCAGTTTCCATTTATGATTCCATTTAATCCTCCTAGGAAATCATTTTACAAGTAAGACAGGACTGGAGGTGGTGAATGGGGAAGGAAAAGGAAAAGAAGGAAGAAAGATGAAAAGAGAGAAGGGGAGGGATTAGAGAGAGGATAGAAAAGAAGGCGAGGAGAGGAAAGGAAGAGAGGAGTAGGACAGAACAGACAGGAGAAGTGCAGGATGGAGAGGGGAGGGGTGATTAGAGCTGAAATGGGGGTAGGAGGGTTTAAAAAGAAGGAGGGAGAGACTGGCTGGCCCCTGCAAGCAGCCTTGTCCAAAGGGGAGCTCCGTCCAGCGGAAGGTGTTGGGAGGCCTGCAATCGAGCCAGCAGAACACACCATCTGGAGGGGTTGAAAGGGACCTGGTGCAACTCCAAGATAGCAGTTGACACCAAGGACCCGACAAGAGTGACCTGCTGGACAACAGGCCTGGCAAAAGGACTCTTCATGCAGGCCAAATTTGAAAACTGAGCCGGGCCTGGTAGAAACCTGTCAGCAAGTAGTGAAGCAGGCGACGCTGGATTAGAAAGCAGCGACTGGACACCAATCCCCAGTTACTAACAAGGCCTTAGGCGCAAGGCGGGAATCCAGTTACGGAACTACAGAACAAGAGGAGGACCAGGGAAGGTATTTATTGTCATATTATAGCAAACTGTTTGTACATTTGTTTTGTTTTAAAAGTAAATACTTCATTGTTTTGGAAAAAATACATGGTCATTATAAAATAAAATTAAGCAATACAAAATAGAACAAAGGACAAAGAATAAAGCTCCTTAAATTGTATTACCTAGGAATAAGTCTTGTTACTGTCAAATAAACTTTATTTCAAACAACCCTCTAAGCTCATATACGGAGAGAAACATAGATAAATAGATGGATGCCCAGATGGACACTCGAACAGACAGATAGGTAGATATTTACTAAAATGGAATCACATTACAAATGTTATTTTTAAAGTACTAAATTAATTTTGAATTTAACAGGGAAACATTCTGCAGAGATGCTGAAGGAATTGCTGAACTCAACATAAGTAATCTGTCACAGGAGATTAATTCCCGAAGAATCCTTTGAGGTTAAGGAAAAAAAAAAAAAAAAAAAAACTATGAAAAATATTAAGAGGGTGGAATCGTGGTTTTTTAGGAATGGTCTTCATTCTAGATAGCACTGTTTAACTCCTTGCTGTGAAAGATGAGAAAAGTAGCACCAGTGCCGTTTCTCCCACTTCCAGTTGTAGCTTAATTCTTGCAGCTATGTGGTTCTTTTTATGCTGATGTGTTTTAAACATCTGTATTCTATTCAGTAAGCAAGTTCTCATGGTTGTCTTGTTTCCATTTTTAAATGGATTCAGACTGGCCCTTATACCAAAGCTTCCCTATCCAGAGGTCTTGATTTTGATCCATCTTCCTTCATCTGCTGGATTTACTAGTAAGTTTTGCCCCCCATCCCTAACAAGGGCTATTGTGACTGTATTCCTTCAGCTCTGCACACCTGAGAGATCTGTTACCATTTTGTGTGTGTGTGTGGTCATATATTTATGCCATCAATGAGTTAGAGTGTTTCACGAAACTAAATTCTGGTATTTTAAAATAAAAACTCAAAATAGATATTTTTCACAAAATGGTCTCTTTACTAGTATTAATGCTATGAAGGAAGAAATTGAGACTCGTTTAAATTGCTATTTCTGTAGTTGCATTAACACTTTCCCTAAAGCAGTGGTCAGGATTTGGTTAAGATTTTGGTTAAGCAATTATTATTTTAAAGTTTTAAAGTTAAAATAAGAATAGAACTTTAACTGAAGAGTTAATTTTAGGTTTTAGTCTCTTGTTATGTAAGGAGTGATTAAATGTCATAAAATGCAGTATTTCAGGGACCAAACTTCTGAGTTTAGCATTTATTATTAAATCTTCCTCTCGGGTTTCATGATATAATAAATTTGTCATATTTTCAGGGAAAAAATTAAATAATGCTATATGATGTAAATTAAAATTATAATTCATTCTGATCTATTGCTATTTGTTAACTATGCAAATTCTATGCTCAAGGTATACCTTACTTTGGGCTTATTAATCTGTTACTCATTTGCTGCCTGGTGCATGCCTGACTTTTGTCTTTTTTCTTTCCAGAAATCATTTCTAATATTAGTTAGTCAAGTATTCTTTTTCAACACCATTTTTACTTTTTAAAATAATTTATTTATATTTATTCCTTTCTATTTTTATTTTAATTTTTTTTGTCAGAAGCAATGTGTTCACAATTTCATAAGAACATAGTAGCACTAATTTCTGTCTCTCTCCTGAGCCTTTAAAGACAGAACAAAATTGTCTGTCTTAAAACTTACTGCTGAATGAAGGCGAAAAAAAAACTCTCTCCCAAGAATCCGTAACCACAAACTAACCTTCCCACATATTTAGAGGCCAAATTTATATTTCCCAGTGGTCTGAAAAAACCTCCAGCCAAAAGTATGGTTTCAGATCATCCCAGACTTTGATATTGCCTTAAACCACAAAACAGAAATAAATGCAGTTCCTCTCTGGAGGATACCACCTTCAACCCAGGCCTCCAAGAATTCCTACAGCTCAAGTTCCAACCGAAATGAGCATCTTGGAGTTTAATATCACAAAACACACAAGAAAACAAGGTACCATGTTTGAGAATAAGCCAAAACTAGAGAGGGCTGAAACACCATGCAATATGTCAGATATTAGAATTACCAGACACACAATGTAAAATTATGTTTAATACACTTAAATAAATAGAGGGGCTACTTGAAAATGAGCAGTGTGAAGTGTGACCACAGAGATTTGAAGATGAACCAAACAAAATATTCAGAAATGAAAAAAAATCTAATAACTGAAATTAAAACCTCAGTGACTGGCTAACAGCAAATTAATCACAGAGAAAAGTTAGAGTGGAAAGAATGAGGAGGCTGCGTCTGGCTCCTGCTCTCACAGGCATTGCAGTACATTGAGCTCCATAGAGACAGCGCGGGGTCAGGCAGAGCTGGTCGGCACTGGGTAACTCTGCCTCGAGGATGAAAAAATAACTAAACATGGGCAAAGAAGATCCTAAGAAGCCGAGAGGCAAAATGTCATCATATGCATTTTTTTGTGCAAACTTGCCGGGAGGAGCACAAGAAGAAGCACCCAAATGCTTCAGTCAACTTCTCAGAATTTTCTAAGAAGTGCTCAGAGAGGTGGAAGACCATGTCTGCTAAAGAGAAAGGAAAATTTGAATATATGGCAAAGGTGGACAAGGCCGATTATGAAAGACAAATGAAAACCTATATCCCTCCTAAAAGGGAAACAAAAAAGAAATTCAAGGGTCCCAACGAACCCAGGAGGCCTCCTTTGTCCTTTTTCTTGTTTTGTTCTGAGTATTGCCCAAAAATCAAAGGCAAGCATCCTGGCCTAGCTATTGATGATGTTGCAAAGAAACTTGGAGAGATGTGGAATAATACTGCTGCCGACGACAAGCAATCTTACGAGAAGAAGGCCGCTAAGCTGAAGGAGAAATATGAAAAGGATATTGCTGCATACCAGGTTGAAGGGAAGTCTGATACAGCCAAAAAGGGGGTTGTCAAAGCTGAGAAAAAACAGAAAAAGGAGGAAGAGGAAGAGAAAAATGAAGATGATGATGAATAAGTTGGTTCTAGCACAGTTTTTTTTCTTGTTTATAAAGCATTTAACCCCCCTGTACAAAACTCACTCCTTTTGAAGAAAAAGTTGAAATGTAAGACTGTGTAAGATTTGTTTTCAAACCATTGTTGTACTGTTGTTAGGTGCCATCAAGTCGGTTCCGACTCACAGTGACTCTACAGGACAGAGTAGAACTACAGATTTGAATCTGTAATGTAAAACCTTCCCACAAAGAAAACTCCAGGCCCAGATGTATTCACTAGAAAATTCTACCAACTCTTTAAAGAAAAAATAAAGCCAATCTCACACAAACTCTTAATTTTTTAAGGCAAACATAATCCTAACACCAAAACCTGGCAAAAACAGTACAAGAAAGAAAAATTATGGTTCAATCTAACTCATGAACATAGATGCAAAACTGTTAATGAAAATATTAGCAAAGAAAATCCACCAATTTGGCAAAATTAGTTCAATTAGAAGTGCATTTACCTCTTGACCTAGCAATCACACTTCTTGGGATTTAGCCTACAGATTTAACTGCCCTCATATACAATAATGAGTGTTCATTACAAAATAGAGTATTCATTGCCACGTTGTTTGTATTAGCAAATGATTGGAGACAACCCAAGTTTCCAGCAATAAAGGGCTTGTTAAATAAATTGTGGTACATTCATACAATAGAATATTGTGCATCTATATAAAAAAGAATGATGATATTCCATATTGATATGAAAAGATCTCTAAGATATATTGTTAAATTAAAAAATCAAAGTATACAACAGCATGCTGACAAATGTATAAGAAGGTAGAAAAATAAGAATTTATATTCATATTAATTTGTATGAATATTAAGAAACACCAGAAGATTACAATAATCTAATCAAAATGGTGAACTGTTTTTGGGGAGGTGGGTTGTAATCAGTGGTTGGAGAAGGAATTTTTTGTTGTTGTTGTACTTTAGATGAAGGTTTACTGAACAAACAGTTTCTTAGGAGAAAGAATTTTTTATTGAATTTTCTCCTTTTATGTTGTTGAGCTTTGTGACTATATTATAAATAAATAAATAAATATCAAACAATAATAATGTCATATGGGGACAAAGCAAAACAAGCTTATAAGAAAAGAAGTGGGTGATAGGCATTAAGGCATTTCAAGGTCCTTTATCATTTTGGGATGGTGAGTAAAGAAATTGCTTAACATTGGAATCTAATAAGTTAAACAAATTCATGTTACAATTCCTAGGCTGATCACTAAAAGAATAGATATAGCTGTGTATAACTGCTGAATCCATAGGGGAAAAAATGCGAAGTAACAAAAAATACTTAATCTGTCAAAAGAAGACAATCAAACAGAGAATGAGGTGGGAGGTGGGAGTGATAAAGGTACAGCAAATAGCACAACAAAAAATGGTGGAAATATAATTAGATATACCAGTAAAAACAGCAAATATAAATGGATTGAATGTTCATTAATAAATAAAGATTATCAGAATTTTTAAATATCTGGTTATGTGGTCTTTACAAGAGCATATAAATAGAACTTAAGGATACAGAAAGGTTGAAAAAAATACAATGGAAAACGCTATATGGCAAATATTAAGCAAAATAAAGCTAATGAAGCTATATTAATACCAAACCAAATGAATGTTAAAGCATAAAATTTTCTTAAAATAAAGTTTAAATAATATGCATGGAATAATATAACCTCAAAGTGTATAATGCAAACTTTGGCAGAATTACTAGGAGATATATCTCACAACCATAGTGAGAGATTTTAACCTATCTACCTCAGAACTTGTGGTTTCAAGGAGACAATAAATAAATAAATAAGGACATACAAGATTTGAACAACATAAAAAATAATCCTGAACAAAAGGCTGTATATAGAACTCTGGAGCCAATAAAAAGAGAAAACAGATGAAGCACACAAGAAACATTTACAAAAATTGACTTTGTACTAGACTATAAAATAAGTGTTAATAAATTTCAAAGGACTGATATCATCAGAGTATGTTTTCTTACTTGTTGTTGTTGTTAGGTGCCACTGAGTACCTTCCAACTCATTGCCACCCTACTTACAACAGAATGAAACACTGCCCAGTCCTGCACCGTCTTCATGATCGTTGTTATGCTTGAGCCCATTGTTGCAGCCACTGTGTCAATCCACCTCATTGACGGTCTTTCTCTTTTTTGCTGACCCTCTATTTTACCAAGCATGATGTCCTTCTCCAGGGACTGATCCCTCCTGATAACACATCCAAAGAATGTGAGACAAAGTCTCATCATCCTCACTTCTAAGGAACATTCTGGCTGTACATCTTCCAAGACTGATTTGTTCATTCTTCTGGCAGCCTATGGTATATTCAATATTCTTCACCAACACCATAATTCAAAGTCATCGGTTCTACTTCAGTCTTCCTTATTCACTGTCCAGCTTTCACATGCATATGAGACAATTAAAAACACCATGGCTTGGGTCAGGTGCAACTTAGTCTTCAAAGTAATATGTTTGCTTTTAAACACTTTAAAGCAGTCTTTTGCAGCAAATTTGCCCAATGCAATACGTTGTTTGATTTCTTGATTGCTCCTTCCAGGGGCGTTGATTGTGGGTCCAAGTAAAATTAAATCCTTGACAACTTCAATCTTTTCTCTGTTTATCATGATGTTGCTTATCGGTCCAGTTGTGAGGATTTTTGTTTTCTTTATGTTGAGGTGCAATCCATACTGAAGGCTGTAGTCTTTAATCTTCATCAGTAGGTGCCTCAAGCCCTCTTTATTTTCAGTGAGCAAGGTTGTGTCATCTGCATAACACCAGTTGTTGATGAGTCTTCCTCCAATCCTACTGCCAAATTCTTCTTAATATAGTCCAGCTTCTCAGATTATTTGCTCAGCATACAGATTGAATAAGTATGGTGAAAGGATATAACCTTGACACACACCTTTCCTAATTTTAAACTATGCAGTACCCCCCACCCCCCAACTTGTTCTTTCAAATAACTGCCTCTTGGTCTATGTACAGGTTCCTTATGAGCACAATTAAGCGTTCTGAAATTCCCATTCTTCACGATGTTGTGTTATGACACACAGTAGAATGCCTTTGCATAGTCAATAGAACACAAGTAAACATCTTTCTGCTATTCTCTGCTTTCAGCCAAGATCCATCTGACATCAGCAATGATATCCCTAGTTTCACATCCTCTTCTGAATCCGGCTTGAATTTCTGGCAGTTCCCTGTCAATGTAATGCTGCAACTGCTTCTGAATTATCTTCAGCAAAATTTTACTTGCGTGTGATGTTGAAGAAAGAAGTCCAAGTTTCACTGAAGGCACTGGCAAAAAACAAGTCTCCAGGAATTGACAGAATACAAACTGAGATGTTTCAACAAATGAATGCAGCGCTGGAGGTGCTCACTCATCTATGCCAAGAAACTGGAAGATAGCTACATGGCCAACCAACTGGAAGAGATTCGTGTTTGTGCCCATTCCAAAGAAAGGAGATCCAACAGAATGCAGAAATTATCAAACAATATCATTAATATCACACACAAATTTTCTTACTACTAGGCTAATTCAAAATGAGTCAAGACCTAAATACAAAGCCAAAAACTATAAAGTTCACAGAAGAAAAAATAGGATCAATGCTAGAGGCCCTAATACACAGCATTAACAGGATACAAACCATAATCAACAACATACAAACTCCAGAAGACAACCTAATAACTGGGATCTTCTAAAAATTAAACACTTACACACATCAAAAGACTTCACCAAAAGAGTAAAAAGAGAACTTACAGACTGGGAAAAAATTTTTGGACATTACAAGTCAGACAAAGGTCTAATCTCTAAAATCTACAAGAAAATCCAACACCTCTACACAAAAAGACAAATAATCCTGTTAAAAAATGCACAAAGGAAATGAACAGACACCTCACCAAAGAAGACATTCAAATGGCTAACAGACAGATGAGGAAATACTCGCGATCACTAGCCATTAGAGAAATGCAAATCAAAACCACAATGAGATGCCATCTCACTCCGGCATTACCAACACAAATCAAAAAAACAGGAAATAACAAATGTTGGAGAGGCTGCGGTGAGATCGGAACTCTTACGCACTGCTGGTGGGAATGCAAAATGATACAACCATTTTAGAAAATGATTGGCACTTGCTTAGAAAGCTAGAAATAGAAATACCATACAATTCAGCAATCCCACTCCTAGGAATATATCCTAGAGAAATAAGAGCCGTCACATGAATAGACATAGGCATACCCATGTTCATTTCAACATTGTTCACAATAGCAAAAAGATGGAAACAACCTAGATGCCCATCAACAGATGAATGGATAAACAAAGTATGGTACATACACACAATGGAGTATTATGCAATGATAAAGAATAATGCTGAATCTGTGAAGCATCTCATAACATGGATGAAACTGGAGGACATAAGCCAATCACAAAAGCACAAATACTGTATGAGACCACTACCGTAAAAACTCATGAAAATGTTTACACACAAAAGGAAACAATCTTTGATGGTCATGAGGTATGGCGGTGGATACTAAATAGACAATAGATAAGTGGTAACTTTGGTGAAGGGTAAGACAGTGCACAATACTGGGGAAGCCAGCACAACTTGTACAAGGAAGGGTCATGGAAGCTCCATAGACACATCCAAACTCACTGAGGGACTGAACTGCTGGGCAGAGGGCTGTGGGGACCTTGGTCTCTGGGAACATCTAGCTCAGTTGACATAACATAGTTTATAAAGAAAATGTTCTACATTCTACCTTGGTGAGTAGCGTCTGGAGTCTTAAAAGCCTGTGAGCAGCCATCTAAGATACTCCACTGGTCTCACCCCTTCCGGAGCAAAGGAGAATGAAGAAAACCAAAGACACAAGGAAAATATTAGTCCAAAGGACTAATAGACCACATAACACAGCCTCCACCACCCAGAGCCCAGAAGAACTAGATGGTGCCCGGCTACCACCACCAACAGGGATGTGACAGGGATCAGATCACAACATGGATCAAAGACCTAAATATAAAATCTAAAATGATAAAGATGATGGAATTAAAAATAGGGACAATGCTAGGGGCTCTAATACCCAGCATAATTACAATATAAATCATAACTAACAATGCACAAACACTAGAAGATAAAGTAGATAACTGGGAGCTCCTAAAAATGAAACACGTCCATCAGCGACCATGTAGAACACAGAACTGCCCCATAGGGTTTCCAAGGCTGTAAATATTTACGGAAGCAGACTGCCGCATCTTTCTCCCACAGAGCAGCTGATGGGTTTGAACAACTGACCTTCTGGTTGACAGCTGAGCGCTTTAACCACTGTACCACCAGGGTTCAACCCCTTTCCTTACTAAGGGTATACTAAGTATAAGGATATACTAAGGATATACTCAAGAGATGCTTTCGTATCCACCCACTGAAAGCTTTTACTTTCTTCTTTATATCTGTCAGTGTTGCATAAAATTTCTATAATATAGGGCAACATTTGTAGTAACTGTTAAATGAGAAACTATTTTGTTCTGTAAGCCTTCATCTTAAGTGAGAATAACAGCACAATTCGAAGAGCGTAGTCAATGTCACTGAACTGTGCGTGTAGAAATTTTTGAAATGGTGTATCTTTGGCTATGTGTATTTTCACCAAAAGAAAAGGTTGAGAAGTTAGAGGGTTAATATGTTGTGGGGTTGTTAACCGATGTCATAAAACAACATGTGTACTACTGTTTCATGAGAAACTATTTGTTCTGTAAGCCTTCACCTGAAGTACAATAAAATATAAAAAAAAAGGAAAAAAAATTTCTATAATAAACATGTATTGCTTTAAAAAAAAAAAAAAAGTAAGGGCACAGTGGTGTTTCTTTTTTTTTTCTTGATTTTATTTATAGCCTGCCTTTTTCCAAAATGTATTTGAGGTGACTTTTAACAATAAAACATACAATGAGGTTAATGAAATAGAAAATCAAGACCAAGAGAAAACAGAGAGCAAATAAGGAAGCAGGGAAGGAGTAAATGAGTTGCAAGGATAACCTGGTTTTCTGTTGTGAAATGAGTTACTTCATATCCCTGCCATGTCCAAATTGGATGGGCCCTAGGACCTGGTGGGAAGGTCAGCAGGTTCCAGCTAGGGAAATGGAAGCCCTACAGGAGGGTGGTTTTAATCTGCCAATTTTGGAAGCAGTTCTCCAGGCCTTTCTTCCTAGTCTGTCTTAATCTGAAAGTGCCACTGAAACCTGTTCAGCATCATAGCAACACACAAACCTCCAAAGATAGATGGGTGGTGGCTGCACATGAGATTCATTCTTTGATCACGGGGATGACACAGGGCCAGGCAGCGTTTTGTTCCATTGTGCTTGATGTTGCCATGAGTCCACAGCCAACTAGACAGTGTCTAACAATGACAACAGCAACAAAGGAGTAAAGCAGAGACTAGACCTATGCATGGCCTTGAGCTAAGTGCCTATTTCCCCAACATAGCCCCACAAGAAGTAGAACATGCAGTCATGTCATAAATAAGGAAACCGTGTCATAATTATACCTAGAGCCAGCCAGCTAATGCCTCAAGAAACATCTAAGAACGTGCTTACAGGTTGATTTAAACAAATCAACATTTACAACATTGAAATGGGACATTAAAATTGAAAAGTTAACATGGGGACAATTCAGAAACGGGCTACTTGTTTTCTTCTGGAAGAATAACACTTTCACATGATTGTTCTTAATGTTGCAAGTAGATTATTATCCAGGGACGTGGGTTGGACAGGCAACCCAGCTGTCCTTCCCTCCTCCACACATACCTAGGCTGTTCTTTTGTTTGATGCTGCCATATTTTTGTTAAGCATGGCAGAGTTCATTTCATCACCTACTGCCCACACAGCCCCAACTCTAATGCCTCCCCACTTCCTGCAGGGTAAACTACAAATTCCTCAAACTGATATTCAAAGCTCTCAATAACCAGATCACACCCCATCCACCTAAATTGTTTCCAACTCAAATTAGCAAAAACTTACTCAGTTAAATAGATATGGGTACAAAAATGCATAACTTCCCCATAAAATCTGACACCTAGCAGAGGAGATAGATACCTATCTATATATAGATAGACAAATCCCAACAACACAATGTGGAGTGGCAATTATAATGGGAACCCAAATGGTGGAATAATTTATTTTTTTGTATTAGGGTGAAGGGGCAGTTAGAAAAGCCCAAGATGCTAGGAGTCATCTGAGCTAGGTCTTGGAGTATGAATAGGAATTTGGCCCGTTTAACGGGAAGGGTATTCTAGCTAGGATGAGAAAAGAGTTCAAAGGTGTGAATGAGCATTTTTTTTCAGGGAACAGAGAGCAATCCAGAGCCGCTAGAGAATAACAGGACTACTTTACTGCAAAACTCCACTGGCATTATTGACATTGCATGTTGTCATGGCTGAATTGTGTCCCTAAAAATATGTGTATCAATTTGGCTAGGCTATGATTCCCAGCATTGTGTGATTGTCCACCATTTTGTCATATGATGTGATTTTCTTATGTGTTGTAAATCCTGTCACTATGATGTTAATGAGTTGGATTAGCGGAGTTATGTTGATGAGATCTACAAGATTAGATTGTGTCTTAAGCCAATCTCTTTTGAGATATTAAAGAAAGAAGCGAGCAGAGAGACATGGGGGACTCATACCACCAAGAAAGTAGCACTGGGAGCAGAGCGCATACTTTGGACCTATGAACCCTGCGCCTGAGAAGCTTCCCGACCAGGGAAAGATTGATGACCAGGATCTTCCTCCAGAGCCGACAGAGAGAGAAAGTCTTCCCCGAGAGCTGACGCCCGGAATTTGGACTTCTAGCCTACTAGACTGTGAGCGAATAAACTTCTGTTTGTTGATGCCGTCCACTTCTGGTATCTCGGTTATAGCAGCACTAGATGACTAAGATACATGCCAAGTGATGCCATCTATACAAAAATACAGTTTGAACTGTACCCCCTGAATGGTGTGGCCCCACAGCATCTAACTGAGAATGGCTGGACGTGCAGCTAGAAAGGTAAGCTTGGGCTAGGTGATAAGGGGCTTTGAAATCTAAAGAATGTATACTTTATTCTGTGGAAAATAAGAGACCTGTCAGGAATTTTTAAGCCTGGAGTGACTCGATCATGTTTGAATATTCAAAAAGACACTTATTTTAAAAGATCATTCTTAAGTATCCAGAAAGATAATTTGGGGCCAGAGAGAGAGGCTGGAGTTCAGTTAGGAAGCAATAGCTTTGGCCAATGATTTAGGAAGACCCTGAACAGAACAGTGGAAAGGGGAGTTAAGGTAAGGGGATGGGTGGTGAGACTTTCAGTGGGAAACTCTAGTGAAGTTAGTAAACCTTTGATGTGGGTGGTGAGAGGAGGAGTCTACAATAAGTCCAGGAATTGGGGGACAGAGTAGGTGGGAATAGTGTTCCCCAAGAGAAGAAATTCCAGGTAGGAACTGGTTTATGGGGAAGGATGATAAGTTCCATCTAGGATATATGAATTTAAGAGGATTGTGGAACATTAGTATAACTTGAGATAAAGGTCTGGGATTCATTAGCAAAAGCTAGGCTCAAAATAAAGATTTGAGAATTATAACAAGTAGAGAGTAGTTGAAAGTCATGGAACTAGATTTCTAGCTTTTAGTTATGATGCAGACAATTGCAAATGGTCATCACTCCCACTATAGCAACTAGGGAAAAAAAGGAAAATCTAAAAAAAAAAAAAAAAAGTACGTTTTTAAAAGACTTTTTTAAAATGTATGTTTTTAAAACAGCTTTGTGGAAGCAAAGAAGTCTAAAAGAACAAAGTCCCATGAAGGATGAGACCTCCCTATGTGAGAGGAGTTGAGGGGCTGGTGGTGCCTTTCTTCCCTGGAGGTGTCTGCTGGGTCTTGGGACAAATGTATGTGGAGAATCTAGCTTAACAGATTTAGAGGGACTTTGTAGGGTTGAGGAGAAAGCTTTGGAACTTTGATCAACCTTGCAGGCTGGCAAGAAAAATTGTAATCTGTAAGAGCTTTAAACACAGAACTAGTTCTTCGAGTCCTCCGATTGTCCCCATGTAGTTTATCCTGGGTGTGCAGTCATAGCAGGGAGAGAGAGCTACAGGAGGCAGAGAGAGACCTCCACAGTCATGTGGTGCTCAGATACCAAAGTCCTACCAGAGGCAGGGACCGATAATATACATACACAGGACAACATCTTGACCCTTATCACTCATCATATGCAAAAATTAGTTCAGATTAAAAAACTGTTACTATCTAGTCAATTCCAACTCATGGCGACCCTATGTGTATCAAAATAGAACTGTCATCCATACGGTTTTGACGGGCTGATTTTTTCAGAAGTACATCACCACAATCAACCAACTTGTTCTTATAGACATATAACAAACACTCCACCCAACAGCAGCCAAGTATACTTTCTTTTCCAATGCACATGGAACATTCTCCAGAATAGACCACATATTAGGCCATAAAGCAAGCATTAACAAAATCCAAAGCATCAAAATATTACA
>NW_004443969.1:7925780-7935713 GCF_000243295.1 Trichechus manatus latirostris
TTCTACCCAAAGCAATCTACAGATACAATGCAATCCTGATCCAAATTCCGTCGGCATTTTTTAATAAGATGTAGAAACAAATCACCAACTTCATATGGAAAGGGAAGAGGCCCTGGATAAGTAAAGCATTACTCAAGAAGAAGAACAAAGCAGGAGGCCTCATGTTACCTACCTGATTTTAGAACCTATTATACTGCCACGGTAGTCAAAACAGCCTGGTACTGGTACAACAGCAGGTATATAAACCAATGGAACAGAATTGAGAATCCAGACGTAAATTCATCCACCTATGAGCAGCTGATATTTGACAAATGCCCAAAGTCCATTAGTTGAGGAAAAGACAGTCTCTTTAACAAATGGTGCTGGCATAACTGGATATCCATCTGCAAAAAACTGAAACAAGACCCATACCTCACACCATGCACAAAAATTAACTCAAAATGAATCAAAGACCTAAATATAAAATCGAAAATGGCAAAGATCATGGAAGAAAAAATAGGGACAATGCTAGGAGCTTTAATACATGGCATAAACAGAATACTAACCATCAGTAACAATGCACAAGCACCAGAAGAGAGACTAGGTAACTGTGAACTCCTAAAAATCAAATACTTATGCTCATCAAAAGACTTTACCAAAAGAGTCAAAAGAAAACATACAGACTGGGAAAAAAAAAAATTGGCTACAACAAATCCGATCAGCATCTAATCTCTAAAATCTACACGATACTGCAAAACCTCAACAACAAAAAGACAAATAACCCAATTAAAAAATGGGCAAATGATATGAACAGGCACTTTGCCCAAGAAGACATTCAGGTGGCTAACATATACATGAAGAAATGCCCACCATCATTAGCCATTAGAGAAATGCAAATCAAAACTACACTGAGGTACCATCTCACCACAACAAGGCTAGCATTAATCCAAAAAATACAAAATAATACATGTTGGAGAGGTTGTAGAGAGACTGGAACACTTATACACTGTTAGTGGGAATGTAAAATGGTACAACCACTTTGGAAATCAACTTAGCGCTTCCTTAAAAAGCTAGAAATAGAAGTACCACACGATTCAGCAATCTCACTCCTTGGAATATATCCTAGAGAAATAGAGCCGTCACATGAATAGATATATGCACATCTGCATTCATTGCAGCACTGTTCACAACAGCAAAAAGATGGAAACAACCTAGATGCCCATCAGTGGATGACTGGATAAACAAATTGTAGTAGATTCACACAATAGACTACTATGCAACGATAAAGAACAAGGACGAATCTGTGAAACATCTTATAACATGGAGGAATCTGGAGGGCATCATGCTGAGTGAATTTAGTCAATCACAGAAGGACAAATATTGTATAAGACCACTATTATAAGAACTCAAGAAAAGGTTTAAACACAGAAGAAAGCATTCTTCGGTAGTTACATGGGTGGGGAGGGAGGGAGAGGGTTATTCACTAACTAGATAGTAGACAAGATTTATCTTAGGTGAAGGGAAGGACAGCACACACTACAGGAGAAGTTAGCACAAATGGACTAAGCCAAAACTAAGAAGTTTCCTGAATACGACCAAACACTTCGAGGGACAGAGTAGCAGGGGCAGAGGTCTGGAGACCATGCTTTCAGGGGACATCTAGGTCAATTGGCATAATAAAGCTTATTAAGAAAATGCTCTGCATCCTACTTTGGTGAGTGGCAGCTGGGGTCTTAAAAGTTAGCGAGCAGACATCTGAGATGCATCAATTGGTCCCAACTAACCTGGAGAAAAGTAGAATGAAGAACACCGGTCACAAGGAAAATATTAGCCCAAGAAACAAAAGGGCCACACAAACCAGAGACTCTGTCAACCTGAGACCAAAAGAACTGGATGGTGCCCCGCTACCACCAATGACTGCGCTGACAGGGAACACAACAGAGAGTCCTGGATGGAGCAGGGAAAGGGTGGGGTGCAAATTCTAGTAAAAAGACCAGACTTACTGGTCTGACTGAGACTGGAGGAACCCCAGAAAGCATGGCCCCTGGACTCTCTGTCAAGCAAGAACTACAACAATTCCCGAGGCCAACTCTTCAGACAGAGATTGGACTGGACTGCGGGACAGAAAATGATACTTGTGAAGAGTGTGCTTCTTAGCTCAAGTAGATATGTGAGACTAAATGGGCAGCATCTGTCCAGAGGTGAGATGAGAAGGCAGAGAGGGTTAGAAGCTGGTTGAATGGACACGGAAATCAGGGGTGGAAAGGAAAAGTGTGCTGTCACAGTATAAGGAGAGCAATTAGTGTCACATAACAATGTATGTATAAATTTTTGTATAAGAGACCAGCTTGAATTTGTAAACTTTCACTTAAATTACAATTAAAAAAAAAAAAGAAAACTCAAACAAAAAAAGTAGTAGATCACCAGAACTTTCTTCCAACGCAACTCTGAGTTGATTCAAACCTCCAACTTTTCGGTTAACAGCCAAGCACATTAACTGTTTCAACATCCAGGGACTGCAGTTTGAGATAAATATGTGAAATATGAAAGCTAAAGAATTTTTAAAAATTGATAAATTGGACTTTGTCAAAATGAAAAACTTTAGTTCATGGAAGAACATCATTAAGAGAATTAGAAGATAAGCCACAGACTGGGAGAAAATATTCTTTATGCAAATATATAAATTGCAATGGGTCATCATTCCCACTGTAGCAACTAGAAAAAAATGGAAAAGCTAAAAAATTGTCTACATCATAACTGCGTATGTATATCCCCAATATAACTGGTATCCAGAATATGTAATGAATTTCGAGAAATTAATAAGACAAATCACCTAATGAAAAATGGGCAAAAGATGTGAAAAGACATTTCACAAAAGAAGATATCCAAATGAAAATGTGCTTGAAATATATAGACATCAGGGAAATTCAAATGAAAACCTTAAAGAGATACTACTATACAACCACCAAAATGGACCAAAATTGAAAAGGACTGACAGCTGCAAGCGTTGATGAGGATGAGCAACAGTTGGAATTCTCATAAATAGCTGGTGTGAGTGTAAAATTGTGAAAACACTTCAGAAATCTATTTAGTGGTTTCTAATAAATGTAAACGTAAGTTTCCTCTATGGCCTAGTAATTCTACACCAACCTAATTACTCAAGATATATAAAAATATATTTGTAAAAATAAATACCCATAAAAGACTTGTACAAGAATATTCATAAAAATTGTATTCATAATAGCCCAAAACTGAAAACATTCAATAGAATGGATAAACAAATTGTGGTGTATTCATCTAATGTGTTCATACAACTATAAGAAACAACTACTAAGACAATAACATAGAATCTCAAAAACATTCAGCTAAATGAAAGCAGTCAGATATAAAAGAGTACCAACTTTAAGATTCCATTTATCTGAAATGCAAGAACATGAAACATTAACGTACAGTGATAGAAAGCAGTGATTAATATATAGTGGCTACCTCAGGGTTGGAGTGGGCACTGACTCAGAAGAGGCATAAGACAATTTTTGAGCTGATGGAAATATTTATATCTTGATCTCTTTGCATATGGATAGATACATATGCAAAAATTCATCAAGTTATACACTTAAGATCTGTACATTTTCCATGCATTTCCTCCAGATGTGAAACCCTGAAAAGAATACAGCATCACCTATGCAGTATTCTGGCAGAGAATACATAACCCCAATCTAATTACAAGGAAATATCAGATGAACCTAAAATGAGGAACTTTCTGTTTAAATTAAAATTTTAAAAAGCTAATGTCATAAAATACAAAAAAGTCTGTGGAAAAATTCCAGATTAAGGAAGGCTATGCACACGTGACAACTAAATGCAACATCTGACCCTAGAATGTATCCTGTACTAGAAAGGAAGAATGCAATAAAAGACGTTACTAGGTCAACTAAAAAACCTGGAATATAGACAACAGGTTACATAAAAATATTGTATCAGTATAAATTTATGAAGTTAATAACTTCATTATGGCTACAGAGGAGAATATTCTTATTCTTAAAATAGATACTCTGAAGTATTTATAGGTAAAAGGCCATGATGTATATAACTTGTCTTCAAATGATTTGAAGGGAAAGAAGAATGATAAAGGAAACGGGGAAAGTTAAATCTAGGTATAGGATTTATTTGGTACTATTTTTAATTTTTCAAATTTTTGTAAATTTGAAATTATTTCAAATAAAAAAACATTTTTTAATAAAAGCACTTTAAAAGATACCCATGAGAAAAGAACAGATTATAACTGTTCTATACTATAGGGTCACTATGAGTCAGAACCAACTCCATGGCAACAGGTTTATACTGTGTGTTGGATGATCATCCCAATTTAACAACTTTCTGGATTATGTAAAGGAAAAGGATAAACTTTAACTTTTTCTGTATTGTTTGAAATTTTCATACTTTTAGATATTACCTGGAAAATATTTTAGGGAAGTTATTTTAGGGAAGGAAGCAGATTGATGAAGCTTGGGTCAAGTTCTTTCCCTAGACCAATCAACTATTGCCGGAAGGTATGAATCGTCTTGAGCAATGTTTCCACCATGGGGCCAAGAGCTGAAGTTGTATAAGGATAGGCAGCTCCTTCAGGAACCATGGAAGAAGAAAGCAATGCTATACTCTCCCATAATTATTGGTTTTCTAGCTCTCTTATCACCTTCTACTAACATTATGATTACTTGTGTGCTGACGATAGTTCCTTAGTAGACTGTTCTCTGGGTATATTCTCTAAATTGATAACACAGTTGTTGTTGTTGTTAGGTGCCATCGAGCTTGTTCTGACTCACAGTGACCCTATGTACAACAGAATGAAACACTGCCCGGTCCTGCGCCATCCTCACAATTGTTGCTATGTTTGAGCCCATTGTTGCAGCCACTGTGGCAGACCATCTCATTGAAGGTCTTCCTCTTTTTCGCTGATCCTCTGCTTTATCAAGCATGATGTCCTTACCCAGGGACTAGTCCCTCCTGATAACATGTCCAAAGTATGTGAGTTGATGTCTCGCCATCCCTGCTTCTAAGAAGCATTCTGGCTGTACTTCTTCCAAGACAGATTTGTTCGTTCTTCTGACAGTGCATGGTATATTCAATATTCTTCACCAACACCATATTCAAAGGCATCAGTTCTTCTTTGGTCTTCCTTATTCATCATCCAGCTTTCACATGCATATGAGGCGATTGAAAACACCACGGCTTGGGTCAGACACACCTTAGTCCTTAAAGTGACATCTTCGCTTTCTAACACTTTAAAGAGGTCTTTTGTAGCAGATTTACCCAATGCAATGCGTGTTTGATTTGATTGCTGCTTCAAGTAAAATGAAATCCTTTACAACTTCAATATTATTTCTGTTTATCATAACGTTGCTGATAATAAAGTGCTATCCACATAATAGATGGACGATAAACTCCAAGAGGAAAGAGATTTTATGTGTTGTTTTCTACCTTGAACCATGCTTGGCACATAGTAGACTCTCAACAAATATTTTTTAAGGAATAATAGTTGCTTAGTCTACACAGGATGGATGGATGGGTGGATAGATGGATGAATGGACAGATGGATATGCAATGTAGGTTTTGTTTTAGTAAACATAAATTTGTCCTCTGGGGACATCAGTAAAGAACAGTTAATTAGCACTTGGGATTATCAGGCCCTGGCTTGTCTTCATTACCTATAACATGTGTATTCAAAGCTTAGGGCTATGGGTTAACTGGAGGCTAAATCAGTCTTCTAAAATTTTCCCTCTCAGAAAGTTGAAAAGATAGTTGACAACCCAGCTTAGAAGGATTGATGTATGTATGAATGCACTCATTAAAACTTTGAATACCTACTGTGGGCCACATATTAGTCAAAGTATTGGGGCCTGTCTTAGGCTGGGTTCTCTAGAAAAGCGAAATCAGTAAAGTGTATATATATATATATATATATATACAGAGGGAGAGATTTATATCAAGGAAATGGCCCATGCAGTTGTAGAGGCTGGAATGTCTCAAATCCGTGGATCAGGTTGGAGGTTCTCCTGATTCACGTGGCCACAGGGCTGGTAAACCCAAGATCAGCAGGTCAAACAGCAGGGCTCTGGCTCACAGGCTGTGAAGACTGATGAATCCCAAGATTAGCAGGTAAGACAGCACGTAAGCTGCTAGTTCAAGTCCCAAGAATAAGAGGTCAGACGAACAGGAGCCAGCTGCAGAATACAGAGCAAAAAAAAGCCGAAGAGCCTTGCCAGAAAGTCCACCTATATTGGATTCAGGCCACACCCCCAAGGAAACTCTCCTTCAACTGATTGGCTACTCAAAGCAGACCCCATCATGGAAGTGATCACATTATATCAAATCTCATGATGGAAATGATTGCATCATTACACAACTGCCAAACTACATCGTAACTGCCAAATCACTGAGAATCATGTCCCAGACAAATTGACACACCACGTTAATGATTATAGGGCCCGAGTAGAGAATAGGACAGAAATGAATGTGTTAGTGCTGTGAGAGAAAAGTGCAGGCAGATCTAACCTAGCTCTGGGTTTGGGAAGGCTCCCTGGAAGAACTGATATTTTTTAAACTCAGACCTTAAAGGGTAAGTAGTAGTTAACTATACCTATACCTACTTTGCTGTACCTATAATATAGTTAATTAAGTAAAGAGTGAGGAGAGGGAGAAGTGTTCCAGGCAGATGGTATAAAACCTGGAGCTCAGAACTTAAGAGTAAATGGAAAATAGTCAAGTATATGGATCAAGACTTATCTAAAAAGGATGGTCATTGTGGTACTATTTATAAGAATGAAAAATTTAAAGCAACTGAAGCATCTAATAACAGGGAATTTATTAAATAAGCTATGCTAGCCATAAAGATCCCTGGTGACGCAATGGTTAAGCACTTGGCTGCTAACTGAAAGGTTGGCAGTTCAAACCTGCCAGCCACTCCATTGTAGAAAAGACCTGGCAATTTGTTTCTCTAAAGATTACAGCCTAGAAAACCCTATGGAGCAGCTCTACTCTGTCATATAGGGTTTCTATGAGTCAGAATCGACTTGATGACATACAACACAACATGCTATCTATGTGATGGAATCCAACAAGCCATTAAAATTATGCTACAGATGACAATGCTCAGGATATATTTAAAAATGTGAGGGCATATAATCAATATGGTTCAAATTTGGTCTCTATGAGTCAGAATCGACTTGATGGCGATGGGTTTGGTTTTTGGTTTATAATATATTTTTGAGTCCCAGAATGATGTAAATGGTTAAAGTTTTTGGCTACTAACTGAAAGGTTGGAGGTTTTAGTCTACCCAGAGGAACATAGGAAGAAAGGCCCAGTGGTCTACTTCCAAAATATCAGCCATTGAAAATCCCATGGAGCACAGTTCTACTCAGACACACATAGGGTCCCCACAAATTGGAGTTGACTTGATAGCAACTGGTAAATATTATACTTTGTGCACACATTGAATGTGCAGACTGATTCCCCCTAAAATTCTACCTATAGTCATATCTAGGTAGTGGAATGACAGGAATTATCATTTTCTACTTTGTGCTTTTCAATATTTTTCAAAGTTTATTTTACAATGAACATGTACTAATTTTGTTGTTGAAAAAAGTTTTTAAAGAATAATCAGGTTTGCTTTTTCAGTTCATTGCTCAGTGTATTCTCCCATGTGAAAAGCACCAACAAGCCTGACAACTGTCCGGCTCAGCAGCTGCCGCCGAGCAGGCCACAGGCTGTGCTTCTCAGCAATCGATCTCTCTGGGTCCCCTCAAGTGCCGCGTTCCACAGGAGGCCTCATGTCAGAGCTTCCTGGAGGGCTGTGACACTCCTGCCCCAGCCTCCTCATTTATGGGAGTTTTCTTCCCTCAGGAGGGTTTGTTTTACCTTCATTACACAGTGCTGCTGCTCTGAAAATGACCTCGCTCAGTGAAAGGAGATTTATCAGGGGCTTGGCTGCACCCGGGAACACAGCAGATAGAGCCAAGCTGCTCTTAGCAAATAGTCTGGGAACAGCTGCTCACCACAGTGGTCTTAGCTCCAGGAGCAGACATGCCTGAGCCTCTGTTTCTGAAGGGACAAAGGTCGCCGTTTCTCTGGCTCCCATTGCCACCTCCCCACCCAGTGTGGAAGTGGCCCCTTCCACCAAAAAAACAACGGACTTCTTCCAAGGTGGAAAGATTCCACGAGTGGGACAGGAATAGAGAGTATCTGTGAATGGGAGTGGATGTATGTCACAGTTTTGAGCCCTGGTTTTCAACCTTGTCTGCACATTGGAATCACTTGGAGAGCTTTCAAAACTACTTTGAACCATGTATCTGGTAAGAGTTTAATATCCAAAATATATTAAAACTACCCCAACTTAAAAAAAAGACAAACAATGCAATCAAAAAATGGACAAAGGACTTTAACAGACATTTCACCAAAGAAGAAATACAAATGGCTGACAAGCAAATGAAAAGATGCTCAATGTCATTAGTAATTAGGGAAATGCAAATCAAAATCACAATGAGATGCTGGAGGGAATGCAAAATAGTACGACCCTTGTGGAAATCAGTTTGGCATTTCCTCAAAAAGTTAAACACAGAATTACCATATGACCCAGCAATCCCAGTCCTAGGTATACCCAAAAGAAATGAAAGCAGGAATGCAAACAGAAACCTGTACCCCAATGTTCACTGCAGCACTGTTCACAATAGCCAAAAGGTGGAAACAGCCTAAATGGCCATTGACAGATGTACGGATAAATAAAATGTGCTACATACATACAATAGAATGTTACTCAGCCATAAAGAGAAATGAAGTTCTGATACACGCTACAACATGGATGTAGCATGTATTATGTCGAGTGAAATAAGTCAGTCACAAAGGGACAAATATTGTATGATTCTATTTATGTGAAATATTTAGAATAGGCAAGCATATAGAGACCAAAGTTCATTAGTGGTTACCAGAGGTGGGTGGGAGGAAGGGGAAAAGGAGGACTCACTGCTTAGGGGACACTGAGCTTCTGTTAAGGGTTATGGGAAAATTTGGTTGAACAAAAAGATAAACATGATGAAGAAACCCTGGTGGCATAGTGGTTAAGAGCTACGGCTGCTAACCAAAAGTTGGCAGTTCAAATCCATCAGGCACTCCTTGGAAACTGTATGGGGCAGTTCTGCTCTGTCCTACAGAGTCGCTATGAGTCAGAATTGACTGGACGGCAGTGGGTTTGGTTTTTTGTGTTTTTGTTTTGTTTTGTTTTAATGTCACTGAGTTGTACATGTAAAGAATGTTGAAAAGGCAAACTATTTCTTACACAGTACAAAAATGACGTTTAAGGGTCATCCCCAGAGATCCCGATTTAATCTATCTGGGGTGTGATTTGGACACAGCCATCTGGCGGCCTTTTCTTCTTCTCTTTCAAGTATTAGACGTGTGTTTTCCTGTATGAACTGTTCCCTAAGCAAGAAGATCTTTTCCATGCCCTCATCCTGCCAGGCTCTTTCCTTCCCTTCTTTTTAAGCCAGTTAGGAAAACCCATTTATTCAAGGAACTTCCAGTTCTGCTGTTAAGGTTGTGAGGTCTTTTGTTGTTGTGTTGTTTATTGTTGTAATTTAAATGAAGTTTACATTTCAAGTTAGTCTCTCATACAAAAATTTACACATATGTTGCTATGTGACCCCAATCGCCCTCCCCACACTGTGATACTACACTCCTCCTTTCCACCCCTGATTCCCCATGTCCATTCAACCAGCTCTTAACCCTCTCTGCCTTCCCATCTCAACTACCGACAGGAGCTGCCTGTTTAGTCTCTTGTATCTACTTGAGTATCACTTGTATCCTCATGAGTATCACTTTATGTCCCACAGTCCAGTCCAATCCCTGTCTGAAGAGTTGGCCTCGGAAATTGTTTTAGTTCTGGGCTGATAGAGAATCTGGGG
>NW_004443969.1:7935813-7936885 GCF_000243295.1 Trichechus manatus latirostris
TGAAGAGTTGGCCTCGGAAATTGTTTTAGTTCTGGGCTGATAGAGAATCTGGGGGCCATGCTCTCCAGGGTTCCTCCAGTCTCATTCAGACCATTAAGTCTGGTCTTCTTACTGGAATTTGAGTTCTGCACCCCACCTTTCTCCTGCTCCATCAGGGACTCTCTGTTGTGTTCCCTGTCAGGGCCGTCATTGCTGGTAGCTGGGTACCATCTAATTTCTTCTGGTCTCAGGCTGATGAAGTCTCAGTTTATGCAGCCCTTTCTGTCTCTTGGGCTACTACTTTCCTTGTGCCTTTGGTGTTCTTCATTCTCCTTTACTCCAGGTGGTTGGGACCAATTAATGCATCTTAGATGGCCGCTTGCATGCTTTTAAGACCCCAAACACGACTCACCAAAGTAGGATGAAGAACATTTTCTTAATAAGTTTTCTTATGACAATTGACCTAGATGTCCCCTGAGAGCATGGTCCCCACACCCATCACCCCTGCTACTCTGTCCCTCAAAGTGTTTGACTGCATTCAGGAAACTTCTTAGCTTTGGTTTAGTCCAGTTCTGCTGACTTCCCCAGTAGTGTGTGTTGTCCCTCCCTTCACCTGAGATGATTCTTATCTACTATCTAGTTAATAAATAACCCTCACCCTCCCTCCCCACCCTTGTAACCACCAAAAAATGTTGTCTTCTGTGTTTAAACCTTTTCTTGAGTTCTTATAACAGTGGTCTTATACAATATTTGTCCTTCTGTGACTGACTAAATTCACTCAGCATAATGCCCTCCAGAGTACTCTATGTTATGTTTCACGGCTTCATCATTGTTTTTTATCTTTGTGCAGTATTCCATTGTGTGGATATACCACAATTTATTTATCTATTCATCCATTGATTGGCACCTAGGTTGTTTCCATCTTTTTGCTATTGTGAACAGTGCTGCAATGAACATGGGCGTGCACATATCTATTCGTGTGACTGCTCTTATTTCTCTAGGATATATTCCAAAGAGCAGGATAGTTGGATTGTATGGCACTTCTATTTCTAGCTTTTTAAGGAAGCACCAAATTGATTTCCAAAGTGGTTGT
>NW_004443969.1:7937025-7972371 GCF_000243295.1 Trichechus manatus latirostris
TCTTGTAGATTTTAGAGATTAGATGCTGATTGGATTTGTTGTAGTTAAATTTTTTTTTCCAGTCTATTGGTTGTCTTTTGACTCTTTCAGTGAAGTCTTTTGATGAGCATAAGTGTTTGATTTTTAGGAACTCCCATTTATCTAGTCTCTCTTCTGGTGTTTGTGCATTTTTATTTATGATTCATATTGTGTTTATGCCATGTACTAGGGCTCCTAGTGTTGTCTTTATTTTTTCTTCCATGATCTTTATCGTTTTCGATTTTATATTTAAGTCATTGATTCATTGTAAGTTAGTTTTTGTGCATGATGTGAGGTATAGGTCTAGTTTCAGTTTTTTGCAGATTGATATCCAGTTATGCCAGCACCATTTCTTAAAGAGACTGTCTTTTCCCCAGTTAATGGACTTTGGGCCTTTGTCAAATATCAGCTGCTAATAGGTGGATGAATTTATGTCTGGATTCAGTATATTAATCTTTCGTATTCTGCCTCTGGTAATTCCAATAAATTTTCCTCCTCTGGAAAATTTCTAGATTCTTTATTTTGGGAGCTTGCTGAAGCCATCATGGTTTGCCTCTTTATGTGATTTGATATTGACTGTTGTCTCTGAGCCATCAATAAGTTATTATATTGATTTATTTTATGTTTGCTTACTGTGTCCTAGCTTCTTGTTTTGTTTTGATATGCCCAGATAGGCTGCTCATGTGAGCTGGTTTGATTATTGGCACCTTTGAAGCTCTAATGACCTATAACCAGGTGGTTAGATCTGTTACTAGGTATGTGAGCTCAGGAATCCGCCCACTCCTCCTGTATGGATTCAGCTCAAGTGCCCAGGTAGATAGCCACCAAGTGTGTGGTGTAGGCTCTCACCTACAGTTCTAGAAAGGCATGGGTGATTGGTGTAGGCACAGGCATTGGGCTGCAGCAGGGGGACACACTCTGAGAAAGGCAGGGGGCTGACAGCCACCCCCGAGCGTCCAGGAGGAAAGCATGTCCCTGTTCCCTAGAGCTCATATGTGGGTGGGTTTTGAAGCTGGACTATGAGCACCCAGTGCTGTTGGCTGTGAGGACTGGGAGGTACCTCTTATTCTTGGACCCCTATCAGAGGTGGCTAGGTGGTGTGGGTGGAGCCACCAGTCCTCAGGCCCCTGATGTGGGTAGGTGAAGACCCTCCTTAATGGGCAGAGCAATGTCAAATGTCAGGAACCTGTCACTTCCCTTCATAGTTGAAGTAGTTGAAGTTAGAGCTCTGGTATATACCCTGCCGTACTGTGGTAATGAGGGCCTACGCTGTTGAAATGGGCCCACAGAAGTCTATGCAGGGGGAGAGGCACTCAAAGTCTGTGGATCCCTTATGCCCGCTCCTAGGCAAAGGAGCTGTGCCTACCCTGAGTTCCTGGCTTGTGGGAGCCAGCAGTTTTTTTTCCCCCTTGTTTGTTAATTTGTTCATTTTCCAATGCCAGGGGAATGACTCAGGGCACGTGACAGATCCTACTTCCAGCCCAGGGGACCTGGCAATTGCTGAAGCTGGTCCGGGACCCAGTGCGGAGCAGGGAGTGGGGCAGTAAATCAGAGAGAGGTTTTTCCCTAAAGGGGGTGTTTTTGATTGGCGCAGTAGGCTGGATACAAGTACTTATCTTTTGCCGATCGAGGGGTGCCTTTCACTGGTTTGGGTGGCCAAGTAGACTCTCTGCCACCAGATCTCTGACAGTGCAGAAAACGCCTCCCAAGAAGCACTGCTTGGCTACATCACTGCTCACCCTTGAGTGGATCAGGCCTGAAGGGCTCAGGCTCTCACTGGGTCAGGTCTGGCAACTCCTCGCTGCTTCCGAACTGTATCTCCCTCCCCCTGCCACTCAGTCTGGTTCCTCAACTTTGCCTTTGATGTTCAGGGCTTCTAGATTGTCATGTATAATCAATTCACTTGTTTTTTTGGGTCTTTGCTGTAAGAGGGTCCACCGGAAGCATCTGACTACTCCTCCATCTTGGCCTCACCTCAGGTTGTGAGGTCTTAATCAAGTCTCTTAACCCTTTTGAGCCTCATTTCTTCACTCAAATGGATGTTGTTGTTGTTGTGTGTCATTGAGTCAATTCCGACTCATAGGAAGCCTGTATGACAGAGTAGAATTGCCCCATATGGTTTCCTAGGCTATAATCCTTGTGGGAGCAGATTACCAGGTCTTCTCTCCTGCAGAACCACTGGTGGACTCGAACTGTCAACCTTTCGTTTAGCAGCTGAGCACTTAACCATTGCACCACCAAGGCTCCTTCAAATGGATTGAGGGTATAGTACTTCTAACACATTTAGAACCAGCCTCATGGTGCCCCCTCCCTGAGAGACACCAGCATCGGCCTAACAGCACCCCTTCTCAGAGGTATGAGTTCTGGCTCCTCCAAGCTACTAAGTTTTAATAATTCCCACCTCTTCTCTTTGTTCTCCCAGTTCCAGAAGTAGAAGCTGCTTCCTGTAATTGCTACCGCCTTGATACCTTGATACTGAGAAGAGGCTTAGAAAATTTTTTCTGTAAAGGACCAGATAGTAAATATTTTAGGTTTTGTGAAGGCTATGGACTCTGTTGAGACTACTTAACTCTGCTGTTATAGCATGAAAGCAGCCATAAGCAATATAAAAACAAATCAGCCCAACTGTGTTCCAATAAAACTTTATTTACAAAAACAGGCAGCAGGCCAGATTTGGCCCAAAGGTTACAGTTTGCAAACCCCTACCTAGTGTTCTCTTTTTACCGTTTCATTTCCCTAGTTCACAACTTTATACCTTGTTAACAATTTTTTATATTAAATTTTCTTTTCAAATAACTGTTATGATTTCTGTCTACTAACTGGACTCTAACTAATACAAATTCACTGATATTTTCTTATTAGGTGGAAGAAAAAAAATTTTAAGTATTCTCTTCGAACAATATTCTTTGAATTTTTTATAAGCACATACTTTTGGGGGAAAATTTGACCTAAATTTGTGTTCTCCTTAATAAGCACTTGGTACCACTTTTCTTCTTCTTCAGTAGCAAAGTAAGATTATTTATATGTTAAATATTTTATTTGAATTTTCCCTCTGAGTATGGAATAGTTGCATTCTTCTCAGAAATATCATTGCTTATTTCAACTTGAATTTTTGCTCCAATCCTGGTAAATTTGTGTTTTAAATACATATTTTTAGAAGAAGAAGGAAAGGAATAATAGCTGCACTGCCAACTCCAGGGTGGTTGTGAAAAACAAACTAGATAATGGATGGAAAATGTTTTGAGAAGTTAAAAGTGCTGCACAGATAGGAGGAGGTGGAAGGAAACACAAAACCTCCCAGCCTTCCTAATAAAGGCTCTTAATGTACCTTAGGGAAATGTTTAATCTACTTGTTTCCTGGTTTGTAAGTGCATTTTTCTTATAAGCAGACGTTCATTGTGTGTTCTTTCTAGCCACTGCATTACGTGCATACACTCATGCAGGCCAGTGCCATGCGTCACTGAGCCCTTGAGAAGTGCCTTAGGAATCAGAGTTGACTGGAGACTGAGCCTCCCTCTTCCTTGTCCTTTATGCCTCTTCTCTTAGGCTGGGTTCTCTAGAGAAGCAAAACCCATAAAGCATATAAATATATATAAACCCACTGCTGTTAAGTGGATTCTGACTCATAGCAACCCCATAGGGTTTCCAAGGTGGTAAATCTCTACAGAAGCACACTGCCACATCTGTATCCCGTGGAGTTGCTGGTAGGTTTGAACCACTGACCTATCGGTTAGCAGTCGATCGCTTTAACCACAGTGCCACCAGAGAGATTTATGTAAAGGAAATGGCTCACTCAGTTGTAGAGACTGGAATGTCCCAAGTCCATGGGACAGGCTGGAGGCTTCTCCAGATTCACATAGCCACAGGGGTTGGCAAACCCAAGACCAGCAGGTCAGAGAGCAGGGCTGTTGCTCACAGGCTGCGAAGATCAATGAATCCCAAGATCAGCAGGCAAGACCGCAGGTAAGCTGTTTGCTCAAGTCCAAGAACTAGAGGTCAGACGAATGGGAGCCAGCTGCAGGATCTAGAGTGAGGAAAAACCCACAAGCCTTGCCAGAGTGCCCACTTATATTCAATGCAGGCCACATGCCCAAGGAAATTCCTTTCAACTTATACGCTACTCACAGCAGATCCCATCATGGGAGTGATCATATTATATCAAATATCAATACGGAAGTGATCACAACATCATATGACTGCCAAACCAATGAGAATCATGGCTCAGCCAAGCTGACACACATCTTAACCATCACACCTCTCAAGAGGATCCACTCAACAAAAACATTGAATTACAAGGTAATCTTTACTAGAAACTACCTGGTAATCTGTACTAGAAACTACCTTTACTAGAAACTACCTAGTAAAGAAAGTAATCTTTACTAGAAACTACTAGAAACCACAGTGGTGGCTCAGTGGTAGAATTCCATGCAGGACACCTGGGTTCAATTCTCAGCCAATGCACCTCATGCACAGCCACCACCCATCTGTCAGTGAAGGCTTGCAGGTTGCTATGATGCTGAACAGGTATCAGCAGAGCTTCCAGACTAAGACGGACTAAAAAGAAAAGCCTGGCAATCTACTTCCAAAAATTAGCCAATGAAAACCCTATGATCACAATAACCCCATCTGCAACCCTGGGCAGTGTTTTCTTTCGTTGTGCATGGTGTCGCTGTAAGTCAGAGGGCTGACTAGATGGCAGCTAACAACAATTTAGGAAAGGAGAAAATTTACATTACATCCGAGAGCAGAGGTTCTGGGGAAAAATATTGAAGTTAAGCATTTCCATCCATTATGAATGTAGGCAACAGTTGTTAGCAGGACCTGTGACGGTCTTTTTAACAAAAAATCACAGATATTTTCATATCACATCATGGTTGTTGTATCTGAAAATAAATAATTTATGCCCATCACTGCTTCAAAATTTATGGTTATTAGGCCCACTGATGGATTTTTTATTTAATGTGTTGATAACAAAGTATGGATTTCCTGGAGCTGCTATGACAAAGTACAGCAATTTAGGTGGCTTAAAACAACAGAAATTTATTCTCTCACAGTCCTAAAGGGTTAAAGTCCAAAATCAGGATGTTGGCCATGTTGATTCCTTCTGAAGGGACCTGAGGGAAAATATGTTCCATGTCCTAGCTTCTGGGGAGGGCAGGCAATACTTGGCATTCTTTGACTTACAGATGGATCACTCCAATCTCTGCCTCTATCTTCACAAGAGAGTCTTCCCTCTTGTCTCTGCCTCTGTGTCTCTTTTCCTCTTTTTATAAGGCTATCACTCATATTGAATTAGGACCCACCTTACTCCAGCTGCTAACCATAAAGGTCAGCAGTTCGAATCCACCAGCCACTCCTTGGAAACCCTATGGGACAGTTCTACTCTGTCCTATAGGGTCTCTATGAGTCGGAATTGGCTCAACAGCCACAGGTTTGGTTTTTTGTTTTTTCTACTCCAGTATGACCACATGTTAACTGATTACATCTTCAAAGACCCTATTTCCAAACAAGTTCACATTCACAGGTACTGGTGGTTAGAAAGGGAGCCCTGGTGGCATAATGGTTAAAAGGCTCAGCTGCTAACCAAAGGGTCCACAGTTCAAACCCACCAGTTGCTCCATAGGAGAAAGATGTGGCAGTCTGCTTCTGTAAAGATTTATAGCCTTGGAAACCCTATGGGATAGTTCTCCTCTGCCCTGTAGGGTTGCTGAGTCGGAATCAACTCTACTGCAATGGGTCTGGTTTTGTTGTTGTTGTTTATGCGTTAGGACATATCTTCTTGGCACCACAATTCAAACCATAAAAATGTATATTGCTATATCTCTGATTTTTTACATATTTTGATACTATATTTCAACATAGTTTCCTTTGTAATCTGATACATTTTATTTTATACATTTAAAGGGCTCTATAGGCTTCACCAAGGAGCCCTGGTGGTGCAGTGATTAAAGCGATCGACTGGTAACCAAAATGTTGGCGGTTCGAAACCACCAGTGGCAACTCTGGAGAAAGATGTGGCAGTCTGCTTCCATAGGGATTTACAGCCTTGGAAACTCTATGGGGTCACTATGAGTTGGAAATGACTCAACAACAGTGGGAGTGGGTACAGGCTTCATCAGACTGCCAGCAGGGCATATGGCACATAAAAAGTTAAGAACCCTCAACCTAGGGCAATAGACATATTCTCAAAAGGTAGTTTTGTTTTTATTTTTGTTTGATTCTCTATCTTCACCCTCCCTAGTTCTTCTCTCCTCACTCCCAGATCCTCATACACACTCACTCCAACTTAAAATTCCTCACACCACTCAACTACACAGAGCAATTCACCTCAGCAATCCTGTCAGAGTGCTCAGGTCTCTCCATTTACTGAACCCAGTCTCCCTTTAAAGGCAGTTTACAGATTATGTTTTTTCCTTTGAGCAAGACCTCAGAGCTTATTGCTACATCACAGGTTTATTAAACTGTTCTGCTCAAAGGGAATTTTGATGAATTTTTGTGGAAAATAAGACCTAAGATTCAGAGGAAGACTTCGTTGTTTAGTAAAAAGCCTCTCACAGGAAGGAGTGAGACAAGCATACACAACACAAAGATTCTACAACTTTTACACCCAGTTCCTTGACTGCCTTCCTAGGCAAACAGTTTAAATCTACAAAAGAAACAGTGGCTTATTTTAGGTACATTAAATTAAGAAGCAAGCTGGTCTTAGCAAAATATTCCAACATCGCAAAATATTCTGTGAGTTTCTCTAAAACGGAGCCTAGTTTAGCAATTTGTAAGAGCCATTTGTAGAGTGTACTTATAACAGATATTCAAAAGGAATCACAATATTTGTTCAAAAGTAAAGCATAAGGTTCTTATTTGTTTTCCAAGGTCTTCATAAGAAATCTCTTAGTTATCTAGTGCTGCTATAACAGAAATACCACAAGTGAGTTGCATTAACAAACAGAAATTTATTTCTCACAATTTAGGAGGACCATCCCTGAAGCAGCTTGGAAATCAGCAGAACTGTTGGAAGGAGCACAGGAAGCAGGGCTTTCTTGGGTTCAAAAGTTGGGGCCACAGTCTCCTGAATCTCAAAGGGTGGGGCCATAGACTCCTAGGTTTCAAAGAGTTGGATCTTCACCAACTTGGTTCCAGAGTGTGGGGCTGCCATTAAGGTGTGCTGGGGGGATGTAGCCACCATCTAAGGCTGAGCGGGCGGGGATGGCATGCTCAAGAGACAGAAGAACTGGGCCTATCGGGGCCGAGGGAGTTATGTTGCCACTCAGATGGACTAGGAGAATGGGGCTGCCCAAAGCAGAGGGAGCAGAGCTGCCTTCCCAGTGGGCCTGGAAGGTGCAGCTGAAACCCAGGGCCGAGGGACCTCCATCCGAGAGAACATGACCAACACCCAGAGTCTGGAGGGCAGACCTTGCCCAGATGATCTCAGAGAACTGAGGATTGTTTTCAAGACTTGATAGCTAATGCAAACTGTTCTGCTGGGTTTTGGGTCTCCTTGGTGCCCATTATCCCTTCTTTACCTCTATTTTCTCCCATTTGTAATGGAAATGTCTACCTTTTGCTTATTCCACCATTACACTTTGGAAACAGATAATTTGTATTCTAGATCTCACAGATTCACAGATGAAGAGGAATTTTTCCCCAGAATGGAATATGCCTAAAGTCTCACCCATATCTGATTTAGATGGTTCAAAAGATGAGATTTTGGACTTGGATTTGATTTAAGACTTTTGGGGTGGTGTGGTGGGGTAAATGTAGCTCCTTTGGCCTGTTTTCTGCCTGTAGAATTCCAAGAGGCAAACGGTGTTCTTTCTTTTCATTCTTTCTCTGTCCCTTTCAGCCTAAACTGATGTATTTTCTGCTGTGGTAGTTGGTTAGATCCATCAGTCACAGACTTAATGTCCTTAAAAAAAATTGTGTAGCCATGTCATTGGTGAACATTCTAGGTCACATGTCCTTACTTTATACAACAGAATTTTCCAAATCTTTAAATTATGTTTTCATCTTGCACAGTTGACTTTTAAGTCCATCTCTTTCCTCTCACATTTTACTATAAGAGACAAGGAGAAACCACGCAGCCCCTTTAAGCTCTTGCTTAGAAATCTCATCAGCCAGATATCCAAGTTCATCACTTACAGCTTTTACCTTCCAGCAAACTTTTGAACGTAATTCAGACAAGTTCTTTGCCACTGCATAGAAAGCATCACCCTTCCTCCATTGTCCAATCACATGTACATCATTTTCTTTTAAAGTAGCACCAGAAGATCATTTAATGTCCACATTTCTAGCAACATTCTTTGCTGGCACCATATGTATTCTCTAAGATGATAAGACTTTTTCTGTAGCTCTCCTCACTTCTGTCTGAGCCCTCACAAGAATTGCCTTTGCCATCCATAATTCTACCAACAGTCTCCTCAAGGCAATCTAGGCTTTTACTATTGAGCATCTTAAAACTCTTCTAGCCTCTACCCATTACCCAATTCCAAAACCACTTCCAAGTTTTAGATATCTGTTGGAGCAGCACTCCACTCCCAGAACCAAATTCTGTCTTAGTTATCTAGTGTTGCTATAACAGAAATACCACAAGTGGATGGCTTTAACAAACAGAAATTTATTCTTACAGTTTAAGAGGCTAGAAGTCTGAATTCAGGGTGCCAGCTCTAGGGAAAGACTTTCTCTCTCTGTTGGCTCCAGAGGAAGGTCTTTGTCTCTTTTGTGTTTCTGCTCCTGGGCAATCTTCATGTCAGTTGGTATCTCTTTCCCCCATCTCTGCTTGCTAGCTTGACTCTAATCTATTTTATAACTGAAAAGAGATTGACTCAAGATACATTCTACATTAATCTTCCCTCATTAATATAACAAAAAAAACATCCCCAAATTAGATTATAACCACAGGCATAGGGTTATATATATAAGGTACAGCACATATTTTTGGGAGACATAATTCAATCCATAACAGACATACAGCTCTATTTTCAGAGGATGAGGAGAGGCAGATTTCTTCTGCAGAATGATATCTCTCCATCTTGCTATACAAAGTGTACAGTAGTTTCTATGAATGACTCAAGGGAAATGTTATATGGCAATTATTTATCAGTCAGGGAATTATAGGGTAATGAGGTAACAGTTTTTCCTGGCAAGAAATAGCATTGCAAAGAATGGGAATTCCACAACACTTAATTGTGCTCATGCAAAACCTATACATAGATCAAGAGGCAGTTGTTTAAACAGAACAAGGGGATACTGCATTATTTAAAATTGGAAAAGGTGTATGGCAGGGCTATATCCTTTCATCATACTTATTCAATCTGTATGCTCAGTAAACAATCCAAGAAGATGGGCTTTATGAAGAAGAACTCTGCATCAGGATTGGAGGAAGACTCATTAACAACCTCCGATATGCAGATGACACAACATTGCTTGCTGAAAGTAAAGAGGACTCGAAACACTTACTGATGAAGATCTAAGACCACAGCCTTCAGTATGGATTATACCTCAACATAAAGACAACAAAAATCCTCACAACTTGACCAATAAGCAACATCATGATAAACAGGGAAAAGATTGAAGTTGTCAAGGATTTCATTTTACTTGCATCCATGATCAACACCCATGGAAGCAGCAGTCAAGAAATCAAATGACATATTGCTTTGGGCAAATCTACTGTAAAAGGCCTCTTTCAAGTCTTAAAAAGCAAAGATGTCACTTTGATGAATAAGTTGCACCTGAACCAAGCCATGGTATTTTCAGTAGCCTCATATGCTGCAAAAGATGGGCAATGAAAAAGGAAGACCAAAGAAGAATTGATGCATTTGAATTATGATGTTGGTAAAGAATATTGAATATACCAGGGACTTCCAGAGGAATGAACAAATCTGTCTTGGAGGAAGTGTTAGAAGTGTGTATAGCAAGACTTCTTCTCACTTATTTTCGACACATTACCATGAGGGACCAATCCCTGGAGAAGGACGTCATGCTTGGTAAAGTAGAGCATCAGCAATAAAGAGGAAGACCCTTAAGGAGATGGACTGATCAGTGGCTGCAACAACGGGATCAAACATACCAACTATTGTGAGGATGGTCCAGGACTGGCAAAGTTTTCTTCTGTTATTCATAGGGTCACTGTGAATCAGAGCCAACTGAACAGTACTTAAAAATAACAACAAAAATAACAAGCTACAAAAGCAAGCAAAGATTGTTGACAATCATACAAGCCATATTAAAACTCAGTAGCACCCAGTCCATAATATATTTGGCCTTTATCTCTGTACAGGTCTCTGAGACTTCCCAGAAAACAATACCACTTGATTTTGCCCTTGTATGTGAAAGATATTTTCGCTGGGTGTAGAATACTAATTTGGCAGCTGTTTTCTGCCAAAACATTGATGATGATGTTTTCTGGCTTCCACGTTTGCTATTGAGAAGTCAGCTATCATTCTAATGGTAAGTTCTCGGCCTGCTTTTAAGATATTCTCTTTAACATTATTACCATTAGTTCTCTATAGATATGCATTTATGTCTTTTCTTTTCTTCTTAATCTTCCTTGGAATTCATTGTACTTGTTGCATCTGTGGACGGGGGTCTTTCATCAGTGCTGCAATAGTCTCAGCAATTATCCTTTGTAATATCACCTCTATCCCATTATCTATCTCTCTACTTCTGGAACTTAAGTTACATATATGTTAAACCTTTTCACTCTGTCCACCATATGCATTACTTTTTCATAGTTTTACCTCCTTGTCTTTCCATCTGCATTCTGTATTTTCACTTCACTTAAGATTTTGGCCTGAAAATTACTTATTCCCTTGTCAGCTCTCCAATGCTTTTTAAAAAGACTTTAAAAATGTATTTTACCCACAGTTTCCAGTAGTTTTCATTTATATGGTTGTTCTATATGCTTAGTCTACCATATCCCCAGAAATCGATGTCTGTGGTTGGAATTTAATGATTAAGGCAATACTTACATTTTAGAAAACATATCCCACAAAATGGGAACCTTAGCCTAAGTACTTGTTGGGATCCTAAAATATGTAAATATCTTTCCTATATAATGCTAAAGACTTTTAAACTTGGTGGAATTTTGCATTCTTTCATATCTCAGGATCTTACAACTCTTACTAATCCTTAAAATTATATCCAATTGAATTGTGGACATTTCACACAGCTTTGCCTGACTTAAAGTTACAATTTAAGATGTCATCCTACCAATGGAAAGTAAAATAATGCCTTCTAACGTGTATATTTAACATCTACTAAATTCTGAACTCTTTGTCTTTTTTACCAACGTTTATATTAACCTTTTAACAATAAATGAATTCCAATACCAGTATTAATATGAACAGTAATTCTGTTCAATGAAGTTCAAGACAATATTTTCTATTCTTTTTACCTTTAGGATGCACATCACTAAAAATAGACAGTCTAATTAATTTATTCTAATTTAATTGCATATGTACTCCAAAGGACAGGATTTTTTTTTTTTATTTTTTTGATTGATGTTATCACCAATATTCTATGGCTATTAGTGCCTAATACAGAGTCCTCGCTCAATACGTTTTTTTTGAATGAATGAATTTTAAAGCCATTTGTCTTTCTTTATTCTGAGTGCTTTTTTAAGTACTTATCTGATGTTTTGTTTAGTCTCATCATTTTGGTTTATTTTTCAATTTGAAGGTGTTGACATTCTAACAGATAGGAGTGTAAGTTCTTAAAAGAGGGTGTACTGCTTTGGCTACCAGCATTTTCGTGGTAGCAATATTTAGCTAGAGGAGTAGAATAGAAGTCAGTTCAGTCACATCACGTAAAGCGATGTGTGGAAAGTCCTGTATAAGAGATTAATTTAGCACCTCTGGGCCATCTTCAGTAACTAAATGCATGATTACATCTAAAAATCCACAAACACAAGTTCCAGGTAGGCAAATCAGTTTTGCCTTCTCTTATTCAATTTCTTGTAATAGTAAAACCTACATGTTTTTACATATCCAATTAAATTTTTACTTTACAGAATCCTGATCTGATATTGGAACTTTTTATATTATCTTTATACCTTTTGCAAACTAGAGTCTTTTCCTCCTCTTATAATGATCAGTAAATATTCCTTTATGTGGATAAAAAAAAAGGTCATGCATTGTTATACCAAAGTTTACATTACGTAAATCCAAATCGTTCTCCCAATTAGTGTTATTTTAGATCAGTACCAATTAAAGTTATTAATTTTCTTTCAGGGCATTTGAAGAGACTCCCTCGTATCTCAGAGCTCCATGTGATTACCAAGAAAGGATACATGCAAACATAAGTTATTATGATTATGTCTAAGAGCGTTATTTCATATAGTATATATGTTATTAGAAATCTTACTTTTAAAGAACATCCTTGTACATAATACCATCTTTTGAGAAGCCTTCATATATATACAATGTTAATTATCCTAATGTCATATGAATGCAAACTTCTAAAGGCAAATAAAGAATATTATAAGATATAACCACAGTATATCCAGATAAAATACACTATTTAATAAACAGATATTAGAAAAATAAGAGAGATATTACACCTTCACATTTTGCTGAGAACATGACAAACAACTATATATAAATGAAAACCAGTTTCTTAACAGGAAATGTACAAAACCTATAGAGGAGGCTTCTGGTTAAGATGGTAGCTTAGATAGATGTACCTTAATGTCCCCCTACAACAAAGACTTGAGAAACCAAGTGAAATGGATACAAACAATGCCCCAGGTCTCTGAACAGCAAACTGATGGTTGACTTCACAAAAGTAAAATAAAGCTACAAAATTGATTACAGGGAACCAGAGATAAAAAGTTGCAATCAATGACAACTTCAAAACAAAAGGGAGAAGGAATGGTGTAGTTATAGAACTATATGGAGAGGAAGTCAAGGCAATTTCAAGATATAACAGACTGGTTTAAATATGGGCTAATAAATGTAAACTTCAGGGTAACCACAAAGAAAATTAATAAATCTATTCACCAAAATAAAGAAGAAAACCAAAAAGACTCGGTAAACACAAAAACAACAATAAAAATTAAAGGAAATAATTCACATACAAAAAGAACTCAGTGCACACTCACGTTGATTGCAGTATCACTCACAATAGTAAAATGATGGAAACAACCTAAGTGCCCATAAATGGATGAATGGATAAACAAATTATGGTACATATACACAATGGGATCCTACTCAATGATAAAGAACAATGATGAATCCGTGAAACAGCTCACAACATGGATGAGTCTGGAGGATATTATACTGAGTGAAGTAAGTCAATCACAAAAGGACAAATATTGTGGTTTTGAACCGCCGACCTATCGGTTAGCAGTTGATCTCTTTAACCACTGTGCCACCAGAGAGATTTATATAAAGGAAATGGCTCACACAGTTGTAGAGACTGGAACATCCCAAGTCCACGGGTCAGGTGAAGGCTTCTCCAGATTCATGCAGCCACAGGAATATTGTAAGAGACTACTATTATAAAAATTCAAGAAAAGGTTTACACACAAGAAAAAACAATCTTTGATGGTTACAAGGGAGAGGAGGGGAGGGAGCAGAAATCACTAACTAGATAGCAGATAAGTGTTCTTTGGTGAAAGGAAAGACAACAAACAAAATAGGGGAAGTCAGCACAACTTGACCAAGGCAAAGTCATAGAAGCTTCCTAGACACATCCAAACACCTTGAGGGACTGAGTTACTGGGGCTGAGGGCTGGGGATCATGGTCTCAGGGGACATGTAGGTCAATTGGCATAACAAATTCTTAAAGAAAATGTTCTACATCCTACTTTGGTGAGTAGAGTCTGCGATCTTAAAAGCTTGCAAGTGATCATCTAAGATACATCTTTTGGTCCCATCCCGTCCAGAACAAATGAGAATGAAGAAAACCAAAGACACAAAAATATTAGCCCAAAGGACAACATGCACCACAGCCTCCACCAGCCTGAGCCCAGAAGAACTAGATAGCGCCCAGCTACTACTGCTGACAACTCTGACAGGGATCACAATAGACAGTCCCGGACAGAGGGGGAGAAAAATGTAGAATGTGGAACATTCTCCAGAATAGGCCATATTTTAGGCCATAAAATTAACCTCAATACATTTTAAAGAATTGAAATTATACAAAGCATCTTCTCTGACCATAACAGTATGAAACTAGAAATCAATAACAGAAAAAATAAGGAAAATAAATTAAATACATGGAAACAAAATAACTTATTACTAAAAAACTATTGGGTCATAGAAGAAATCAAAAGTGAAATTAAAAAAAAATATAATCAATGACAATGAAAATACAACATACCAAAAGCTTTGGGTCATAGCAAAAGCAGTGTCCAGAGGAAAATTCATAGCAATAAATGCATGCATTAAAAAAGGAAATCCAAAATTAATAACCTAACCCAACAACTTGAGCAAATAGAAAAGGAAGAGCAAAAGAAGACCAAAGCTACCAGAAGAAAGGAAATAAAGATCAGAGCAGAAATAAATGAAATAGAAAATTAAAAAATAATAGAAAGAATCAGCAAGATTGGAAGTTGGTTCTTTGAAAGGATCAATAAAATAGACAAATCACTGGCTAGACTGACAAAACAAAAGAAAAACAAGAAGAGGCAAATAACCGAAACAAAAAATGAAATTAGAAACTTTACAACAGATTCAACTGAGATAAAAAGGATCATAACAGAATAGTATGAAAAATTGTACTCCAACAAATTTGAAAACATAGAAGAAATGGACAAATTCCTAGAAACACACTACCTACCTAAACTAACACAAACAGAGGTAGAAAATCTAAATAGACCCATAACAAATGAAAAGATTGAAGATGTCTTCAAAAAACTCCCAACAAAAGAATACCCTGACCCCGATCGCTTCACTGGGGAATTTTATCAAACATTCAGAGAAGAGTTGACATCAATTCTACTCAAACTCATCCAAAACATAAAAAATGAAGGAATATTCCCTAATTCATTCTATGAAGCCAGCATCACCCTAATATGAAAGCTAGGTAAAGACATCACAAAAAAGAAAAAGAAAATTACAGACGAATTTCTCTTAAGAATATTGACACAAAAATTCTCAACAAAATTCTAACAGAATTCAACAACATATTGAGAATATTATACATGATGATCAAGTGCACTTCATACCAGCAATGCAAAAGTGTTTTAACTTTAAGAAACCAATCAATATAATTCACCACATAAATAAACCCAAGGAAAAGAACCACATGATCATCCCTACTGGTTCAGAAAAGCAAATGATAAAATCCAATGCCCTTTCTTGATAAAAATCCACAACAAAGTAGGAATAGAAGCACTCAGCTGCTAACCAAAAGTTTGGTGATTCAACCTCACCAGCTGCTCCACAGGAGAAAGATGTGACAGTCTGCTACTGTAAAGATTTACAGCCTTGGAAAGCCTATGGGGCAGTTCTACTTTGTCCGTTAGGATCACTATGAGTTGGAATCAACTCGACAGTAGTGGTTTTTTTTTTTTTTTAAATGAAAAACCAACAGCCAATATTATTCTCAATGGAGGAAGAATGAGAGCCTTCCCCTTGAGAAGGGTAATGAGGCAAGGATGCCCACTATCACCACTCTTATTCAATATTTTACTAGACGTCTTAGCCAGAGCAATAAGGCAAGAAAGGAAAATAAAGGGTATTCAAATTGGAAAAGAAGAAGTAAAACTATCTCTATTTGTAGATGATATGATCCTATCCATAGAAAATCCCAGAGATTCCACAAGAAAGCTACTGAATCTAACAGAAAATTTCATCAAAGTGGCACAGTACAAGATCAACACACAGAAATCAGTTGGGTTCCTTTACACTAACAAGGAGAACTCTGAAAAGGAAATCAAGAAAACAATACCATTTACAATAGCCTTCAAAATGATAAAATACCTAAGAATAAACCTAACCAGGAATGTGAAAGATCCATAAAATGAAAATTATAAAGCACTACTGTAAGAAGCTAAAAGGGGCCTACATAAATGAAAGAACATCCCATGATCATGGATTTGAAGACTTAATATTGTGAAAATATCAATACTCAACAAAGGGATCTATAGATACAATGCAATCCCAATCCAAATTCCAACAACATTCTTTGCTGAAATAGGAAAAGTGATCACCAAATTTAAAAAGAAAAAAAGAGGCCCAAAATAGCCAAGGCAATATTTAAGAAGAAAACAAAGTAGGATGCCTCGCACTTCCTGATCTCCAAACATACTATACAGCCATAGTAATCAAAATGTCCTGGTACTGGTTCAGTGTCAGAGACATGGACCAATAGAATAGAATTGAGAACTCAGAAATAAATCTATCCATCTATGGGCAGCTGATTTTTGACAAAGAGTCAAAGTCCATTCAGTGGGCGAAGAAACAGCCTCTTTAACAAGTGGTGCTGGCAAAACTGGATATCCATTTGCAGAAAAATAAAATAGGATCCATACTTCACACCATACATATAAACTAAGTCAAAATGGATCAAAGATCTAAATGTTAAAGCTAAAACTATAAATTTCCCAGAAGATAACACAGGGACAAAACTATGGGACCTAATTTTTTTCAGAAATAGATTATCAAACACAACTATAAATGTACAGACAACAGAAGACAAATTAGATAACTGGGACCCCCTAGAAATGAAATATTTACGTTCCTCAAAAGACTTTATCGAAAGCGTCAAAAGGCAGCCTATAGACTGGGAAAAAATCTGTGGGAATGACATATCTAATAAAGATGTAATCTCTAAAATATATAGAAAACTTTAACAATTCAACAACAAAAAGACAATCCAATTTAAAAATGGGCAAAGTATATAAGCAAGCACTTCACCAAAGAAAACGTTTAAGTAGCCTACAAACATGCAAAGAGGCTCGTGCTTATTAGCCATTAGAAAGATTCAAATCAAAAACTACAATGAAATACCATCTCACCCACGCAAAAATGGCACTGATAATAAAAATAGAAAACAACAAATGCTGGTGAGGATGTAGGGAGATTAGAACCCTTATCCACTGCTGGTGGGGATGTAAAATGGTACAACCACTATGGAAAAGAGTATAGCACTTCCTCAAAAAGCTAGAAATAGAAATACCCTATGATCCAGCAATCCCACTCCTATGTATATACCTTACAGGTCTAGTATCAGTGATGTGAACAGACATATTCACACCATTGTTCTTTGCAGCATTACTTACAATAGCAAAAAGATGGGAACAACCTACGTTTCCATCATGGATGAATAGACAAAATGTGACAGGTACATATAATGGAATACTATGCAGCCAAAAAGAATAATGATGAGTCCTAGAAACATAACATGCACGAATCTATAGGACATTATGCTGGGTGAAATAAGTCAATCACAAAAGGACAAATATTGTATAATTGCACTTTTATAAGAATACAAAATAGATATATATACAAAGACCAACACTCACTGGTGGTTACCAGAGATGGGTGGGAAGGGGAAAGGGGAAGCACTCTTGAGATAGTAGACACTTGCTATTTTTGGTCATGGGAAAGGTAGCATCAAATGTGGGTGAAGTACATACAGCTTGACCAAGTTAAACGATGGCACTAAGAAGTACACTGGAGAAAAAGATGTTTTTGGTAAAGGATATGAAAAATATAATTTTGCAATGACACCAAAAAGAACCAAAATATATGTGTGTGTTTACACAAATATGTATATAGGCATATATGTATATGAGTATGAATATGTGGGTATGTATGCGTGCATAGATAGAAGTATCTATAGGCTTATGTACATACAAGTATGTGTGTACATGCATGTATATCCCTACATATAATAAACACGGTTACAGATACTTCTTAGACATAACCAAACACCTCCCCAGATTGGTTTTCTGTGTTTGAAGGCTTAGGACATCTTCTCGTCAGACAACTCAGTTAATTGGCATGATATTGTTCATAAAGTGTAGGTCCTTTGTCCCAATGTGGTGAGTAGTGTCTGGGGTCTTAAAAGCTTGCGAGAGGCCATCTAAGATACAACTATAGGTTTCTACTCATCCTGAACAAAAGAGAATGAAGGAAACCAAAGACTCAGAAAAGAAAGTGGTCTATAGGACTAATAGTCTATGTGAAGCACAGCCTCAGCTACCCTGAGACCAGTAGAAATAGATGGTGCCTGGCTACCATTACTGACCCTTCTGATCAGGGCCACGATAGATAGATCCTGATAGAACAGGAGAAAAATTGTGGAACAGAACTCAAATTCTTAAAAAGTCCAAACTTACTGGACCGGTTGAGACTAGAGGACTCCCAAAGACTGTTGCCCTGAGTACTCTTTAAACCTTAAACCAAAATTATCCCTTGAGGCCACCTTTTAGCTAAATAACAAATTGCCTCATAACATAAAGAATATCATCTGTCTTAGTTATCTAGGGCTGCTGTAACAGAAATACCACAAGTGTATGGCTTTGACAAACAGCAACTTATTCTGTCATAGTCTAGGAGGCTACAAGTCCGAATTCAGGGTACCAGCTCCAGGGGAAGCCTTTCTCTCTCTGTCAGCTCTGGGAGAAGGTTCTTGTTATCAATATTCCCCTGGTCTAGGAGCTTCTCAGCACAGGGACCCCAGATCCAAAGGACACTTTCCCCTCCTGGCACTATTTTCTTGGTTATATGAGGTACTTTTCCTCTCTGTTCTATTCTCTTTTTTATATCTCAAAAGAGATTGACTCAAAATACAACTTAATCTTACGAATTTAGTCCTGCCTCATTAACATCATAAAAAAAAAAATCCTGTTGCCGTCGAGCAACCCTATAGGACAGAGTAGAACTGATTGGCAGAGTTTCGAAGAAGTGCCTGGTGGATTCCAACTGCTGACTTCTTGGTTAGCAGATGTAGCTCTTAACGACTATGCCACCAGGGTTTCCATTAACATCACACAGGATAATCACATCAGATCACCAATTGGTGGTCAACCACACAATACTGGGAATCGTGGCCTAGCCAAGTTGACATAATTCAATTCATGACATCACCCATGAGTAATGAGCTTCATTAAAAAATCATCTATAGGAGACCAAATGGTCAAAAACTACTCTAAAGAAAAGATGAGAAGCTAAGGGGGCAGGGAAACTAGAGCACTGGAAATGGTACAACTAGAAAGGAATGAAAGAGAGTGATGACACATTGTGAAAAATGTAAGCAATATTACTGAGTAATTTGTATAGAAATTGTTAAATAGGAACTTAATGTGCTGTGTAAACTTTCACCTTAAGCACAATAAAATATTATTTAAAAAAAAAACAAAACTATAGAGGAAGACTATAAATCATTTCTGAAGGTCACAACTTAAACAAATAGGAGATACCAGGTTTTTGACCAGAAAGATTTAACATCATAAAAAAATCATTCTTCCTAAGTAAATGTGATCCCAATAAAAATAGAAACAGTTTTGTATGGAAGCTAGGTGGGGAGACTAGACAAGCTGCTTTGAAAGTTCATATGGTACACTAAATAAACTGTAAAAGTGATAAGGGCAATTAAAGGGGCAATAGTCCTACCAGGTATTAACACGTTAATAAATAATGTCTTATCAGCACATGAATGAGAAGATAAACCAAATAAAAGAACAGGAAGTCCAGAAATGGACACAAATGTATTCTGAAATTAAGTAAATTATAAAGGCAACATCTGAAATCAGGAGGGGAGAGGGGGAAAATAGGCCTTTATAATAAATGATGTCGGGACTATTGTATAGCCCTTTGGGAAAAAAAATAGAATTGGAACCATGTCTCACAGCATTAAACGTGAAAAGTCCAAATGGATCAAAAATGTAAATGTAAAAAATGAAACCATAAAAGTACTAGAAGAAAGCGTGAGAAATTAGTTCGATGAACTTGGAGTTATAAAGTCCCAAGATATAAAAGAAACAATTGACCAATTCAACTACATAAAAAAGTTCTGCATGGAAAAGCAAAAATCATATGCATTTTACAAAAACAGGTGACAAACTGAGAAAAAAAATTTGCAACTCATCACAGAGGGCTAGTAGCCTTAATAAATAAAGAACTTCTAGAACTGTACGAAAAAAAAAAATCCATTAGGAAAATGGGCAAAGGACATAAGAGAAGGATTCACAGAAGAAAAGAAATGTAAATGGCTGTTAACCATATGAGAAGATCATCAACCTCACTCATAATATGAGAAATGCAAATAAATACTATACTGAGATACCATTTTCCACTTATCTGGCTGATGACAATCCGGAAGTTCAACAGACCACACAAGACTTTCATACATTGTTAGTGGAGGTCCTGTGGAAGAGAATCCGGCAATAGCCACAAATTTTCTAGATGCTTTTATTCTCCAACACTGGAATCCTACATCTGGCATCCAAATCTGCAGATAAGTCAGTTCATGTACAAAATTATACGTGTACCAGGTTTTTCTGTGCAATATTATTGGAACAGCAAAATATTAGAAACAAGCAAGGTCCAGCAATAAGTTAAATAGATCATGGTAAAGCCACACAATGGAGGACTCTGCAGCTGAAAAAGAGAACAAGGAGGCTGTCCATGTACTAACAGAAAAATCTATAAGATATATAGTGAAGTGAGGTGATATAGTAAAGTGAAGAATGCATAGTATCGAAAAATCCCTTTGCTGCCTCCTAATTGAATGGTTGGAGGTTCAAGTCCACTCAGAGGTGCCTCAGAGGAAAGCCCTGGTGATCTATTTCTGAAAAATCAGCCATTGAAAACCCTATGGAGTATAGTTCTACTTTGACACACATGTGGTCACCATGAGTAGGAATCAACTCAATGCCAACTAATTAATATGAGAAAGAGCAGGAAAATAAGAATAAACCTTGGTACTTAAATATATGTGTAAAAAGAACTGGGCTGATAGACAAGAAATTGATATAAATGGTTAGCAATGGGTAACAAGCTGGTTGGAGTAGACAAAAATAGGAGTATGAGAAAATTTTTTAGTATATACCTTTTTGTATTGTTTCAATTTTTCGAACCATGAAATGTATAATGTATTCAAACAAAATAAAATTTATACAAAATGTTCTAGGGGAAACGTTTCTCTAGATGCATATATTTTTAGATTATCTGAGTTTTACCAGCACCAATTCACAAAAGACACCATCTTTTTACAATTATAACTAGTATAATAACAATTGCAATACTTCTCAATTGAAATCCCCTATTACAATACATTTGCATAAAGCAATTGCTGTTTGTGGAGAAAAAAACCACAAATCATGTTCTTAAAATTAAAGTAAAATGTTAAATTTCCAATTTTATAGTATAAATGTTTTTAAACACCTTTTGCAGTTTCAAAGACATATTATACAAAGACCCCCATATTCAGGAAACAGTTTTTAGAAAACAAGATTCTTAAGTCTTTAAACCAAAACACCACCTCCATATTTTTGCTTTTTCTAGAACCATAACTTTTATTCCTTGGTCTGTTCTCTCTTATTCAGAGATCAAAAGCTTTTGAGCTTAAGACTATGCTGGAAAAAGTAGAATTATTGCTTTTAAGCAGTTTAATTCATAATTTTTAGCTTTGTACAAATAAATCCACACTTCTTTTTTGGCCAGAAAAATGTACATAGACTCAAGAAAAATGTTCAAAAAGTACTTTATGGTTTTAGCAATGAAAGCTTCATATTTTCAGTCAAGTATTTTTTAATCATTTGCTTAGCATGTCCCAAGTAGTCAGTCATTCTAGAGACCCCGAGATCACTAAACACCATGTCTATACACTGTTTTATTTGCGGAGTTTATTATGGTCTGATATCTGTCATTTGCAGTCACTCAAAGGAGATTATGAGGCTGAACTTTCACCACCAACCTAATAGTGGGTTATATCACTCCCGTGAAGCTTGTGAGGCCTGTACATGATCACACTGGTGAATATACAGCAACTCTATAAGCATCGTTCCAGCCCCTTTCCATCTGGAGGGCTTCACCCAACACATGGACTTGTTCCAAAATGAAATATTTACTGTTAGATTATGAAATAAAGACTCACCGCCATCAAGAGAGCCACTCGCACAAACTCAGCCCTAACACAGGTTTTCCAGGGCAGCTACTGAGTTCAGGGAGTTGGTTACCAAAACATTTGCTGGGGTATTGGGCAAGGATGGTGCAAGTGAGTAAGATCTCAAAGACACTGGGGAACGAGGGACATGGCAAGAGGCCAGGAAGAAAGTTCTTTCTGGCAGACATACTCAACTGCAACGGTAAGCAAAGTCAAGGTGTTAGCAATCCTGTAGGAATACTGAAACCCAGCATTTTCCAGTCCATGCCACAAGTCCTAAGGCCATTTGGCCTGCATCTCCAAGAAGTTCTTGGAGACTTCTTTGAAGGCTTCACACAGTCTTCACTCAGTCCAGTGGGTGTCATCCCTTTTCCCTCTAGACTAAGGGTCAGCAAACATTTTCTATAAAGGGCCAGATAGTAAATATTTTCGACTTCTGAACCATATGATCTCTGTTACAGTTACTCAGCTCTGCCGTAGACAACATAAAAATGATGGGCATGGCTGTGTTCTAGAAATGCATTATTTATGGATAATGAAATTTGAATTTCATATTATTTTCACGTCATGAGAACCATTTTTTTTCCTCAACCATTTAAAAATGTAAAAAAAAAAAATAAAAAACCAGTCTGCAGGCCAGACTAGCCAAACCTTGCTCTAGTGGTTGTAAGAAAACAGCCAGAACATTAGCTAGAAATCTCCTGAGCCATCCCCATACAATTCCACAAGGGCTAAGCTCACTGGCTGGAAAAGCACATGATCATTATGGTATCTGGGAAGGCTTCAGGCCATATAAGATCTTCATTGAAAAGTCTTCTTAATTCTTGCTTAATATTAAAATTTTGCTTTCTACCTTGCCAAAGCTTTGGGGGCTTATGAGTTCTGTGGTTAAAATTCAATGTTTAAGCCTTTACATAAAAGTTGGAAAAGTTGTCTCATAAAATTAGAAACTTGATCTGAATCTATGTTGAGGAATGTATTTTTGGAGCAATGTTTTTGGCAAAGGAATGTCTGCTTTCTTCTAGGGCAATGGTTCTCAAAGTGTGATCCTGAGACCGTCAGCATCAGCATCACCTGGGAACTTGTTAGAAGTGCAGATTCTAAGGCCTCACTCCAGACCTAGTGAATGAGAAACTGGGAGTGGGGCCCAAAAATCTGTGTTGTCACAAGTCTTCCAAGTGATCCCAATTGGTTCATACTAAAGTTTGAAAACCACTGATCTAGGGAAATGCTTTGGATGCTCCAAAAAATAAACTTATTACTAGGACATGAGATTACTCCTTAATAGAAGGTCGGTATATTTATTTTACCAGCAGGTCCTGTCTTTGAGGTTCCTGGACCAGCTTCCTTGCATTACAAACACTGCAAGTAAGAGAGAACACACAGTAACAAATGCTGTATTGGATAATCCAGGCACACACAAGGCAGTTCTGGTTTGTTCAGTCCCCCTCAATTTCCCAGGTGTGCCCTCCAATTGATGTATTGCCTGGTAGAAGGGAATCGGGGGTCATGGGATGCCTGTATGGGTGCAAACATGGGTGGTTGAGGCAAACTGCCTCTGTCCTTGTTTAATCAGGGACATCATCCTTTAAATCATATAGCTGCTTTATGGTTGGCAAGTGGCTAGAAGAAAGATTGTCCCTGAGCAAAGAAGTTTTAGTGGCTGCTATCAGCTCAAGCAATTCCCTGACTAACCTCATCTATGTAATTGATGGGGCTATTGGTCATGGTAGAAAAAAGCAAAAGTTATTAGGAACTGGGACATACTGTAGAGGAAAAATAATGCATTGCCCAGGTAAACAACAAAGACTTTAGCTGGTATTCTGGAAAGGAAGGTATTAGAATTAGGAACTACTGGATGAACAGGGTTGACATATGCATTAATGTGGCATAGATTCTCAGCAAAGCAGCAGACTTCTCTGTCATCAAAGTTAACATTTCCCAACCTGTTTACTAGGTGTCTAGAGGTACATGGACTCTGGGCTAGAACTAAGACACCCTGTTTAAGGAGCTTGTTAATGACCTGATATCCTCTTCTGCTTGTTTTCAATACAGGCATTAGGGCATCAAAGTGGCCACATATGCAATTTGACTGGGTTTAATAGGAAATGCTCTAAACTGATTCTCTATCTCATTGGCATAGCTGCCCACAAGACAAATGGGACTTCTGCAAGGGTCAAATCTAAGCTGGTTGGTTTTTGTAGACTAGTCATTGTTAGTTCTCTACATAAGACAGTCTAGATAAAATGGTCTGGTCCATATATACCATGTTCAACCTACAGTACATCGCTGTTATTTAATGAGCAAAGTAAAATTCAACTCAATACACACATGAGCCAAAGAGGGAGGTATATTCCTTCATGAAAGGCTCAGGTTTGAAGTCATTTAGTAAGATGATGACTGATTGCTTTTCCTCAGTTCTTGCAGTAATAATCATCCAATCAGGTAATGGACAGAGTAAATAAGTGAGAACACTGAATAGGTAGCCCACGTGTAAGAAAACTGTGTGTCTGTCTGTGATAGGATGTAGGATTAGCAGGGAGAAAGGTGGAAAGTGTTGCTTGGAGTGGTTGAGGAAGGCTGTCAGGACATCCTATCTCATGTAAATCAAGGGTAACATGTGGCCGAGGTTTTCTAGAACATTAGTTTTTCCAATACCCTGAGTTTTATAATTGTGGAAATTTTCTGATCTCTAACTAGGAGCAACAGAGCTATTTTGTCACTGACTACTTCCACGACCTGTAACGTGTGACATTATGATCTGTCGCTCTTGTAAACATTTAACTTGGAGGGATTTAAGAAAGGCTCCCTATCCTTTCTTTAGGTTTTAAATCTTATTGAGCCCATGGGTGGCTGCTTGGATGAATTCATTAGTCAATCTTGGCTTCTCATCCGAACGCTGCATTTTGGATTCTTTCAAAAACCTCGACACCTGTCCATAGACAAAAATTTGGAGAGTGCTCCTCCCCTCTGACAGCCTTCAAAATTTTCTACCACAGAAAATTACCTGTAAAATTCCCAGAAGTGATTATCTGAGTCTTGAGGGCGTTCATCTGACTCCTGTTTATAATCTATTAATTTTGGATAATCAGTTCTAATATGAAACTAATGGGCTTTATGTCATTTATTAATTCTTTTCTATTTCAAGCTGGCCTACCACAGAGCTGAGGGATTTTTAAGGATTTAAAAGATCTTCAGATTGTGGCAATGGTGTGGCTGGTCAGCCTCAAAAAGAATCAAAGCTCATTCTTGTTGAGGCTCAAAGCTACTTTTTACCACCTTCATAATTAAGATTTGCTACATCAAGAATGCTTTCAATTGTTGTTGTGAATCTTCCCATTTCCTCTCTAAGTTTTGGGAACATTTGAACCATGGCTACTATTTCAGACTCAGCCCAGGAGAAACAGGATCCTGAAGGACAGGACCTATTAGGTAGATAGACGAGTTTTGACAAAGGGGGCTCAGTGTATAATTCAATCTACAGAATTATCAATACCAAAAAACAAAGTTGTTTGGTGGAGGCCTCCACATCTGTATACTATGCACCCAGGGAGGAATCTTTTACCCATTTTCCCAGTAGGGAAAAATAGGGCTTCCTAGTGGGGAAAGCCCAGGTATTTTGGATTTTATCTAGGTGTTTTCCTTTTAGGAGTCCTGAGGGATAACACCCAAAAGTTCTCCATCCGTCATCAAGATACGGAGTCCAGAAAACAGTCTCAGGGCCATGTTCTGGTGGGGCTATGAGGAGTGAACATTCCGGAGGGCTTTTTCAGTACCTGAGGAGGCTTCTTCTTGAGTTTTGACTCAAACTCTGCACACTTTCTAGGGTATTTGTGTGGTAGGCACTCAAGGACTTAGACTCTCATATGACCTTTATCTTCCCTCTTACACTGTCACTCCATCTGGTCAGGATAGACATTCCTCAGATTGTCCCTATATATGGCCCATCACAAGGAAAGTGTAATTTCCAGTCCTCCCTCTTGTTGATGTTCCATATTTTAACAAACTTCACAGACAAGGCAGTCTAATGGTTTTGCAAGAACTAAGCAGTGATGAGAATCATTTTTTGCCCTTGGGCTGGGAAGTGCACCCCTGGTTAATGATTTCTAGTATGGGTAGGACCCTCAAGATTTTTGCAGGGTCTTAGTAGAAAAGATATCATAAGTGGAAAGAGGTGACACAGAGAGTAGATGGACAAGGACAGGCTCAGTTTATGACCCCAATTTGAAATGACAAAGCCTTCTGAAACTGTTCAGGTTCAGAGACAGCTGTTCTCACCCTTTCAAAAAGGAACTGAAAGTTAGACAATAGGAGGCCTCACTGCAACCCTTGATCCTCATTCTGCAGTCATTGTCACTGTCCTTAAGGTCCACATGGCTACAAATCCTGCTGACTATGCCAAATTGTTGGAGAAAAAACCAGCAACTCATATTTTAGCATAAACTCTACCATTTACTAAAATTAGCAAGCAAGCAAAAGAAGAAGAAAGTGCATACTACCCAAAAACAAGTAGCTCATCTTCCCAGACTCATTCATACTTAAAGCAGGGGTCTGTAACCTTTCTCTCTAAAAGGTCAGGTAGTAAATATTTCAGACTCTACAGGCTACACGGTCTCTACCCCAACTACCCAACTCTGCTGTTGTAGCAGGAAAGTAGCCATAGAAGGAGCAGGCTGTGTTCCAACTGAACTTTATTTATGGACACTACAGTTAGAATTCAGACAACTTTCACATGTCATGAAATATTATTCTACTTTTGATTTTTTTCAGCCATTTTAAGATGTAAAAGTTATTTTTAGCTTGTGTGCCATACGAAAACAGTGGGCTGATTTGGCCCATGGGCAGCTGTTTACCAATCCCTTAAAAGTCCTTTTAGATACTCTTATGTGGAACTAGATTAATAACTAGATTAATAACATAACCATTCTGTCGGAGGTGTTTTCTCCCTGGTCAGGTGCTTGGTGACACAGGAGAGGTAAAGAGAGGGGTACCGTGGGCAGGGGATCTTGAAGCCACGTCCAACAGGGAAGGGCTAAGTGAAGTCTTCATCATGGTCTATGTGATATGAAGCTCTTCTTTCTTAGGACTAAGTTTTCTCATCAGGTTTGTAACATTCTCTCCCACCACACACCTCACCTCTCACCCCAGAGCGTTTTAGAAAATCCAGTACCAAAGCCACCCAGGCACCTGCTCTGTAAGCCTGCTCTGTAAGCAGGTTCAGCTTCTGGCATTGTCTTCACCAGGCTCTAACCAGGAGCAATAGTACTTTTTTGTCCCTGACTACACCAGGACCACATTTCTTGCCTTTTTTAGAACCAGGTTCTGCTCCAAGGTCATGCTTATTTTTCCTCTCTATTCCAGGTAGCTCTCGTTTGGTCTCTAGCAGCACTTAATCAAAGTGAAGTGGTTTATTTCCCTAACATAGTTTTTTGAATTATAAGCCTCCAAAGATGTGGGCCTATTAACAGTGAGTTAAAAGAAGGCCCAGGGCTACCATCAAGTCCTATGAGAGAGCACCCAGGACTCAGACTCAAGTCCACGCTTTCATGGTCTCTGCTAGGCTAGACTTCTTGGGAGAAAAATCCATCACCGCCAAATAGTGGGCAAAGCCACTCTGGTCTTTTACCATTCTTCATGCCCGCACTCTACCCTATTCAGTTCAGTAGCTCTTGCTGATGAAGAAAGGAGAAGGTATCTGTCTCTCCATGCCCCTCCATGATGCCCATACACTGAAGAACAGAATGGAAGAAGGAGAACTAACATTTGTTAAGTGCTTACTAGGTTATCTGGAAACCCTGGTGGCATAGTGGTTAAGAGCTACAGCTGCTAACAAAAAGGTCGGCAGTTTGAATCCACCAGACACTCCTTGGAAACTCTATGGGGCAGTTCCACTGTGTTCTACAGGGTTCCTATGAGTCAGAATTGACTCAGTGGCAAGAAGTGCTGGTTTTATTATGTTATCTTGAGTATTCAACATGTGCCAGGCACTGCTCTAAGTGCTGGAGACCAGTGGTTCTCAACCAGCTACTTTTGCCCCTCGGGACATTTGGAAACGTTTGGAGATGTTTTTGGTTGTCACAAATGGGGATGGGAGTGTTACTGGCATCTGGTGGGTACAGGCCAGGAATGCAACTAAATGGTCTACAACGCACAGGACAGCACCTTACAACAAACAACAAAATGATAGTCATGCTGAGGTTCTGAACTCCAGTTCTAGATGTATTTATTATCTTATTTAATCCTCACAACAAGCCTACAAGTGAGTATTGTTTTTATTCTCCATCTAACAGATGAGGAAACTGTGTCTTGGAGGAGTTAAGTAACGTGCCCAATGTCACCTAGTCAGCCAACTGGATTTGAACCCAGACAACCTAGCTCTGCTATGCCATACTTTTGCGGTTTGTAACTATGGGTTCATCAGTGAGGTTATTTCACTAATGCCCCCATTAGATTGAAAAATACCAAAAGAGTCATGGACCATATTGGTCTCTCCTTACCACTGTATCCCCAGCTCCTAACCCAGTGCCTGCTCCATGATAGAAACTCAGCAAATGAATGAATGAATGAATAAATGTATACAAACATACTTGACTCCAGAAACTCGTATGTCATTGCACCTCTCATTCTCTCTCTGTCTCTGTTCACGTAATCTATATATATACATATATATATATATATACCATAACTTCACATAAGTGAATTCTTAAAGAAATGAAAGTTATCCCTTCCTATTCCAAAACTCTTTTTCTCCAGTTTTGGAGAGAACTATTTTTAAGACTTACTGCACACATTCCCCTCTCCTTAAACATTGAGCTAAATAATTAAACTCAAACATTTGTTTAGTGCTTTTAAACTCACAGAGGACTTTCTATCTATATTCTTGTCTTCACAAGAACCTGTCAGCAGTGTTCTATTATTATTGTGCATCTCACCCCCACTTGGCAAATGTGAAACTGCGACTCTGAGTGGCAAGGTGACTTGCTAAAGGTCACACGGCTGGTAAATGGTGGAATTAGGGCTGACATCCAGGTCCTCTGAGTCATCCTTTCATTTTCTGTCCAGTTACCACATGCAGGATGCAGTGGGCTACAAAGTCATGGAGGGTGGTAATGCCCCCAAACAGTGCCAGAGCTGTGTTTTCTAAGTGTATGCATCTGTTATGTATCATGGGTCAGTTTCTTCTTCTCTCACAGCCTTGCAGTCAGCATACCCATCTTTAGCAGCCTCGTCCCACCCCACACAAACCCCAATCCCTGTCAGTTTGTCATACTGTGGTGGCTTGTATGTTTCTGTGATGCTGGAAGCTATGCCACTGGTATTTCAAATACAAGCAGGGCCACCCATGGTGGACAGGTTTCAGCAGAGCTTCTAGACTAAGACCAGCTAGGAAGCCTGGTGACCTACTTCCAAAAATTAGCCAATGAAAACCTTATGGATTACAACAGAACATTGTTCGACTAGTTTGCTTGGACACATCATCAGGAGAGATTGATCACTAGAAGAGAACATTATATTTGGTGAAGTAGAGGGCAATGAGGGTGAGGGAGGCCCTTGATGAGATGGACTGGCAAAGAGCTGCAACAATGGACTTGAACATACTGGTGATCATGAAGATGGCACAGGACTGGGCAATGTTTTGTTCTGTTGTACATAAGGTCATCATGAGTCAGAGGTGACTCGACAGCAGCTATCTATCTATCTACCTACCTATCCATCCATCCACCCATCCACCCACCCACCCACCCATCCACCCATCCGTCCATCCGTCTAGCCATCCAGCCGTCCAACCGTCCACCTGTCTACCCATCCACCCGTCTACCCACCCACCCAGCCATCCATCCATCCATCCATCCATCCATCTATCCATTCATCCATCCACCTACCTACCTACCTGTCTATCTATCTATCTATCTACGTATCTGTCTATCCATCTATAGTCAACTATTTGGGCTGATAAAAATCAGGCTCTGATTTAGTGCCTGAGAGGCAGTCTTTGAGTAAAGAGTAAGAGCTTTCATGAATGGTCTTCAGTTTGCCCTCATTTAGCTGAATGTGGAGGATGAAGATGGCAAACTCAGCAATCCTCAAACTTGGTCAGGAGGTCAGTGCCACCAATGATGGAGCTGGTAAAGCTTCCTAGGTTAGGAACAGGCAGCTCAACAATTTATAGCCCAGGATTTCTACAAATGGTAGAATCAGACTCAGAGGTAGGAATGTGTTGGGTCAGCTCTCAGAGTGGAGGGGTCCAAGGTTGACCCCAAAGGGCTCTCTGCAGCCTTGGGCAGCCATAGTAGCAGAGGTTCACCTCAATTGTTGCTCCACATAAACCTGGAGTGCCTGCCACCTTCCACAACAAAATGGTCCCCCAAGCCTGCCTGTATTTAAAGAGTCTTCTCTCTTTCTAACTAACTCTCTTCTTGCCTATCAATGTGCTTCCATTGGAGGCAGAGGTCTCCTTCAGAAAAATCCATATGTTCCCAGGGCATTGGTTTGAATGACTATACCTTGATGTTCTTATTCTAACTATGTTCTTATTCAAACTATATATTAGATGAAATTGTGTATGTAAAGTACTCAATGCCACACTTGGATACTTAATAAATGTGAGTTGTTATTATTATCTCTGTTCTTATGATTTTATTCTTTACTCTTCAATAAACTATTGCCTATTGAATCTGTGTTAGTAACTCTATGGCCTTTGGGAGTTTCTTGCTGGTTTTGTTTTTCTCAACTATACTGTGAATAGGTTGTGTATCTGGATAAATGGCCATTATTATAAGTAACGTATGTATACCCATTACTGTCTTGTATAATACAGTATAATATTAGTAATGAGTTAGTATTGCATGTTTCCTATGTACAGGGCACTTTTTTACTGTTAACCAAAAGGCTGGCAGTTCAAGTCCACTCAGAGGTGTCTTGGAAGAAAGGTCTGGAGATCTACTTCTGAAAAATCAGCCACTGAGAACCCTGTGGAGCAGTTCTACTCTGCAACACATGGGGTCACCATGAGCTAGAATCAACTGAACAGCAACTGGTTTGGTTTTGGTTTATATTGTCATTCCCTTTTGTTACACTTCCCCACCCTTCAATGAAGTCAGAATCCCCCATACAGCCTTATAAGAGGTTGTCGTCAGAAAGGGATGAGATAATACCAAGAAGAGGGCTTTCCCCATGCTTCACGCTAGAGGAAGTGGCAATGGGGGACGCTACAGGAAGTGGCAATGGGGGACAGAAGTTGAGGGTGTTATGAGAGGTAACATGTAGTTAGGGAAGAGGCCCTCAGTGGTGCTGGGAGTGGAAAGGAGGAAAGATTCTCCTCCACAGAGAAACACCTCATGGGAGCACATTTGAGACAACCTTCTTCCTTCCCAAATAGTCTAAAGGAAAAGGCGCTTAAAAGGAGAGACAAACACTTGGGTTGTACATGCCTTTTGGAGACAAGGGGAGTGAATTTGCTGTTCTCACCTTTTCAGAGCTATAAAAAATTGTGCCGGGCTTCTGACCTGGAAAATCTTTTACTTTTTTCTCTTTTAAAGAGAAAAACATTAAAAAAAAAAAAAAAGAGTCTATAATCTCTTGAGTAAGAAGACAAAATTATTTTTCGATACATTTTCTAATAAACAAATGTACTTCCAGTTCACGCATCATCTGTTCACTCATTCCTGTGTTCACTGAGGAAGACTCTTACCAGTTGCCCCCTTTCGTGAGACCTATGCCAACTGCTGGAAACCAGCCACAAACCAACAGACCTGGACTCTGCTCGGTAAGAGCTGACAATCTCTTGCAGTAGGAGCGGTAGGAGTAGTAGGAGCAGAATAAAAACTAACACTCCAAACCCAGCCTTAGCAGAGGGCAGCCCCTATGAGCAAAGCCAGTCCCCCTCCAAAAGCAATCTACCAAGCTAGGGAGGAAGTGGTGAGTCAGAATCTCAGCATGTGTCGTTAGTTGGGAAAAGCTCCCCAGGGATTTCTGGCATTTCCCCCCCTGCAGGAATGTGCCCACCCCCAGCCAGTGAAAGCACCTAGCATGCTGTCCTACATGGAGCACCCAAAGAGAGGCCCAACCCCAAGCCTTCCAGGACGTGACGTTTTAGCAAGTCTCAAAAAGTGAAGTAGACATTTCCCATGTGAAGAAAGAAAAAAAGAGGCGTCCAGGCAAAGGGATCAACATATACAAAAGGGCAGAGGCTTGGGAAAGTGTGACATACTCAAGGGAACTTCTAGAGGACAGTTAGATTACAGCGTATACAGGTGGGACACAAGTGAGAGTGATGGGAAAAGAGAACAGGTAGGACCAGGTCACATACCTGCTTGAAAAGCTAAGGAAGCCCTTCTAAATGAGCTCCTATGTACTGGCAGCAAGTTAATTTTTCCTGTTAGGATAATATTAAATATTCAGCTGCCAGAGAGGGGAGTGAGAAGGCCTTGCAACAATGCTAAAAGAAACTCATTCCTTGACAATTTACTCTGCTATCTGATGAGCACTAAATTAATTTCCACATTAACGCATTATGTTGAGATAAGACATGGAAACATGAGTTATAAAAGCCACATGGTGCACTCGTCTGAAGCCTGGGAAACCTAATGCAAGAGAGATTTGCAAGGAACAGCTGTACAAAGATAGATTACCCGGAGAAAGAGGTTTGGCTCCCGCGCTGATGTTTTCTTTCCGTCTGTGAATGGAACAAGATAAGCCACATTTCTTACAAAATGTAACCATTTCTGGCACACTTTCCTCCTGATTCTTTTCCCGACAAAGTGCTGCCAGGTACAGAGGCCGGCTATCAGTGCAACACTCGAGAGTCCATTACTCAGCCCGTGGGGATCTCTAACCCAGGCCCCAGCAACCCTTGCAGACAAACTGTGCAAGAGAAAATGCCAGTTACAAATCTTCCCAGGCTTGGCTCTGTGCTCTGTCAATCTAGCTTTGGGTGACGAATTGATGAATTTCCCATGAGGCCGAAGGCACTGAGGCACGACTAGGCCTAATCCTAATGCATTTTTTATATTTTTCCCCCTTGTAACCAGGAGCCAAGGAGAAAAGATTGGTGAGTTGAAAAGATTCCCTGGACAGGCTCACAGGAAGCCAGAAAGATGAGTGCCACTTAATTTGAAAGGCCAAAGGCACTGGGAATAGAAGAGTTGTTAGAAGGTACCAACTTGGGCTCCAAGCCCCTGTGGCTAAGGCCAGGTTGTGGCACTGTGTTAGGGTTCTCTAGAGAAACAGAACCAGTAAGATAGATGAGAAATAGATAGATAGACAGACAGACAGACAGACAATAGATAGATAGGTAGGTAGATAGATAGACAGATTGACTGATCTTATATGCATAGTTCACATATATATAGTTCATATATATATATATATGAATTAATCTAGAGAGAGATTGATTTTAAGGAATTACTCATGGAATTGTAGGGGCTGGCAAGTTTAAAATCAGGGCTGGACATTCCTGCAATCTTGTGTCCCAACACTCATAGACCAGGCAAGGAGAAGAATGAAGAGTCAGGGAGTTCTACCAAAATGTCTCTCCATAGTCTGGAGGCAGAACACACCCTAGGGAAACTCCCTTTTCTTCTTAAGGCCTTCAAATAAATGGTTGAGGCCCACTCACATTATGGAGGGTAATCCACTTTACTGAAGGCCAAATGATCTGATTACAGGTAACTATTTCATAACTGCATCTCAACTAGTGTTTGACCAAACAGCTGGGCACCCCAGGCTAGCCAAGTTGACACGTAAAATTAACCATCACGTGTGCCCTCAGGAAAGCCTGTGGCCTGCCTACCCTCTATGCTGCTGTCAAGAGGAGTGTGTCCAGCAGGTGCATCACATGTGAGCTGTCCTGTTCTGGAAAGAATAGAGACAAGGACAAGGACTAGGTCAGCCACTACTTTGCTGTTTGGCCTCGGGCAAGTCACTGGACCCCTTGGCCTTACTTTCCTCCCCTGTTCAATGAAGAGTTTGAACTATATGATCTCTAATATTCCTGTGAGTTTTAATATCCTATTATGCTTTTAATTATTTAACAGCAACTTTTTGCATCACGTTGTGGTAGACACAGAGATGAGCCAGCCAGATCCCCTTCCAATGAAGACTTCGTTGCCCGGATGGCTTCACTGGACAATTCTACCAAACTTTCAGAGAAGAGTTAACACCACTACTACTAAAGGAATTTCAGAGCATAGAAAAGGATGGAATACTCCCAAACTCATTCTGTGAAGACAGCCTAACCCTGATACCAAAACCAGGTAAAGACACCACAAAAAAAGAAAATTACAGACCAGTATCTCTCATGAACACGGATGCAAAAATCCTCAACAAAATTCTAGCCAATAGAATTCAACAATATATCAAAAAAATAATTCACCATGATAAGTGGGATTTATACCAGGTATGCAGGGATGGTTCAACATTAGAAAAACAATCAATGTAATCCAGCACATAAGTAAAACAAAAGACAAGAACCACATGATCTTATCAATCGATGCAGAAAAGGCATTTGACAAAGTCCAACACCCATTCATGATAAAAACTCTCAACAAAATAGGAATAGAAGGGAAATTCCTCAATATAATTAAAGGCATTTATATAAAGCCAACAGCTAACATTATCCTAAATGGAGAGACTTTGAAAGCATTCCCCTTGAGAACGGGAACCAGACAAGGATGCCCTTCATCACCACTCTTATTCAACATTGTGCTTGAGGTCCTAGCTGGAGCAATTAGGCTAGAAAAAGAAATAAAGGGCAACCAGATTGGTAGGGAAGAAGTCAAAGTATCTCTATTTGCAGGTGATATGATATCTCTATTTGCAGAAAACTCCAAAGAATCCACAAGAAAACTACTGGAACTAATAGAAGATTTCAGCAAAGTTTCAGGATACAAGATAAACATGCAAAAATCAGTTGGATGCCTTTACACCAACAAGAGAAACTCGAATAGGAAATCACCAAATCAATGCCATTTACAGTAGACCCTAAGAAGATAAAATACTTAGGAATAAATCTAACCAGAGACATAAAAGATCTATAAGATGAAAACTACAAGACACTACTGCAAGAAACCAAGAAAGACTTACATAAGCAGAAAAACATACCTTGCTCATGGATAGGAAGACTCAACATTGTGAAAATGTCAACTCTACCCAAAGCAATCTACAGATACAATGCAATCCCGATCCAAATTCCAACGGCGTTTTTTAATGAGATGGAGAAACAAATCACCAACTTCATACAGAAAGGGAAGAGGCCCCAGATAAGTAAAGCATTAC
>NW_004443969.1:7973405-7984482 GCF_000243295.1 Trichechus manatus latirostris
CGCTGGGGACCATGCTTTCAGGGGACATCTAGGTCAATTGGCATAACAAAGCTTATTAAGAAAATGTTCTGCATCCTACTTTGGTGAGTGGCATCTGGTGTCTTAAAAGCTTACTAGCTGCCATCTAAGATGCATCCATTGGTCCCAACCACGTGGAGTAAAGGAGAACCAAGAACACCAAAGACACGAGGAAAGTATTAGCCCAAGAGACAGAAAGGGCCACATAAACCAGAGACTTCATCAGCCTGAGACCAGAAGAATTAGATGGTGCCCAGCTACCACCAATGATCACCCTGACAGGGAACACAACAGAGCGTCCCGGATGGAGCAAGAGAAAGATAGGGTGCAGAACTCGAATTCTAGTAAGAAGACCAAACTTAATGGTCTGAATGAAACTGAAGGAACACCAGAAAGCATGGCCCTTGGATTCTCTATCAGCCCAGAACTAAAACATTTTCCGAGGCCAACTCTTCAGACAGGGATTGGACTGGACTGTGGGTCATAAAGTGATACTTGTGAGGAGTGCGTCTCTTAGCTCAAGTAGATACAAGAGACTAAATGGGCAACTTCTGTCTGGAGGTGAGATGGGAAGGCAGAGAGGGTTAGGAGCTGGTTGAACTGACATTGGGAGTCAGGGGTGGGAAGGAGGAGTGTGCTGTCATTGTATGGGGAGAGCAATTACAGTCAGATAACAATGTATGTATAAATTTTTGTATGGAAAAAAATTTAAAAAAAAGAATTGATACCTACTCAGGATATGAAATTTCTTTCTCTGGCTGTCAGCATCACCATCCAAGGGCCTACTGAGTGTGAGACTGGATACAAGCAGGGATGAGTCAGGGTCTAGATGATAAGATGCAACAGCTTACCATAGACTGCCCTGTAGCCTTGTCATCTGAGGACACAGGCACCCCAGGGGTTCAGGAATGTTGTACCAAGCAGAGCACATTCTCACAGAAGGCACCAGAAGCAGAGGCAGGGCATGAGCAGGTCCTTCCCTGAGTCTAGGTAAAGCATCTCTGGAGTGTCCCCAAAAGCACTGGGGGAGACTTTGTCCCAGCATTTAGTTTTCACAATTGCCCCATGATTTTGTCCCACCCGATTGTTGCAGCTTGAGGACTTCTGGGTTGAGCAGGGAAGGCTCTTGTGTTCCTTTTCAAGGGAAAGATGATGTACATCTTTGCTTGGAGGGGTTAAAGAGATTTCGGACAATTGAAATCATCACAGGGGTTCTACATTTTCAGAGCAAGCTAGAGTACTATATAAGCAGCTTTATTTCCCCTCAACAGTAATAGTTAAATAAATCTGGCAGGAGAGGACACTGGGGAGATAAATGGCAAGTGTCAGAACAATAAAAGATTGCTTGAAGAAGTGTGTGGAATGAAGAAGAGAGAGAGAAAAAGAATTTTGAGGGTTTTTTTATCCACCCCTCCCCCCGCCATTGAAATTTAATTCTCTACTTTATTATCTAGTCTATTTAAAATTTAAAATGCCCATGAGGGGTCTCTAGTGGAGGAACTAAGTCCAGAAGACCCTGCCCAGGGACCCACTCCACACAAGCACATCATTCACCTGGATTTATCCTTAAGCTCACAATACACTGAAATAACCAGTAGAAGAATGGTTAAGTGTTCACTTTCGAAACCAGGTCTGGATGACTGCTAAATCATTTACATAATAATTTCCTTGACCTGAATGCTGTTTCTACTAGATTCTACTCTTTGTATGCATTCAGACATAATTATAACATTTTAGATGTCTTTAAAGACCCAGACGGTGGAGAAACAGGGAAGGCATCAGCGAGAGAGAAATAATTTCTGAAGTGGCCACAGATTTCCCTGGCCCACCGTCTGCTCTGCTATCTTTGCTGCCTCCTTCTTTCAACTTGAAGCTTGCATCACACCCCCAGCACTCTGTGATGTACACAGGGTGATATTCAGTCTCCCCCACCAGGATTTCAAACCCAGCCTCAACCTTTCCTTCCAACTTGATTTCCTGTTCCCCCAAGTACAGACTCCCCAAGTCTCCTCGCGTTATTTCACACTGCAAGCATTTCCTGTGTCTGTATTTCATACTTGTTATTCCTCCTCTGATGTCGTCTTCTCTCTGCCAGTCAAGTGTCTTCTTCTTCAGTATTCAGCTCAAGCCCCATCTTCTTCAAGAATTATTTCCAAGAATGCATGCTCCCCATCCACTGATAGAGACATTTTTGTCTATTTTGTTCACTAATGTATCCCCCCAATGCCTGACACATGTTGTTTTGTTGTTAGTCACCATCAGTTTGACTCCAACACCGCCTGGTCCTGCGCCATCTTCACAATTGTCGGTGTGCTTGAGTCCATTGTAGCAGCCACTGTGTATTTTGAGTGCCTTATAACCTAGAGGGCTCATCTTCTAGCACTCTATCAGAAAATACTCTGTTGTGATTCATAGGGTTTTCATTGGCTAACTTTCAGAGGTAGATCACCAGACCTTTCTTCCCAGTCTGTCTTAGTCTGGAAGCTCCGCTGAAACCTGTTCACCAAGAACGAATATGCTGGTATTTGAAATACTGGTGATGTAGGTTCCAGCATCAAGCCACCACAGTACAACAAACTGACAGGCGGGTGGTGAGCCTGGCACATAGTAGCTGCTAAACAAATATTTTCTGAATAGATGAAAGGCTGAGTCTATTTCTAACCCAGCCCATTTTACCCATATCCATTGCCATAGAGTGAATTCAAACTCATAGTGACCCCATAGAATAGAGTAGAACTGCCCCATAGGTTTTCCAAGGCTGTAAATCATTATGGAAGCAGACTGCAATATCATTCTCCTGCAGAGTGGCTGGTGGGTTTGAACCACCGACATTTTGGTTAGTGGCTAAACACTTTAACCACTGCACCACCAGGGCTCCTTCAGCCCATTTTACCATCCTCCAACTCTTGAGACATTTACATCCTTCACCATACACTATACACTACCTTATCTGACCACGAAAAGTATAGCACATTTCTGTTCCTCTTGTTTCCTCCCGTAGACTGAAGGATACTTGGAGGGTAATGATCTCTTCCAACTCAATTTGCTATTGGCAGCACAATTTACTTTCAAATTCTTCAGCATTGACGAAGTGGTAAGTATATATCTTTATTTTCGTCCTCCACCAGCCCCAGCAACCAGGATTAGTTAGCTTGTGATCTCTAATCAGGCATCCACACACCGCAAGCCTTCGACTATCTTTATATCCAATCAACACTAGAGAGTTTCTTGAGAGCTTAAGGGATAGTAGAAATTATTTTTCATTACTGAAAATGCCTAGTGTTCAGGGTATGTGGATTGGCTACAAATGTTGTCTGGGCACCTCTGCCCTTGCTCGGACAGACCACCAGCATCTCTCTCCTGGAAAACTCTAACAGCTTCCTAAGGAGCATTATTTCAAAGACTTAGTTTCTATCTCAGTTCTGGCAGTTACTAAACGTGTGATATTTGCTAAGCCCCTTCCTAGCTCTGTTAACTCAATTCTCTCAGCAAGACTGTTAAATGAAGCAGTGGTGTCTACATTTTAGTAATGGAAACTTCTTTCTGATACCTTTTTTGGCACTAGCTATATAAAAGATAGAAAAAAGTAATGCTCATTTAATTGAAGAAGGAATCAAGCCCCTGTTTTGGGGCCTTTATCTCCCTTCTAGCTATATTTATGCAAACCTTCCGAGATGCTTCTGGGTAAACACCAAGGCTCCTTGGTGAGATCAATGGCCTCTATGGAGACTTAGTTTCATTTCATTTAAAAGATTATGTCATGAATGATTTTCCTTTGCAAAAGTGCTTTAAAAAATCTAGCCACATAGTAAATGCTCAATTAATTATCAGCTATTATTATTATTAAGGAGCCCTGGTGGCACAACAGTTAAGTGCTAGGCTGCTAACGAAAAGGTTGGCAATTCAAATTCACCCAGCTGCTCCACAGGAGAAAGACCTGGTGATCTGCTTCTGTAAGGATTATGACCTTGGAAACCCTATGGCACAGTTCTACTCTGTCACATGGGGTCGCTATGAATCGGAATTGACTTGATGGCAACCAACAGCAATATTATTATTATCCTTATTATTGATGATAATAATGATGAAAACACTGCTGTGCTTGAAATCATAACCTACCATTTCATTCATTCATGTATTCAACAAATATTGTTCTGAGAGCCTTGTATGTGTTCAGGCAATGGACTACTGCTGGGTTAAGTTGTCATTTGAAGCCTGTCATGATTCTAACACGAGGTTAGTAAGCTAGCTGCACCGCCCAGTTGTAGTCACAACTTGGTGCTCAACTTAACACGACAGCAGGCATCTGTCAGAGACCAGTACCAATTCCAGGCTCATTCCACAGCCACTGTACCAACCAGCCTCTGCCAAATAAATAGGATTTCCTTTTTCAAGAGTAGCATTGTCTAATCTCTAAAATATATAGAAAACTTCAACAACTCAACAACAAAACAACGAACAATCCAATTAGAAAATGGGCAAAGGACATGAGCAGACACTTCACCAAAGAGGACATTCAAGCAGCCAACAAACACATGAATATATGCTTCAGATCATTAGCCATTAGAGAGATGTAAATCAAAACTACAATGAAATACCATCTCACCCCTGCAAAAATGGCACTGATAAAAAAACAGAGAACAACAAATTCTGGTGAGGCTATGGGGAGATTGGAACCCTAATACACTGCTAGTGGGGTTGTAAATGGTACAACCACTATGGAAAATGGCAAGGTGCTTCCTCAAAAAGCTAGAACTAAAAATACCTTGTGTTCCATCAATTCTACTCCTAGGTGTATATCCTAGAGATCTAATAGCAGTGACACAAGTAGACATATGCACACCTATGTTCATTGCAGCATTATTCACAATAGCAAAAAGATGCAAACAATCTAAGTGCCTATCAACAGATTAATGGATAAACAAATTGTGATACATACATACACTGGAATATTATGCAGTTATAAAGAATAATGATGAGTTCTCAAAACATAACATGGATGAATCTGGAGAACATTATGCTGAGTGAAATAAGTCAATCACAAAAGGACAAATATTGTATGATCGCACTTTTATAAAAAGAAAATAACAGGTATACATACAGAAAACAATGTTCTTTGGTGGTTACCAAGAATGGGAAGGGAAGGGAGGGAGAGTCACTTTCTAGATAGTAGACACTTGTTATTTTCGGTGATGGGAAAGGCAATACTGAAAGCAGACGAAGTCTGCACAACTTGACCAAGGTAAATGAAGACACTAAGAAGTAGGCAAAAATAAGGGATGTTTTTGGTAAATGCTATAGCATATACAATTTTGCAACAACAGCAATATCAACTAGAAACTTTATGTGTGGTTACATAAGTAGATAAGTATGCATATAAGTGTATAGGAAGGTATATGTGTGTGTACATACATGTGTACATATAGGTTTACCTCTAGGCATAGCTATATACATGTTTGTGTGTGCTGTGTATATATTTACCATATTATATTATATTTATTATACATAATAAAACACAAAGGGGGCACATTTACAGATACTTCCTAGACATAACCAAACACCTCACAGGCTTGGTTTACTGGGTCTGAAGGCTTAGGACCATAGTCTCATGGGACAACTAGGTCAACTGGCATAACATAGTTCATAAAGTTATATTCTCTTTTCTAGTCTGGTGAGTAGTGTCTGCGGTATTAAAAGCTTGCGAGCAGCCATCTAAGATACAACTATTGGTCTCTACTCATCTGAAGCAAAAGAGAATGAAGGAAACCAAAGACTCAAAGAAGAAACTAGTCCACAGGACTAATATGAACTACAGGACTAATAGCCCACATGAACCACAGCCTCATCTGTCCTAAGATCAGAAGAACTGGATGGTGCCCGGCTACCACTACTAACCGTTCTGACCAGGGACACAATAGAAAGTCCCAGATAGAAAGCAAGAAAAATGTAGAACAAAAGTCAAATTTCTTTATAAAAAGCCAGACCTACTGGATCAATAGAGGCTAGAGGAACCCCCAAGATTGTCGTTCTGAGACACCCTTTAAACCTAAAACTGAAACCATTCCCAAAGGTCACCTTTCAGTTAAATAACAGATTAGCTCATAAAATACACAACATCATCCATGAGTACTGTGCCCTTAAAAAAAAAAAAAATCAACTATATGAGACCAAATGGTCAACATTTACCCTAAAGCAAAGATGAGACAGCAAAGGGGAAGGGGCAGGGAAGCTAGATTTATGGAAACAGAACAACCTGAATGGAAATAAATAGAATGTTGATACATTGTAAAAAATGTAGCCAATGTCACTGAACAATATGCATAGAAATTGTTAATGGGAATCTAATTTGCTGTGTAAACTTTCACCAAAAACATGATAAAACATTATTTTTTTTAAAAAAAGAATAGCATTGTAAAAGGCAACACTTGTCAGCCAAGGAACCTCCTAGACGACTCAGTATGAAAACAAGTAAATTCTGGGTGCTCAAGATACTATAAAGACATACCTCTCTCCCCTCTCCTCTTCCCATCCCACTGTTGCAAATGTGTGTTTCTTGTATGAACTTGCACTGTGGTATTATTGTACTGTGATATGTTTGTCCCACTGAGGCTGGAGATAAGGCCACACCATAGTTAATTGTCCCTGAAGGAAGTGATTATTCTGGATGTCATTCACTTGGGAAGAGGCAGGTCTTTAGACAAATATGGAGGAAGGCTAAGCTGGAAGGAGCAGGAGAGGCTTCCCCTGCATGCCTCTGACCCAACTATAGTAGTGGGAAAACTTGACCTCTGCTATACAGAAACTGATCAGGAAGTAAGCATCGAAACCACTATGGGGACCACGTGTGGAAGTGGAAGACTATCCAGATGCACGGGGTTTACTTTGTTTATTTCCTTTGTGCAACACCTGAGACTCTGGTAAAGTCCTGGGTAACTGGTCCCCTCTGTCTGCTGCTCTACTTCAGGGAACTAGAGGAGAATGGTGGGGGAGGGGGACATACATTTGAAAGGACGATTGTTAAGAAGGAGCTGAAATCCTGAGGTCATCATGGTGGATGTCAGTAGTAATTCTAGGGAGACTTCATATTGAAGTGAGTGGGGTTCCTTACAGTTGCCCATCCCCCCAGGTGCTGCCCTGTGTACACTCCACTCTGTGTACTCCCCACAACCGTTGTGTACTGTCCACCTACTTCTGCTTCTGTCTGTTTTTTCTTCATTGCTGTTCCTCAAAGAACTAATCCACACTGAGGCAGGTGGGGTGAGGAGGGCATTGGGACCCACAGGAAAAAGACAGGTTGTGCTCTCCTTGAAGTTCACCTTTACGAGGTACGTGTGTGGTTTAAGAGGGACATCTCCTATCTCGGGCTACTGAGTTGCCCTAGAATGTACTGGGACACTTTATCATCCCCTAGACAGAGACTTTATGCTGGCAATCATAACTGACTTCCTTCTACTCCTTATAGTTCATCGGAAGCTGTTGAATCTTCTCTGAGAATGGGTTTGCACCCTTGCAATGTAGAAAGTGAAGCTTTGAAAGCCTCTATGAGATCAAGTTTTGAAAAACCAGCTTAGTGTGTGAATGACAGCCAGGAAGGGTTGCCCTCCATCCTGCTAACAACCCATAGCCTACCCCAGCTCCTTCCACACTGCAGGGTCATCACCAGGAACAGTGGTGGGAGACGCTTGTCCTCCAGGTCAAACCAAACCACATTGTTAAAAAATATCACTGCACAAAAATAGACAGATGGTCTGGTTATAACAGTAATATATGTTCGTTGTAGAAAAATTCATTGAAGTACAAAGAAGGAAATTTAAATTCCCCAAATTCCACTGCCTAGATGCATTTCCTTCCAGTCTTTGATCTGTATGTATGTATATAGGTAGGTAGGTACCTGGGTGGCACAACAGTTTGTGATCAACTTCTGAAGGTTAGAAGTTCAACCCACCCAGCAGCACTGTGGAAGAAAGGCCTAATGATCTGCTTCCATGAAGATCACAGCCAAGAAAATCCTATAAAGCAGTTCTCTTCTGTAATACATGAAGTCAACATGAATCAGAATTGACTCGATGGCAACAAGTTAGGGGTTTTTTGTTTTTTATGAATGTATGTGTGTATGTATATATCTATCTGTAAATATATATATGTATGTATAGATAAACCCATTGCCATCAAGCTAATTCCGACTCATAGCAACCCTATACGACAGAGTAGAACTGCCCCATAGGGTTTCCAAGGAACGGCTGGTGGATTCAAACTGCCAACCTTTTGGTTAGCAGCCAACCTCTTAATCACTTCGCCACCAGGGCTCCTATGTATGTATATGTGTGTGTGTGTGTGTGTGTGTATATATATATTTTATTAAACAGAATTGGGATCAAATCACACTTAGTTATATATCCTCCTTTGTCATTTAACATTATATCATAGGTATTTTATCAAGTTATTAAATCTTTGCCAGTAAGATAAAATGTTAATAAAAAATCAGGCACACCAATAATTTGCACGCTGTTGTTATTAGGTGCCATAAGGTTGGTTCCAACTCATAGTGACCCTCTGTACAACAGAACAAAACACTGCCCAGTCCTGCACCATCCTCACAATCGTTGCTATGTTTGAGCCCATTGTTGCAGCCACTGTGTCAATCCATCTCGTCGAGGGTCTTCCTCTTTTTCTCTGACCCTCTAATTTACTAAGCATAATGTCTTTCTCCAGGGACTGGTCTCTCCTAATAACATGTCCAAAGTATGTAAGACAAAGTCTTGCCATCCTTGCTTCCAAGGAGCCCTCTGGCTGTACTTCTTCCAAGATAGGCTTGTTCGTTCTTCTGGAAGCCCATGGTATATTCAGTATTTTTCGCCAACATCATAATTCAAAGGCGTCAATTCTTCTTTGGTCTTCCTTATTCATTGTGCAGCTTTCGCATGCATATGAGGTGGTTGAAAACACCATGGCTTGGGTCAGGTGAACCTTAGTTCTCAAAGTGAGGTCTTTGCTTTTTAACACTTTAAAGAGATCTTTTGCTGTAGATTTGTCCAATGCAATATGTCATTTCCATAGTTACTCAGTTTAGTTTTCCACTCTTTTCTGCACCCTGTTGTCCAGATATAGCCTTGAAAGGATGCTGATAAGCAGCCAGGCGCACCTGTCTCTTTCCTGAAGTTGATGTCTAAAATCCTAAACTGTTGGGTCCAACTCTTTCATTTGAAAGCAGAGGAAACAAAGGCCTAGCAAGCTGAGGATAAGAGAGCTCCTGAGGCTCAATGATGACATGAGAACTCAGGCCCTGCCCCCTGGTGCTTGCTTGCTCTCTCATTTTTTACCATAATGAATTGTTTTCAGGCATACAAAAATATAGTAATTCTGTTTATATGAAATGTTCACGATAGGCCTATAGAAAGAGAAAACAGATTAGTGGTTGCCAGGGGCTGCGGCCAAGACTGGGGGAGTGACTACTAGTCTGGGGGTGATAAAAATGTTCTGGTTGCATAACTTTGTGAATATACCAAAAACCAATGAATTGTGTACTTTAAATAGAATATTATGGTATGTGAATCATATCTCAACAAAAAATTGTATGAGAAAAAAAGTATAGTGAATTAAAACAAAAACCATGTGCCCACCACTCATTTAAGAATTAAAAATATAAATGTACTCAGGGGACATCTAGGTCAATTGGCATAACATAGTTCATAAAGAAAATATTCTACATTCTACTTTGGTGAGTAGCATCTGGGGTCTTAAAAGCTGGCAAGTGGTCATCTAAGATGCATTAATTGGTCCCATCCTGTCCACAGCAAAGGAGAATGAAAAAAACCAGACACAAGGAAAATATTAGTCCAAAGGACTAATGGACCACGTGAACCACAGCCTCCACCAGACTGAGCCCAGAACTAGATGGTGCCCAGCTACCACCAGCAACCGCTCTGACAGGGATCACAGTAGAGGGTCCCAGACAAAGGGAGAGAAAAATGTAGAACAAAATTCAAATTCGCAAAAATAGACCAGACTTACTGGTCTGACAGAGACTGGAGGAACCCCAAAGACTGTGGCCCCCACACACCCTGCTAACCCAGAACTGAAGCCACTCCGGAGGTCCACCTTTCAGACAAAGATTACACAGGCCTATAAAACAAAGAATAACACGTGATGAACGTGCTTCTTAGTTTAATCAAGTACACAAGACCAAATGGGCAACACCTGCCCAAAAGCAAGAAGATACGGTAGGAAGGTACAGGAAAACTAGACAAATGGACACAGAGAACCCAGGGTGGGAACGGAAAGTGGAGAGTGCTGACACATTGTGGGGATTGCAACCAATGTCACAAAACAACTTGTATATAAATTTTTGAATGAAAAACTAATTTGCACTGTAAACTTTTACCTAAAACACAATAAAAATTTTTAAAAAGACATTGCTACTCTAAAATATATATATTAATGGAGCCTCCTGTGTTCCCTTCCCTTTTCCTGTCTTTCCTTGCCACCTCATCTCCAACTGGTGACCACTGTCTAACCATGACTATACAGATTTTTATCTTTGCTACATATGTGAGAAGTTCTGGTAGCGCGATGGTTAAACACTTGGCCGCTAACCAAAGGGTTGATGGATCGAACCAACCAATGGCTCTGTAGGAAAAAATATCTGGTTATCTGCTCCCGTAAAGATTACAGCCTAGGAAACCCTACGGGCAGTTATACTCTGTCATACAGGGTTGCTATGAGTTGAAATGACTTGACGGCACACAATATAAACTATATATGTATGAGATAGCATTTAAAAAAATTTTTTTTATTGTACTTTAGATAAAGGTTTACGAAAGAAATAGATTCTCATTACATAGTCAGTACACGTATTATTTTATGACATTGGTTAACAACCCCACGACATGTAACACTCTCCCTTCTCAGCCTTGGAGGACTTTTTTTTGGTAAAACTATACATAGCCAAAGATACACCATTTCAAAAATTTCTACATGTACAATTCAGTGACATTGATTACCTTCTTCCAGTTGTGCTACAATTCTCACTATCCTTTTCCAAATTATTCCATCACCATTA
>NW_004443969.1:7985632-7986943 GCF_000243295.1 Trichechus manatus latirostris
TACTCCATTGTGTGTATGTACCATAGTTTGTTTATCCATTCATCTGTTGATGGGCATCTAGGTTGTTTCCATCTTTTTGCTATTGCGAACAATGCTTCAATGAACATGGGTGTGCATATGTCTATTCAAGTAACAACTCTTATTTCTCTAGCATATATTCCTAGGAGTGGGATTGTTGGATCGTATGGTATTTCTATTACTAGCTTTCTAAGGAAGTGCCAGATCATTTTCCAAAATGTTTGTATCATTATGCATTCCCATCAGCAGTGCTTTAAGAGTTCCGATCTCCCCGCAGCCTCTCCAACATTTATTTCCAGTGATTTTGATTTGTGCCAGTAATACTGAGGTGAGATGGTTTCTCACTGTGGTTTTAGTTTCCATTTCTCTAATGGCTAGTGAACGCGAGCCTTTCCTCATGTGTCTGTTGGCCACTTGAATGTCTTCTCTGGTGAAGTGTCTGTTCATTTCCTTTGCCCATTTTTAAATCAGATTATTTGTCTTTTTGTTGTAGAGGTGTTGGTTTTTTTTCTAGGTTTTAGAGATTAGAGCTTTGTCTGACTTGTATTGTCCAAAAATGTTTTCCCAGTCTGTAGGTTCTCTTTTTAATCTTTTGATGAAGTCTTTTGATGAGCATAAGTGTTTAATTTTTAGAAGATCCCAGTTATCTAGCATATCTTCTGGAGTTCGTGTGTTGTTGGTTATGGTTTGTAGCCTGTTAATGCCATGCATTGGGACCTCTAGTATTGATCCTATAGTTTTTGGCTTTATATTTAGGTCTTTAATCCACTTTGTATTAGTTTTTGTGTATGGTGTGAGGTATGGGTCCTGTTACATTTTTTTGCAGATAGATATCCAGTTTTGCCAGCACCACTTGTTAAAAAGACTGTCTTTTCCCCCATTTGATGGACTTTGGGCGCTTGTCGAAGATCAGGTGACCGTAGGTGGATAGATTTACATCTGTGTTCTTAATTCTGTTCCATTGGTCAATGTATCTTGTCATTGTACCAGTACCAGGCTGTTATGACTACCATAGCTGTATAGTAGGTTCTGAGGTCAAGTACTGCGAGTCCTCCTGCTTTATTCTTCTTCTTCAGTAGGGCCTTGCTTATCCAAGGCTTCTTTCCTTTCCATATAAAGTTAATGATTAGTTTTTCCATCTCTTTAAAGAATGTTGTTGGTATTTGGATTGGGATTGCATTGTATTTGTAAATTGCTTTGGGTAGAATTGTCATTTTCACTGTGCTGAGTCTACCTATCCATGAGCATGGGATGTTTTTCCATTTATGTAGATCCCTTTGGGTTTCTTGCAGT
>NW_004443969.1:7990097-8013196 GCF_000243295.1 Trichechus manatus latirostris
TCCCTTTAATAATTCTTATAAGTTTCATTTGGTTTTTACATAGTCCCTTACTTTCTGTTTATCCGGAAATGTCCTAATTTCATCATCATATTTGAATGAGAATTTTGCAGAATATATTATTCTTGGCTCCAATTTTTTTCTTTCAAGGTTTTATGCATGTCATCCCATTGTCCTCTTGCCTGCATGGTTTCTGCCGAATAATCCTAGCTTAGTCTTATTGTTTTCCCTCTGTATGTGACTTTTTGTTTTTCTTGAGCTGCTCTCAGGATTCTTTGTTCGTCTTTGGTTTTAGCTAGTGTGATTATGATATACCTTGGCGATTTTCTTTGGGAATCTATCCTATATGAGGTTCGTTGAGCTTCTTGGATGGTCAGCTTTTCATCTTTCATGATATTGGGGAAGTTTTGTGTCAGCAGTTCTTCAATGATCCTCTCTGTATTTTTTGTTTTCTCCCCCTGTTCTGGAACTCCAATCGCTCGAAGATTTTTGCTTTTGATTGCATCCCACATAATTTTCAGGGTCTCTTCATTTTTCTTTGTTCCTTTTTCTGATTTTTCCTCAAACAGAGTTGTATCCAAGTGTTTGTCGTCAGTTTCACTGATCCTGTCTTCCATCATTTCTAACCTGCTCCTCAGCCCATCTATGACACTGTTCATTTCTGAAATCTTGTTGCTTATCTTTTGGATTTCTAATTGTTGTTTTTGTATGATTTTTTATTGTGAAATTTTTTTTGGCATTTTGTTCCTGTATTATTTTCCTGAATTCTTCCAATTTTTGGTCTGCATTTTCCATGAATTTGTCTGCCTTTTCCATGAATTTGTCTATTTTTTCCTCATATTTGTCTGCTTTTTGCTTCAACTCTTGGATAATTCTGAATATTAGAGATTTGAATTACCCATCAGTTAGTTCTAGTGCCTTTTCTTCTACTAGAAAGTCATCTGGTGTTTTATTTTGGACACTTACTAGCACCATCGTGTCCTGTTTTTGTATATGTTTTGATATTGTCTGCTGTCTTCAGGCCATTCAGTAGTTATTTTCCTCATTCATTGATTGTAGATTTCTTTGTTTCATCCTGCTTTTTTGTTTTATTTGGTTATGTCTGAGCAGTCAGGCTGTGCATACTTTGTTGTTGTTCGTCTGCAGGCACAATACTTTTCACCTCCTTCTCCAATGGGCAGGATCAGTCACTCAGGTATGGTACAGCAGGGTCCAGCTGAAGAGGTATTGCTGGGATGGGTTGTTTGTGGTATATACTAGGGCTGACAGGGTGGGCCAGGTATAAGTGCAGGGCAGGTTCCAGTAGGCTGTGCCTGTGCTGCTTGGGGTTGTGATGTTCAGCACATGGTGCAGGTAGGCAGGAAGGAGGGGGGAGATTGTGATGTGTGGAGCTAAGATGGGTATGGGAAAGAGGAGAGAGAGGAGAGAGGAACAGGGGCCAAAAACATACACACAAACAAATAAACAAACTAAAAATAGCGCTAAGGGAGCTTGCTGTTGGAGTGAAGAGATGAGAGACTGAGAAATGGAGAAAAATAAAAAGGATTAAAGAAAAAAATGAATAAATAAAAATTAGAGGGGGGAAAGAAAAGAAAAGCCCCTAGGGATCCCACCAGTGCAGCTGCTAGCGCTGGGGAAGTTGCTCCCAGGCTGTGAAGTACAGTCTGACTAGAAGAGGTAGAGGTGTCAGACAGCACCAGGTATTCAGAAGACAGGAAGAGAAGGTAAGCATAGAGAGATGAGAAACTGGAAATGAAGAAAGACAAAAAGGGAAAAAGAGAGAGAAGAAAACAAAACAAAGAAAAAAACCCAAACAAATGAAACAAAAACAAAAAAAAAAAAAAAAAACCAAGAAAAAAGAAATGCCCCCAGGGATGTCACTGTGTGTCTGTGCAGAGTAAGCGAGTAGCTCCCAAGCTTCGCAGTACTGCCCAGCTAGAAGGGGCTCCCAAGCCAAGAAAAGAAAAAGAAAACAAGCAAACAAACAAATCCAAAGAGAACAAACAAAAAAATCCCCGGGGGTCCCACCAGTGTGGCGGCATGGGCCGAGAACCAGTTTCACAGTTGAGCGGTGTTTCACACCCTTTTGGTAAGATGCAAAGATGGCGCACAGAGCCAGGTATTTGAGAGAAAGGAGAGGGAGGGGGTGAGAGGTAAGGAAGAAATCTAAAGAAGCGGAGAAAAGCAACACCATCAGCCAACAAATGGCACTGACAGAGCCAGCCAGTGCTGGCGCATGGAATCCAAGCAACACCAGGGTGAAGCCTTTGCTTCCTGGCCAACAGACTGTGGCCACAGGAAGCAGAGGAGGCTGAGTAGGGATGAAGAAGGGTCGAGGGTGGGAAAGTGTATATCACTGGTTACCGGTTGTTCTGTCTCCTGCTGGAAAGTCCGTGAAGCTGCTTTCTCATACCTCCTGTTCGCTGATCTCCGATAGGAGTCCAAGATGGCGGATCCATGCTGCGCTAGCTGATAGGGGACCTCTGCATGTATCTCTCCTTGCTCTCTGTTCTCAGTCAGTTTCTCATTCCATTCGGTGCTTGGCTGAGTTCTTTATCTCTTCATTTGATGCTTAGGGTTTCAGAATTGACATGTGTCTCTGTTTGACTTAGTTTTTCTGATCTTTGCTGTGGAGGGATGGCGTGGTGCTTCTGTCTATAGCGCCATGTTGCCTGATAGTCTAGATAGCATTTTTTTTTTTTTTTAATGCTTTCAACTTTCTATACATGCTATCATACTATAGGACCCATCTGCAATTTTATTTTTTTGGCTCAATTTTTTTTTAATATTTGCCTATGTACCTGTAGTATTCCATATTATGAATATCTCACAATATATTTATCTAATCTCCCATTTGTAGACATTTAGGACTTTTTTCACGATTACAGCAGTATAGCAATGAATAGTCTTGCATAGATCTCCTGAGAGTTTCAGTGCTTTGTCAACTAAAATAAGTAGCCCCTGATAATTAGTTATTTCCCAAATACAAGTAGATTCTAATTATACACCACTCTGTACAGTCCTGTTGTAACTAAATTTGTATCTTAGCATCATGGAGAGGGTAGAAAGGAAATAGGTGGAGGAATGGATGGATCAGACCCAGAACAAATGTGGCAGGAGAAGATACATGTACAAAAAACTCTGGCTAAAAGGGGAGATAGGAAAAGGAATTCTAGAGGAAACTGTGCCACCAACACCACCCCATAATCATTTCTCAAACTCCTCTCCCAGGGAAGCTCTGAGGCCTGTGTGAGAGTTGGGGTTATATACTCAGACACATATTGATTGGACAACCAAAAAAAAAAAAAGAAACCCAGCTTCCTTTGAGTTGATTCCAACTCATGGTGACCCCATGTGTTTCAGAGGAAAACTATACTCCAGAGGGTTTTCAAGGCTCTAACCTTCTGGAAGTAGATTGCCAGGCCTTTCTTCTGATGCATGTCTGGGTAGGTTCAAACTGACAACCATTTAGTTAGTAGTCAAGCATTTAACCATCTATGCCAGGAACTCCTGTTAATTGAAAAGGGATTATTAAGTCTGGCTCTTTTTTTTTTTTTTTTTGTCTTTTTGATCATTAAATTTAAAATGTCCTGGATGTTAATGTTCTTCACAGACATTTGACTAATTGCCTGAATCTGGAGCTTTTTCAAAAATTTTTTCCACCACTGTCTCTGAATTTTATTTGAAGTGTTATTTTTCTAAAAGAATGTTCTTGAAGACTTCAAGTAACACTGTCAAGTAATATTTATTCATATGAAGTTCCACCCTCCCTTTCTGTTTTTAAGACTCTCAGAGAAGTTAAATATTTATCCTTCCAATTTGGTTTGTTTCAGAAAGTGCTAAGATTTTGCCCTGAGTTTTGATTTTTTTAATGAAGCTGAAATTAACACTACTTTTTTGACCCATCTACAAAGGATCTTCCTTTATGTAATGGCCTTCACCCACAGAGGAATCAAGCTTATTAATCAACCATCTGCACAGAAAAGAAATTCTCTAAGTCTCAAGGAAACAATGTCTGTCTTTGGCCCTTCTTAAATAAAAGAATGAAGGATTTAGACACAAAGAAAACAGTTGAAATCTGGACTCTTTTCCTCCCTAGAATGTGCTTGTTCCAAAGTAGGTCAAATATTGTTGCTATAAACCTCAACAATTCTCTTTGTCTCACTGGCTATACTTGGGGGCTTGGAGGGAAGGAAACTAGTCCAATTAATTAAAGAAAAATTTGCAATAGAAAAAGAAAGTCTCCTGAAGTGCAGATGATCTCCATCTCCAACCCAAATGAGTTCATCAACATGATTATTATTATGAAAAGAATCACTGGTGGTGAGACAATTATTATACAATGGAAGCTTCAGTAGCCTGCCATGGTTGACCACAAACATTCATTCTCCTTCCTGGTGTTTGAGGAGGAGGCTGACACAGCTCAGAAGAGGGGCCAAGACCAAGCTGCAAGAAGAGGAACCTGGCATGAACCTCCACCACTCTGTGCTTGACATTCCTCCCCAGAAAGCCCCAAAAGACCCCAAAGCAAACCAGTTGCCGTTGAGTCAATTCCAACTCATGGTAATCCCATGTGTTACAGAATAGAGCTCTGCTCCATAGGGCTTTCAAGGCTGTGACCTTTTGGAAGCAGATAGCCAGGACTTTCTCCTGAGGTGCCTCTGGGTGGGTTGGAACCATCAGCCTTTACAGTTAGTCGTTGAGCGTTTAACCATTTGTGCCACCCAGGGACTCCCCCAGAAAGCCCAGAGAAGAGTTTTTCAAACTGAGGATTCAGCAGAAACTTGCTAGAAGGCATAGAATTTGATGAAGGTATGTGTGAGTGGTGTGAATTTAATGAAAGCTTTCATGTTCTAAGCCTGTGTGTGCATATTGATTCTGAACCCAAATCCTTTCTTTTCTTTGGCTTTAACATATAATCCTACCTTAACCATGGACTGGTATTGTTATTCCTAAGAGCAGCCTTGCCAGAAAGTAAACAGTACAATTTTGCCACTTGGTCAAAATGTTGCCAGTTTAAATTTTTTTTAATTAAGTATTTGTGACTTCAACAACTTTTAAACTCCTTTTCTAAACCAACACATGCCAGCAAAATCTGCAGCGTTTTAAGGGCTTTCTAAAGATCCTCTAGCTTATTCTCTGACCACATCTGAGTCTGCAAGAAATTATTCCAGAAATATGACTCTTCATCAAGCTATCCAGGAAAAACGATTTTCCAGTGTTCCCCAATTAACCAATCTCAGGCAGCACAATTATCATCAATAAATTTTTCTTTTTGTGTAGCTAAAAGTTAGAGGTATTTTTTCATTCTCATTACCAGTACCAGTTGTTATCCAGTTGACTTCAACTAATGGCGACCCCGTGTGTATCAAAGTAGAACTGTGCTCCACAGGGTTTTCAATGGCTGATTTTTTGGATGTAGATCACCAGGAATTTCTTCTGAGGTGCCTCTGGATGGACTTGAACTTACAACATTTCAGTTAGCAGCCTAGCTCATCAACTGTTTGCACCACTCAGGGACTCCATTGGGAAGGAGATATTGTTCTTAGTGTTATTATATTTTATGTCTCTAAAGTTCATAACTGTATCATTCAGCTATTGCCAAAAATATGCTGCATGAGAAACAATCCCAAAATTCAGTGGCATAACAAAAAGTATTCATTTTTTGTTCAGGGATTTGTGGACTGGTTGGGATTCAACTAATCTAGGGTGAGCTCAACTAGGTTGGCATCAAGCTCTGGGTTGGGACTAGGTATACTCCACTTGTCTCTCATTCTCCTCAGACCAGTAGCTTCCCGAGTCATCTTCTCTTCATGGAGAAAAGCAAAAGCACAAAAGAACAAGCCCAATCCCACTGACACATTTAAAGCATATGCTCCCTTCGCATCCACTAATATTCCATTGGCCAAAGCAAATCACTTGGCCAAATCCAACATCAGTGGGGCTGAGAAACATACTTCATCTCTAGTGATAGGAACAGCAAAATCACATGTCAAAGGGTGTGGATTGAAGGACAATTGGGAACAATAATGTACTCTACCATCCTCACCTTTTCTCTTTTAAACTAAAGCAGTCTTAGAAAACCATACAGAGAATCTGATTAAGTCTCTGAATTTTAATTTTGGCTCTTCCACTGGTTTACTGGGGAAGCTTGGGCAGAGTATTTATCTTTTCTAGGCCCCAGTCCATGCATCTGTAAAAACGGGAGAGAAGAATCTATAGGATCATTGGTATGACTAAGTGAGATAGTATAAGTATAGAACTTATGCAGTTCCTTGCACATGGTGAAATGTGCTCAGTAAATAGTAACTATTCTTATTGGGTCATTTATTCAATAGACATTTTGAGAATTTGCTACGTACCAAGCATTTTGTTAGGCCATGGTGATACAAAGATAAATGGTACAGTCCCTGGAGGTGATGGGTACTAACTAGGCTTGAAACAGGTAAAGGCCACCGGGTTGCATGGGGACAAGGCACCTAGCCCAGCCTGGAGCATCACGAAAGTTCTTCTAGTGGAGATGACACATGAGCAGTCTGAGAAAAAAAATGAGAATTTACGAGGTAGGTGGGGATAGGGGCGCAGGAAGGGCACTCAGGGCAGGGAACAGGCAGAAAGAACCACCTGGGAAACTGCTGAGTAGGTGGGGAGGAGGGGGGCAGCACGCTGGAGGGTGGTGGTTGGGATAGCAGAAGGGTTCAATTATCCTAAGTATGCTTTTCTAAGGAGTTGGGTTATATCCCAAAGACTAATAGCTGCCCAATAGCGTTCAAATTGGAATCACTCATTTAAGGGTATATTATCCAACCTCTGTTAATGCTATATGGAGCCCTGGTGGCACAGTGGTTAAGAGCTACAGCTGGTAACCAAACTGTCAGCAGTTCAAATCCACTAGCCACTCCATGGAAACCCTATGGGGCAGCTCTACTCTGTCCTATAGGGTCTCTATGAGTCAGAATCGACTTGACGGCAATGAGTATTAATGCTACATGGTCTCATTTAAACTCCTGTGACCTGGTAGGTACACAGAGAGGTGTGGAATCTATTGAAAGAGAGATCTTCAGTCACAGCTGCCAGGAGGGAGAGAGGGCTTTGGCTGTACTTTTAATCACATGCACCTCAGCAAGGGTTTTATAGAATGTCTAGATTCCGTAGAATTGCTGGAGTTGTGACATGTGCCCCTTCCCTCACCCCCCTTTGGGGCTTACGCTTCATGGGTGAGTAAGCAGGAGTGACCTCCAATGAGTATAATGCACAAGAAATGCTTTTCTGAGTTTCATGAGTGCTGGCCCATTCGCTCCACCTCACACTCTCCACTGTTTTCCTGGGAATGGAGATGGAGTCAGCCTGGGAGAGGGCTGAGGAGAGAAGGGAAACTTGGATTCAGTGTGTGTCGCCTTTCCTTTGGAGGGGGAAAAAAAAAAAGAACAGCTTGTGAAGCTCAATATTGTACCTCATGAGCATTGAAGATAAAAACAAACGATGCCGTCGAGTTGATTCTCACTCATAGTGACCCTATAGGGCAGAGTAGAACTGCCCCGCAGGGTTTCCAAGGAGCAGCTGGTGGATTCGAACTGCCAACCTTTTGGTCAGCAGCCGAGCTCTTAACCACTGCGTTAAAAAGCTGATTCTAGAAATAAATTAATAACGAGTTTCTGCTGAATTTGTAAAAGTTATACTGGTACACCATTTCGCGGTAACCCTTCTTGCATCCACAAGGTTTAGTTTTGTAATTTGCAAGAAATTCAGAGTTTCAGGAGAGACTCTGCGAGTTATAGGCTCCTTCGGGGGGAGGATGGAGGTCGTTCTTTCAAAGAGCCGGCCAGAGTGCACTCAGCACCTCCCCTCTAGGGCTCTCCAGCCTCCTTGGTAGTCCAACTCCCCAGATCCTTCCGACCTTTGGGCTGCAGCCCGCACAGCGTCTGACACCGGGGCTGTCGGCGTTCTTTCTTGCCGTGACCAACTGGAGCACTTCCTGCCTGGACGTCTAAGCAGATCCTCCTCTCATCTCCTCTTAGGAATAAAGGTCATTGTTTCATCTCGCCTCAAAATATTGGAAGTCAAAGGTCAGACTCCACCTCAGACCTCTCTGCTACCCTAGCTCAGAAACTCTGGGTGGGATTTCATCTTCATTTGTTTATAATGATGCTGATGGAGCTAATCTCCACCAGGAAGGCTTTGTAGTCAGGCAGGACCCAATTTTCTGTTCCATTTGTTTCCTATTGCAGCTGTAACAAATTACCACAAACAGTGGTTGAACACAACACACATTTATTATCTTACAGTGTTGGAGGTCAGAAGTTCAAAATAGGTCTCACTTGGCTAAAATCAAGGTTTCATTAGGGCTTTCTGGAGGCTCTCGAGGAGAATCCATTTTCTTGCCTTTTCCAGCTTTTGGAGCCTGCTTGCATTCCTTGGCTTGTGGCCCCTTCCATCTTCAAAGCCAGCAATGACTGATTAACTGTTATTCACATCACATCACTCTGACACTCACTCTTTCGCCTCCCTCTTTCCCATTTAAAGGACCCTTGTGATTACGGTTAACACACTCAGCTGTTAACTGAAAGGCTGGAGGTTCAAGTCTACCCAGCAGTGCCTTGGAAGAAAGCCCTGGTAATCTACTTCCAAAAAATTAACCATTAAAAACCTTAAGGAGTACAGTTCTACTCTGACATACATGAGGTCACCATAAGTCAGGGTCAACTAGATGGCAACTGGTTTCTGTGATGACATTGGGCACAGGATACTCTGCCTGTGCAAAGGTCAGCTGATTAGCAACCTTATTTCCATCTGCAATCTTAATTCCCCTTTGCCATGTAACAAAACATATTCACAGGTTCTGGACATCTTTGAGGGGGCCGTTATTCTACCCACCACATAATCAACATGAAGGGGATATGTAAAACAAACATTTTCAAGCTTGTTTAGTACTACAGGCACAGCCAGAGAGAGCCACAAGTGGAATGCTTCCAAATAGAGAAGAGGAAACACCATAAAGAAGCATTTCATTTCCCCCACTCAACATCTTTTATCCTCCCAGTATTTCAAGTTGCCAAAAAGGTGGGGGACTTCCCTTTATTTATGGCTGTTGCGCTGACACACTAATGACAGAGGACTTCTCGAGCCTTGAAAGAGTGGGGAGGACAGATGAGACAGGAGATAAAGCCTGCCTCTCTCCCATCTGCCACGGACCTATCCGAACCATCACTTAACTTTGCTCTGTGAAGGTTTTCCTCATATATTCCACAAGGATGAGGCCATCTGCTTCCCCATCTGTAATTAGTTGCACACTTGTGCTTCTCTTGCTATTGCACTGTTATTATGTTTGGTTTTTTTAAAGTAGGATGCATGCCTCCCTTGTTTGAATCAAGACTTGCCCAAAGAATGGTACATATTTTCCTTTTGATATTTACCCCCTGCCCCACCAGTGCCTGAGAAAGGATGTTGCGCTTAGTGGCCACTCAAGTGGATACGGTGTTGACTGGTTAAGTAATTTCCGGGGGATGTTCGTAGTCCTTGAGTAGCAGTGAGGCCATGAGCATACTTTTACCTCAATCCAAGGAGGAGGTACAAGAAGTCGTCTTGCCGTAAATTCTGTAAGCCTCGTGCAAGCTGCCTGAGTTTTGTAATCCAAAACAATATGAAAGGGTTGCTAGCTGTATGGAGTCCCTGGGTGGTGCAAACAGTTAAAGCATTTGACTGCCAACCAAAAGGTAGGGGGTTCGAGTCCACCCAGAGGCACCTCAGAAGAAAGACTTGGTGACTCTACTTCTGAAAAATCAGTCATTGAAAACCCTATAGACCCTGGTTCTACTCTGACACACGTGGGGTCACCATGAGTCAGAGTTAACTTGACAGCAACTGATTTTGGTTTGTTTTACTAGCTGTCTAGAGACTAGGAAGGGAAAACAGGCTCTTAAATTGAGTATGTGAGTCTCTAGGTGGTGCAAATAATTTGCACTTGATTGCTAACCTCAGTGTCAGAAGTTCGATCCCACCCAGTGTTACGGCAGAAAAAAAGGTGTGATGATCTGCTTCCGTTAAGATTACTGCCAAGAAAACCCTATGGAGCATTTCTACTTGGTAATACAGGGGTCGCCATGAGTCGGAATCGACTCGATGGCAACTAACAACAACAACAAATTGAGTGTGGACAATTCTCACCAGTTTTCCCTTAAAGAGAGAAAAAGAAATGCTGGTGGTGGGAACCCAGCAGAGGAATGGGCAGGTTCTAGCATGAGGGGCAGAATGGGGAGGGGATAGAGGTGTCGCAGCCAGGGCGTTTCATTCACGTGTTGGTGGGAGAAGGAACAGGTCCCAAAAAAATGACTAGCAACTCCCGTTGCGAATCTTGTTTAGTATCATACGATCTTGTTAAGAGTTTTTTTCATCATCGTCTTAACAACTACCTTATCAACAAATTACCTGGGGGAAAAAATTGAAAGGGCTTTTGTTTTAGAGGATGTGCTAGGAAAAGCAACTGCTCCCCTAGAGCCTGCCCCAGCCGCACTTCTGCTTCAGGGGTCCGGAGCACATGGCCTAGGGGTCTCCAACAGGAAAGGCCTCTTCCTGCACCAGGAGCCAGACTTCCTGCTGTGACTGACATCTTCTCTGGGTGTGTCTGGGCATAAAAGCTGACCCAGGAGCTAACCCTTAGTCCTCTACCTGGATCCTGCTGCCCTGCCCTTTTTAGTGGAAAGACAGGAGAGACTCAAACTGGCTGTTCAGAATTCACTTACATCATTAGGCTTTAGCAAAGATAGGTGCAATGGTCATGGTTTCTATCAGTGAGTGATTTTATTTTTGAATAGATAACATAGTCACATGGTTCAAATTTTTAAAAAAGCATGTGATGGATTAAATTGTGTCCCCCAACCCCAAAAAAAAATACGTGTTGGAATCCTAACCCTATACCTGCGGATATAATCCTATTCACAGAGTTTTTGTTGTCCTAATGATTAGATCATACTTGAGTAGGATATCTAATCTAAATCTAATCACTTCTGAGTTATAAAAAGAGCAGATTAGACACACAGATATGTGCTCGTGGTGGGTGGGGTGGGGGTAGGGGAAGAAATGCCATGTGAGGGTTGCCTATAGGCCACAGAGTCAAGGAACAGCAGGGACTGCCTACAAGGAAGGACTTGATGTGATCGAGACCCTCATTTGGACTTTTAGCCTCCAGAACTCTGAGAAAATAAACATCTGTTCCTGAAAGCCACCCGTTTGTTGTATTTCTATTACAGCAGCGCTAGGAAACTAAGACACAGCAAAACGGTACTCCTGTCCCTGACCAGGCACCAAATTCCTTTGCTGGAAACAACTAACGTAAGTAGTTTCTTACATATTCTGCCAGAAATATTTAATGCACATATAAGCAAATAGTATAAGCATGTTCTCCCCTCCCTTTCAACCCAAATGGTGGCATTCCACACACACTGTTTTGTATCTTGCTTTTTTCACTTGTATGTGGAGATCATTCCGTATCAGTTCCAATGACCTCTTAACAGCAGTAAAAAAAAAAAAAAAAAAAAGCATGGAAAGGATCATGCATCTAAGCCTATGACAACAATGGCACTTTTCTTTGATGTCCTTATGTGACATGGTCATGGAAGATGAAAAATCCTGTTGGGGAAAAAAACATGGTGTAAGTAGTTCACCAACCTTAAATAGGGAAAATGTTCTGGAAGCAAGGAGGCCATCACGGGGCACACAGGAGAGTCACAGCGTTTGGTAAAAAGAACAAAGGGTTTGGAGTCAGAAGTTGGATCCAAGCTCTGGCTCTCTCTCTTACTAGCTGTGTGGTCACAGCCAAGTCATTCAAAGATCAGGAGACTGTTTCCTCATTTATAAAATGTTGTTGCTGTTGTTAGCTGCCGTCGAGTCCGCCCCAACTCATGGCGACTCCAAGCACAACTAAACAAAATGTTGCCCAGTCCTGCCTCATCCCTATGGTCAGTTGTGGATTGGACCATTGTGATCCATAGAATTTTCATTGCCTGATTTTCGGAAGTAGATCACAAGTCCTCTTTTCCTAGTCCATCTTAGTCTGGAAGCTCCACTGAAACCTGTTCAGCATCATAGCAACATGCAAGCCTCCAGTGACAGATGGGTGATGGCTGTGCATGAGGTGCATTGGCCAGGAATCGAACCTGAGTGTCTTGCATGGAAGGTGAGAATTCTACCCTTGTACCACCACTGGTTCACCATCTATAAAACAGAACCAAAGAAAAATGGCTACATGATGACGTTTGGGGAAGAACAAAATGAGATAAAGCTCAAAAGAGAGAGAGCTTTGTAACACGTTAAGTGCTAGATGGATCTATTCATTCTCTCAGTAATATTTGTTGAATGCCTGCTGTGTGGCACACAGAGTTCCAGGAACTGGACTACAAGGGCAGAAAGATGACAAGTTCCCTCACCCCATGGAGCTTATATTCTAAGGATGTGGCTGTGGGGAGGGGGATTAACAAACAAGATAGTTTGAGATTTGGTGCCATGAAGGAAATAAAACAGGGAGATATGGTGGTAAGTGGTTGGATGGTGTGCCCAAGTGAGAAAAGGAGGTCAGAAAAGTGGCCTGGTAAAGGGGATCCCATAGAGCTTGTCCCCCACTCAACACAATGAAGGAGGTGCTGAAGCTATATTTAAATCCTCCATGTCCACCTAGTGCCAGGGGAGTGCCAGCCTCGGGGAAGAAGGTTGGTAGAAGGATGGGTTGTTTTTCCCTTTTTCAAACTGAAGCCCCTCCTCCCTGCTCTTTAATTGCTATGAGACATCTCTGGGGCTGGTAGCAGCAAGCAGGACAGCGGAGGCTGCGGCCCTTGAAATGCTACTCTCTTCTGTAAACTGATCTGGAATACAAACCTGAAGGAGGGCAGAGGCACCAGAGAGAGCTGAGCAGCCCTTCCTTAAATGCTGCTTCTGCAAGTGGGCCAAATGTTTGTTGGTTGGGATTGTAAAGTAGATTTTTTTTCCTGCTAACACTACACAGCAGTGCATTCGCGTATGTGTGTGTGAAAGGGTGTGTACATTTCAGATGGAAGATATCACCTTTCATACGGCATGTATAAATATATATAGTATTATTTCTCAACTGTACATCTAAATGCAGTGAGAGCGAAACAGCTTCTCAGAGCCGTCTTTCATTCAAAAGGAAGCCAAGCAGCCCCCGGGAGGCAGGAGAGGCCCTGGTGTGAATCCAGTGGAGGCTCCCAGGACTCTTATCACAAAATGCCCCAGAGGTTACTCAGAAGCCCCCTGCCCAAATAGAGGTTATTCCCAGGCAACCTTGTGAATAATAGTAATAACCAGTTGTCATCTAGTCGATTCCAACTCATGGTGACCCATACTCATGCCAACCTAGGCTCATGACAAACCTATATGTGTCAGAGTAAAACTGTGCTCTGCAGGGTTTTCAATGGCTGCTTTTCCAGAAGTAGATCATCAGGCCTTTCTTCTGAGGTCCCTCTCGGTGGACATCAACCTCCAACCTTTTGGTTAGCGGCTGAGCACATTAACCATTTGCAACACTCAGGGACAATAGTAGTAATAACCATCTTCTACTGAAGACATGCTATGTGCAAAGCTATCAGGCTAAGCGTGTTCCGTATATTGCTAACTCTCACAGTAACACTTCGAAGTTAGTACACTCAAGGTGGGTCTTAGGTACTGGTGGGCAGAGGGTAAAAATCTAAAGGAAAATCTCTATCATCCTCTGAGGAAGGCTTGATTTAAATAAAATAATATATCTTGACCAAAGACACCAGCTATTCAGTAGCAGGGCTGGAATTCCAACACAGGTCTATCTAACTCCAGCATCTCTCAATCCCTAGCATTCCGTTGGGCTGCTGCTTTCCCCCACAAAGCACCAGAATCCTCATGCTTCTGATCTGTTTTGCAGGGACCTCACTAAAGACAGCAGGCAGATCCACTTTCCTAAGCACTGCCTATATTCTGGTGACTGATGGGAAGATGGTGCAGAGTAACCTCAGGCTGCCACTTTGTGACATCTCTATTGCTGTCTCACCTGGGTTCCTGCCTTCTGTCCACCCTCCATTGACCAGCCTTAGCAAGATAGAAAACCAGGGTAGAAACCTATTCCTCCACCCTAACCTTCTTTCAAAACCTACTTATCTTGAAAGTAGATTAGTGGTTGACAGAAGGTAGGGGAGCAAGGAGGGTGAGAGTAATTATTATTGGATGCAAGGTTTCTTTTTGGTATGGTGAAAATGTTCTGGAATTAGATAGTGGTGATGGTTGCAAAATTCTCTGAACATACTAAAAATCACTGGATTGTACACTTTAAACTGGTGAATTGTATAATACGTTAATTATAACTCAATAAAGTTTTTGAGGAAAAAAACCTGCCTGTCCCATTTCTCATCTCTTCATGGCGGTCTGGTGACTAGCTGTGCTTGGTTTTAAATATGGGTCACTATGAGTCGGAATCAACTCCATGGCAATGGGTTTGTTTTTTTTTGGTTTTACAAATTCTTTGATTGTCCTCTCTTCAAGAAATGAAGTTTAATTTCCCTCCCATTGAGTATGGGCTGGACTTAGTGACTTGCTCCTAACAAACGGCATATGGCAGAAGTGATAGAGTATAACTTCCAAGGCCAGGTCGTAAACAGCATTGCATACTCTTCCTTGCCTCTCTGTCTTGGGTCACTCACTCTTGGGGGAAGTCAGCAGCCATTTTGGGAGGATACTCCATGGAGAGGCATATGTAGTAAGGAACTGAGGCTTCCTGCCAAGAACGATGTGAATAAGCCATCTTGGAAGCAAATCCTTCAACTGCATTCAAGCCTTGAGATGACTGCAGCTCCAGCCTACATCTTAACCACAACCTTGTGAGAGACCCTCAGCCGGAACCACCAGCTGTGTTGTTGTTGTTGTTGTTGTTAGGTGCCGTTGAGTCGGTTCAGACTCACAGTGACTGTCATGGATTGAATTGTGTCCCCAAAAATATGTGTATCAATTTCACTGGGCCATGATACCCAGTATTGCATGATTGTCCACCATTTTGTCATCTGATGTGATTTCCCTATCTGTTGTAAACCCTGCCTCTATGATGTTAATGAGGGGGGGTTAGCAGCAGTTTTGTTGATGAGGCAGGACTCAATCTGTGGAATTGGATTGTGTCTTCAGCCAGTTTCTTTTGGCATATAAAAGAGAGAAGTGAGAAGAGAGACGGGGACCTCATACCACCAAGAAAGCAGTGCCAGGAGCAGACCGTGTTCTTTGGCCCCAGGGTTTCTGCACAGAGAAGCTCCTAGTCCAGGTGAAGATTGATGAGGACCTTTCTCCAGAGCTAACAGAGAGAGAAAGCCTTCCTCTGGAGTTGGTGCCCTGAATTTGGACTTTTAGCCTACTTCACTGTGAGGAAATAAATTTCTCTTTGTTAAAGCTATCCACTTGTGGTATTTTTGTTATAACAGCACTAGATAACTAAGACAGTGACCCTATGTACAACAGAACTAAACATGGCCCAGTCCTGTGTCATTCTCGCAATTGTTGTTATGTTTGAACCCATTGTTGCAGCTACTGTGTCAATCAATCTCATTGAGGGTCTTCTTCTCTTTCACTGGCCGTCTACTTTACCAAGCATGATGTCCTCCTTCTCCAGGGAATGGTCCCTCCAGATAACATGTCCAAAGTATGTGAAAGTTTTGTCATCCTCGCTCCCAAGGAGCATTCTGGCTGTACTTTTTTCAAGACAAATTTGTTCATTCTTCTGGCAGTCCACGGTATGTTCACTATTCTTCACCAACACCATAATTCAAAGGCATCAATTCTTCTTCAGTCTTCCTTATTCATTGTCCAACTTTCACATACATATGAGGTGATTGAAAATACCATGGCTTGGGTCAGTCTCACCTTAGTCCTCAAAGTGATATCTTTGCTTTTGAACACTTGAAAGAGGTCTTTTGCAGCAGATTTGCCCAATGCGATATGTCATTTGATTTCTTGACTGCTGCTTCCACGGGCATTGATTTAGAATCCAAGTAAAATGAAGTCCTTGACAGCTTCAATATTTTCTCCATTTATCATGATGTTGCTTACTGATCCAGTTGTGAGTATTTTTATTTTTTTATGTTGAAGTGTAATCCATACTGAAGGCTGTAGTCTTTGATCTTCATCAGTAAGTGCTTCAAATCCTCTTCACTTTCAGCAAGCAAGATCGTGTCATCTGCATATCACAGGTTGTTAATGCGTCTTTCTCCAATCCCGATGCCCTGTTCTTCTTCATACAGTCCAGCTTCTCAGATTATTTTCTCAGCACACAGATTGAATAAGTATAGTGAAAGGATACAACCCTGATACACACCTTTCCTGACTTTAAATCACTCAGTATTCCCTTGTTCTGTTTGAACAACCCTCTCTTGGTCTATGTACAGGTTCCTCATGAGCACAATTAGGTGTTCTGGAATTCCCATCCTTCACAATGTTATCCATAATTTGTTATGATCCACACAGTCGAACTACTTTGCATAATCAATAAAACACAGGTAAACATCTTTCTGGTATTCTCTGCTTTCAGCCAGGATCCATCTGACATCAGCAGTGATATCCCTGGTTCCACGTCCTCTTCTGAATCCGGCTTGAATTTCTGGCAGTTCCCTGTCAATGTACTGCTGCAACTGTTTTTGAATTATTTTCACCAGAAGTTTACTTATGCGTGACGTTAATGATATTTTTCAATAAGTTCTGTATTCTGTTGGATCAGCTTTCTTTGGAATGGGCACAAATATGGCTCTCATCCAGTCGGATGGCCAGACAGCTGTTCTCCAAATTTCTTGGCATAAACTAGTGAGCACCTCCAGTGCTGAAACATCTCAACTGATATTCCATCAATTCCTGGAGGCTTGTTTATCACCAATGCCTTCAGTGCAGCTTCGACTTCCTCCTTCAGTACCATTGATTCTTGGTCACATGCTACTTCCTGAAATTGCTGAATGTCAACCAATTCTTTTTGGTACAGTGACTCTGTGTATTCCTTCCATCTTCTTTTGATGTGTCTTGTGTCACTCAATATTTTCCCCATAGAATCCTTCAATATTGCAATTTAAGACTTGAATTTTTTCTTCAGTTCTTTCAGCTTGAGAAACATCAATCGTGTTCTACCGTTTTGGTTTTCTAACTCCAGGCCTTTGCACGTTTCATTATAATACTTTGTCTTCTCATGCCACCCTTTGAAATCTTCTGTTCAGCTCCTTTACATCATTTCTTCCTTTCTCTTTAGTCACTATACGTTCAAGAGCAAGTTTCAAAGTCTCTTCTGACATCCATTTTGGTCTTTTCTTTCTTTCCTGTCTTTTTAATGACCTTTTGCTTTCTCCGTATATGTCCTTGATGTCATTCTACAACTTGTCTGGTCTTCGGTCATTAGTGTTCAATGCGTCAAATCTATTCCTGAGATGATCTCTGAATTCAGGTGGGATATACTCAAGGTCATCTTTTGGCTCTCGTGGGCTTGCTCTAATTATCTTCACCTTCAACTTGAATTTGCATAGGAGCAATTGATGGTCTGTTCTGCAGTAGGCCCCTGGCCTTGTTCTGACTGATGATATTGAGATTTTCCATCATTTCTTTCCACAGATGTAGTCAATTTGACCACCACACGTCTGTCAGTTTGTCATACTGTGGTGGCTTGAGTCTTGCTGTGATACTGGAAGCTTTGCCACCAGTATTTCAAATACCAGTGGGATCACACTTGGTGGACAGGTTTTAGCTGAGCTTCCAGACTATGACAGATGAGGAAGGTGGACCTGGCAGTCTACTTCTGAAAAAACTGGCCAGTGAAAACCTGATGAATAGCAGCAGAACATTGTCTAATATAGTACCAGAAAATGAGCCCCTTAGGTTGGCAGGCAGTCAAAATACGACTGGGGAAGAGCTGCCTCCTTCTCAAAGTAGAGTTGACCTTAAAGACATGGATCGAGTCAAGCTTTCAGGACCTTCATTTGCTGATGCAGCACGACTCAAAATGAGAAGAAACAGCTGCAAATATCGATTAATAATCAAACGTGGAATGTACAAAGTATGAATCTAGGAAAATTGGAAGTTGTCAAAAATGAAATGGAATGCATAAACCTTGATACCCTAGGCATTAGTGAGCTGAAATGAAATAGTATTGGCCATCTTGAATTAGGCAATCATATGTTCTACTATGCCCAGAATGACATACTGAAGAGGAATGACATCACATTCATTGTCAAAAAGAACATTTCAAGATCTATCCTGAAGTACAATGCTGTCCATGATAGGATAATATCCATACGCCTACAAGGATGACCGTTAATACAACTATTATTCAAATTTACACACCAACCACTAAGGCCAAATATGAAGAAACTGAAGATTTTTTACCAACTTCTGCAGTCTGAAATTGATCAAACATGCAATCAAGGTGCGTTGATAATTACCGGTGATTAGAATGCGAAAGTTGGAAACAAAGAGAAGGAACAAAGAAGTCAGAAAATATGGCCTTGGTGATAGAAATGATGTCAAAGATTGCATGATAGAATTTTGCAAGTCTAAGGACTTCTTCATTGCAAATACCTTTTTTCAACAGCATAAACAGCGACTATACACATTGACCTTGCCAAATGGAGTACGCAGGAATCAAATCGACTACATCTGTGGAAAGCGATAATGGAGAAGCTCAACATCATCACAGCTATGCTGCTCCCAAATTCCTGACCAACAGACTGGAGATAATAAATGCTTATTATTTTAAGCCACCAAGTTTTGAGGTAATGTGTTAGCAGCGATCAATAACATTAGATAAAATAGAATACATTATTAGATAATACACTAGATTGTATTGGCTAACAATAAGCCAATCTGAGCCAATATTTGGACAAACACTGATGGGCTAATGTTTTATTCTTCCAAAATAACACCTTTATATTTTAACAGAGGAACCCTGAAGACTCAATGCCCTGATTCAAAAGCCCTGTGACAATGGTGAGTACTTTAGGCCTGCTAGTAGGTCTGTAAGGAGGTTATTTTTGGTCCAGGGCTGAGGTGTTGATGTGACTTTCTAATCATGCCATGCAGTCAACTGCCTGTTCTTCCTATGAGTGTCTCTAACGATTCCTCAGGCAGTTCAGAGAGACAATTCCTGTCAGAGGCAACACAGGCAGGGACTCAATAGTGTCACCACCATCCAAGTGACAGGAAAATGCTCCTCTCTCTCCTAGGCTCTCGTTACCCTTTCTTTTCATGGCATCAGCTTCTTTTACTATATTTCATCTCCCATGAATAAAGGTCAGTCACTCTCTCCTTTATCTCCTTCACTGAGGGGGGCTTTCCTTTTGGGCAAGTTATGCTTTTGCTGCCTGCTGACTTTTTCTCTTTTTGTTTAATTTCTTCTGCCTCCTTTGATATTTGTTGCTATTATAGTCTTTTGGAAATCCTAGAATTTCACTCACAATCTACCGAAAGCTGGGGATTGGAGTATAAGAGTGCCAGAGTCTATAGCAATTACTTCAGAGTGTTTCTATTCTTGGGAGAAGCACACACAAACACCCAGCACACACACCCAGCACACCATCAGCAAAACAAAAAGATGAACAGAATGGCTAACCAAGTGCTATGGATTGAATTGTGTCCCCCCCAGAAGATGTGTTGAAGTCCTTACTCCTGTGCCTGTGAATGTGACCTTGTTAGGCGAAATAGGGTCTTTCTCTGAAAATATTATCAGGTAAATCATACCGGAGTAGGCTGGGTCCTAATACTAATCCCTTCTTCAGTTGCCAGTTGAGTCCATTCCAACTCATGATGACCCCATTATGTCAGAGTAGAACTGTACTCCATAGGGTTTTCAATGGTTGCTTTCTTGGAAGTTGATCTCCAGGACTTTTTTACAAGGTGCCTTTGGGGGGACTCAAACGTCCAAACTTTCAGTTAGCAGCCAAGCACATTAACTGATTGTACCACCGTTTTCAGTAGTGTCTCATAAAAGGAGAGAACAGACATGGAGAGAAAGTCACACATAAGGAGAAGACACCATGTGAGGATCCATCTACAAGCCAAGAAAAGCCAAGAATCAACCAGGGCAATCAGAAGCTGGAGGAGACAAGGAAGACTCTTCCCCTAGAGTAGACACAGAGCATGGCCTTTCTGACACTCTGAATTTGAATTTTTAGCCTCTGGAACTGTGAGAGAATAAATTTCTGTTCTTTAAAGCCACCCACGTTGTGGTATTTTGTTATGGCATCCTGAGGAAACTGAGACACCATGGTCAACCTCAACATTGACAGGCTCGGGAGTGGAAATCAGGGAGTCGACTCTATATCCCTCCTCACCCCAGCGATGACTCCTACCCAAATTGAGAGTTATTTAATACTTAACAAAAGGGTAAATAATAACCAACGTCTTAAGCACATAATATTTCCTTTGTTATAATCTTTACTTCTGAGTGTTTCATTTTTTTCATCTGCTTTGAGAATTTTCCTTGTCTTTCACTAAAACTGTAAATAATTGCTTTGTATCTCCAAGTTTGAGTTTTGTGGTTCCATTGCTGTATCCCTTTTAGAATCCATGAACCACATAGTGGCCCCAGGGTTCTCAAATGCACTGTAGTGCTCCGAGCACTATAGGAAACACACAGGGTCCTGAGATATTTTAAATTTTTGAGGAAAACACAATACGTGGCAGACAAATGCATTATTTGCTTGTACGTTTGTTTTACGTACTAGATTGTGCATTTCCTGAGGGCAGGGAACAACAGGTCTTGCACACCTATATTACCCAGCATTAGTTGATTGAAGGAAAAGGCATCAGTGTGCTACTGCATGAACGAGTAGCTCGAGGGGTTCACAGTTCAGCAGTAAATCCAATAACTTTCCTCTTGATGACATTGTATCATTGTAGAGCTGGGTTTTCAGTGGTTGTTGTGATCAAAAGAATTATCATCCCAAAATCAATGTGGAACAGAAAATGAGGGTGGTAATATCTAATCTAATTCCAAAGTTTGAGAAGGTGTACAGTACTCAACAGGTACACATGTCCTATTAGTATGTAATTGTGATTATTTAACTGTAGAAAATATTAGTTTTCTTTCATGCATCCATCTCTAATACCCCACCACCTCCTCATTCTATGCCTTTCCATAGTGCAGTGGGGGCTATTCTCAAACTTGCCATGCTTCCTTCACTCAAGGACTTCACACATGCTCTTCTCTCTGTTGGGAATGGCCCTCTCCTCTATGTCTCCTCCTCAATGTATGTTTCCATATCTCCTGTATTTGCACCTATAATGGCACTTATCACAATGTAGTGCATTATTTGTTTGCATATTTATGTTCTCCACTAGACTGTGAGCTTCCTGAGGGCAGGGAACAGGTCTTGCCTATCTCTTTGTAGCCAGCATTGGTTGATCGAAGGAAAAGGGATAAGTGTGCTACTGGAAGCTTTTTCTAGGATTCTGTTAGCCCTATGCTGCCTCCTACCCTCACCTCAGCTGCATCATCTGTACTGAAAGTACAGAGACCAGCCATGGGGCCAGTGGACTTCCACTCTCTGAAAGTATGCCTTTGACAGAAGGCTATTTGTAGACTAGGACTTGAATATTGCTTGGGAGTCTCTGTACTCATTTCAGGAAGTGGATGTGCTGGGGTTGCACCAGGGATGGGGGTCTAGAGTGCGTGCCAGGAGCATCTGGTTGCAAGCAACAGGGATTCCTAAAGGAAGGAAAGATGAATTTTTGTTCTGGTTTATTTGGGCTTTGCTGTTGTTGTTGTTGTGAAATAAAAGGTTAGAAATCACAGCCAGGTCTTATGCTAGTCCAGGAACACCATCGGCACCAGGCTTCCCCAAAGGAAGAGAACCTTGACACAACTGAGCTTCCCAGAGCCTGGAGCTCCACTCAGGAGCTCAGAGCTTGCTCCAAACTCAAAGCAGCTAGTTTACCAGGTCATGGTGAACCTCACCGCAGGACTCTACTGTTAGTATGACAGGATTTCTTCCTCCTCTTTCCAAGCCCCTCTCTACTGTGCTCCCGTTATCAACAATCTTTCTCCTCTTAGCTCCAGTTTAAAGTCCAAAGACAGGGAATATAATAGGTTCAGCTAATTAGCAAAGTCCTTGTTTGGGCAGAGATTTGGCAGTAGGGATATAGCCTGGCTGTGCTTGGTCAGGGGTCTGCTTCTAGTCCAATTAGCTGATGTTAGAGGAGAAGAAGCTCAGATGGCACCAGCTGATGATTCCCTGGAAGGAAATCCTCATAACGGTGATGTGAGTACAGCAAATATCCTGAGAATTTGCCTCTCTGGCCCACAGGGTCTTTACAGTTGTGTGCCATTAACTAGCCATTTTCTCAACAACAATTGCTTTATTGCACTTCATTTATCTTCCTGAAGTTATCAGTTATGTTGTATACTCTGATAATGCTCAGACATCAGTCATGTAGTCATTGTATCAAGCTCATCATTAATACATAGCAACAAGGCAACTCTCTGTTTCCTTGAACAAGTTGCTTTCCCTCTCAGGAGCTCAGCTGAATTGCCTGGGAAGGCAGACTGGCTTATATCTCTCTGCCATACTTGTCCAAAGAGAGAGGCTTGGACCAGTTCACATCCAAGATATGTTCTCACACCAAGAATCTAGGATTCCACAGTGATTTATGAACTTAAAGTTTCCAGGCCACTGAAGCACCTTCTCTACATGCAAGATAAGTGAATCAATAAGGTGGAAAAAGAGAACTTTTTTTTTTAATTTTTTTTTTATTGTACTTCAGGTGAAGGCTTACAGAACAAATAGTTTCTCATGAAACAGAAGTACACATACTGTTTTATGACATTGGTTAACAACTCCATGTCAACCCTCTCCGTTCTCGACTGTTTTTTTGGGGGGGGAAATATACATAGCCAAAGATACACCATTTCAAAAATTTCTACATACACAGTTCAGTGACATCAACTCCGCTCTTCCAGTTGTGCTGCTATTCTCACTTTAGATGAAGGCTTACAGAACAAAATAGTTTCTCATTTAATAGTTAGTACACATGTTGCCCTATGACAATGGTTAACAACCTCACAACACATCAACACTATCTTACTCAACCTTGGGTTCCCTATCACCAGCTTCCCTGTC
>NW_004443969.1:8014087-8027650 GCF_000243295.1 Trichechus manatus latirostris
AACTTCTTAATGTGAGCAATGAAACTCATTAAATAAAGGAAAACTCTTTTAATTGGTATGTCCAAATAATTGAGGACTAAGTGCTTTGTCCTTGGCCTAAATCAGTAAGTATTTTACATGTGTGTAGCTCAGGCTTGAATCTTCAATGAGACACTCCCAGGAGCCAGGCTCAGGGTCATTCCCAGGGCTGATTCTGAACCTGGAAAATGAATTCTTAACCACTGGGCTGTTTGATATTTTAGATTTTTTATTCATGAATTTCATTTTTGTCTGAACTACTTCTCTCTCTTTGACCTTCTTCTCTTTTGCAGCTATTAAAGCTCTTTTGCCTAAACTGACACACATATTCAAGCTTTGTTCAAAAAATAAATCACCTTCCTTGGATGCTGCCTGCTCCTCTAGTTCTCTCTCCAGCCTTTACACCAAGCTTCAGGAAGGAGTGATCTTTATAGAGTTCCCATTTACTCAACCTCCCATCTTCACTCTTCAACCTAAGACAAATCGGCATCTGCCCCCAGCACACTCTCGATCACGCTTTTACCAAGGCTATTGGGAATCTTCTAATATTTGTTTATAATATGCCCACTTTAGGCCTGACATGCCTGACCATAACATCTGACCTCAATGATTCTGCCCTCCTCTGTGGAACCAATGGTTCTCAAACGTTTGTCATTGTTGTTAGGTGCCGTTGAGTTGGCCCCCACATCATAGTAACCCCATGCACAACAAAATGAAAGGCTACAGTCCTGTACCATCCCAGTGATCGGTTGAGGATCAAACCGTTGTGATCCATAAAGCTTTTGTTGACTGATTTTCAGAAGTAGATCTTTTCTTCCTAGTTCATCTTAGTCTGGAAGCTCCGCTGAAACCTGTTCAGCATCGTAGCAACACGAAGGCTCCACTGACAGACGGGTAGTGGGTGCATATGAGGTGCATTGGCTGGGAATTGAACCCAGTATCCTCCATAGATGGTGAGAATTCTACCACTGAGTCACCAATGCCCTTTCTCATACAGCAGTGAGTGTCAAAAAACAGACTGTTGGACTCCACCTCTGAGTTTCTGACTTAGTAGTAAGTCTAGTGCAAGCCCCTAGAATTTGCATCCTAACAAGTTCCTGATGATGCTGATGCATCTGGTTGGGGACCACACATTGAGAAGGGGCAGGAGTGATTTTACCCCTTTCTGCCTCCCCTCCCGCTAGAACACTTGGCAATGTCTGGAGACATTTTTAGATGTCACAATTTGGAAGAGGGATGCTGCTGGAATCTAATGATGCTGCAAATGTCCTTATGCATGGAACAAAGTCCCTAACAACGAAGATTTTTCAAGCCAAAAATGTCAACAGCATTGAGGTTGATAAACCCTGCTCTGGAGACTCTCCTTGGCTGGCTATTCTCTAATCTACTCCTCTCTCTCCACTCTTACCCAATACGTTCCCATGACCTTACAGTTCCACCTCCTGTATATGTCTCATCTCTCTTCACCTCTTCATTTCCACTACCCCTCATTTCAGACTTCATCACCTCCTATATGCATTACTTACTGCAATAGCTTTTTAATGGACTCCCTGACAACAAGGTCATCCCTCCCAAATTGATATGGCCTTTTTGAGTATGCAACTGCCCTTGTTAAAAGCCATCATTTCTCCCCTCACCTACCCAGTGCCTCTATGAGAAGACCCCAGACCCTCAGAACGCACAAGGCCCCTGTGAACTCACTCCTATTTGACTTCATCAGTCTCATCTGCCCCATAGCCCCTCCTCACACTTCATGCTTTTCCCCTACAAAGCTACTTACAATTTCTCGAAGATGTTGCCTTCTTTCTCATCTCCAACCATATATTCTGTTTGCTCAGTCTAGAAGGCCCTTTCTCCATCTCTGCCTGGCTAATTCTTTTTCATCTTTTAAGATTCAGTTCAAGTGCCACCTCCCTCAAGGAGCGTTTCCCAACCCTCTTCACCTGCTGAGTTAGGTGCTTCAACTTTCAGTCCCATAATGTTCTGTATTTACATTTGTAATCATCTATCCTAACACTTAACCTAGCACATTGGAGGGGCAAGATGGCATAGTATTAAACCCAAAGACTTCGGAGCTGAAATTTCAGGATTCGAATCCCAGCTCTGATGTTTACTAGCTGTGTGACATTGGAGAATCTACTTAGCTTGAATGTGCCTCACTTTCCTTATCTGTAAAATGGGGTTGTTATAGTACCTACCTGATTAGGTTGTTGTGAGGATTAGATAAATTGATATACAGGTAAAGCACTTAAAACTGGGCTTGGCAATTAATAAACAATTTAATAGTGTTGAGTGTTATTATTATTACTTCCTTGTCTATTTACTTTACAAGTAAATAAGACTGTGATCTCCTTGAGGATAGTGATGTCGATGATTTCCATATCCCCTTAGTACACAGTAGGCACTGGACAAATGTAAATTAGACTAGTGGACTCCCTGAAGACAGAAGCCATGACAGACTAACCTATCTCCTTTCTTCTTTTCTCTCCACCTCCTTTTCTCCTTTCCTTCCTCCCTCCCTTCCTTTCTTCCTTCCTGTCTGCCTGACTCTACTTATTCATTCAACAAATGTTTATCACGCACTTTATGTGCATCATTATTGTCCACACCCTTGATTTCTGGTAGCATGATACAGTGCATAGAGCACAGAATTAAGAGTTGGAAGAACCTAAATTCTGGCCAATCTCTGCTACACTTTGCACAGCAAATAAGGATAGTAGTATTCACCACCCTCCTCTGTCACCTAAATGTTGGGAAGCCATCATGTTACCGCAAAATGCAGATCTGAGCCACCTGCTGCGAAAGCCAGTACTGAGACAGGGGTGAGGTGAGCAGCAAGAGTTTTATTGTATATCATTATACAGGAGACAGAGGGGAATGAGCTCCTCCAAAAAACCTGTCTCCTTGACTGGAGACTGGCTGAAGGTTTTACAGGGAGAGGATTATAGTTTCTCTTCGCCATAGTCATGATTGGCACATCTCAGATGACTTAACCTCTTACTGGCAATCTTTGAGGGTTATCTTGTGCCGTTAGTCACGGTGGTCACGTCCCAGATGGATTAATCCTTATACTGGCAATCCTTGAGCTAACAATTTGTCTTGCCACCCTCCAAGGAGGAACTTTAGTTAATCTTAAACATTTATAGGGACTGGAATAGGAGGAGGGAGAAAGAAGAAATATCATGAGACAAAGCGGGGGCTAGTAATGGTGGGAATCAATTATTCAGCAATGGTGGTAATTGAGCTTATGCAGCCTGTTCTAATTGTGAGAGAATAAATTTATGGAAAATATAGATCTATCATCAAAGAGAAAAGTTTTTTTTTTTTTTACATTACAAGTTGGATTTATTCCAGATATAGAAGGCATGTTCAGTAGTTTAAAATTTGTTAACATAATCCTCCATAACGACAGGCTAAAGAAGAAAAGTAATATGATCAAATAAATTGATGTAAAAAAGGCATTTGACAGAATTCAACATCCATTGATGATAAATATTTCAGCAAACTGGGAATAGAGGTCTGTAACCCACCAGCACATGCAGTCAAATTGCTGTTTTACAGACACTTGAAATGATTCTTTTCCATTTCATCAAACCACTAATTTGAAACACATGAAATTCACTTGCTTCATTTTGCTTTAAATTTTTAGGGATTGCTTTTTTCCATTTTTACTTGTTTGTTTCATAATTATATACAACATTTTCATAGTTTCATTGATAAAACTACTATGTAAAGTTACCCTCAGAGAAATCTAGACTCTATCCGTCTCCCCTCCAGCCCTTTTCTTCCCTCACCTGATTTTTATTGTCTTGATTTTATCCTTTCATCATTTTTATCTTTTCTTTTTTTTAATAAGCAAATATATATTGTTGTTGTTGTTAGGTGCAGTCGAGTTGGTTCCGACTCATAGCGACCCTATGTACAACAGAAGGAAATGCTGCCCAGTCCTGCACCATCCTCACATTCATTGCTATGCTTGAGCCCATCATTGGCACTACTGTATCAACCTGTCTTGTTGAGGGTCTTTCTTTTTTTTGATGACCCTCTACTTTACCAGGCATGCTGTCCTTTTCCAGGGACTGGTCCCTCCTGGTACCAAGCTTTGCTGATTTTTTGTGAAAATGTAACCAAAGTATTTGTCTTTAAATTTCTTGAAGAAAAAAATATATATAACAGCTATGCATGAAGGATCAGTATCACTTTAGATTGCACTAACGATGTCTGTATAACCTCTTTCTTTTATTTATTGTGGTAAAATATCTATTAAAAAAATCTGTTACTTCAACCATATCCACATGTACAATGCAGTGACTTGAATATGCTCAAAAATTATATAACCTTCACTAATATTTGTTTCAAAAATTTTCCATCACCCTTAACATGTACTGAGTGACCCATAAGCATTAACTCCCCTTCTCCCCTCCCATCCGCCGCTGGTAACCATTAACAAACTTTGGTCTTTATGCATTTGCCTAATCTAAATATTTCATGTAAGTGGGATCATAGAATATTTGTTCATTTGTGTCTCACTCATTTCATTCCACATAGTGTTTTCAAGATTCGTTCATGTCATTGCATGTATTAGACCTTCTTTTTCCTTTATAGCTAAATAATGTATTTGGGTTTAGGGATGAGAAGGAGTCAAGACTATATGGAATTGCAATAGTCCCTTGTCTCTCACATGTGTTTATGTTCAGGATCTAGATCAGTCAGAGGCTGATCACAGCTGCTGGGGCATGGTCCTTCTGGCACAAACACAGGACACAGGCATGCAGATGACCAAGAAGGGCTCAGGGTCCAGAGCTCCCATCTGGATACCTGAGTATTCTCCACATAGATCACATGTTGGGTGACCCAGACCAGCTCCTCAAGGAGAAAGTTGATGGGCCAGGCCTGGAGCTGGTCCTCAGGAGGTAGGAGGTTGGCCGTGTCTGCACAGGGAAGACCTGAGGAGACTTCATCCTCCTGTTTATAGCCCAGGATCCTGTGTAGGGCATCTCCATAAGGACACGGCAAAGGTTCACTCCTTGGACTCTGGTTGGCCTCATGAACGGTCCAGTATAAATCCTGCAGACTTATCATCGTGTGTAGACATTGTTGCCAGCTCTTCTTTATGCCCTTGAGCTTCAGCTTCTTGGAAATTGCTTTTGAAAGCACTTCATTTGCAGTTCTTCATCTCCAGGTGAACCTCATATTCAAGGAATTCCTATTCTTGTAGGAAGCTTTGGATTTCCTGATCATTCCAAGGTTTAATTAACTGGGCACTTCCCTGGTTTCTGAGTTACTTTTTCCTCCTTTACTTCCTGGGGATTTTTGGTAATTTTACTCTGAGGTGTCACTTTCTTGCTGCCCCTTCATTAGCAGTTGCCCAGGCTCAAGGTCCCCTGTGTTCCTGGCCCACTGTCACCAGAGGGTGCGGCCTCTCCTTGAGAACAGGGCCGGGCCCCCTCCATGTGCTGGGAGCTCAGGCCTTCGCATTCCAGCCTCGCACTTTCAGAATCCATCTTGACCTGGAGTCCACCTCTGCCTAGGGCCTTGACCTCACGGGGAACTCATAGCCTTCTTTAGCTCTCCCTGACCTGCTTTGGAACACACTTAAGATTTATTTTTTAACCCGCTCTTATTTTGTTTTTAATGAATTTGGAACAAGGGCCACCTGCCTATGATTATTTGACCTATGATTGTTTGCATACTCCGCTTCACAGAAGACAGCTGGAGAAAATGTTAAGTGAGAAATAAATTTGCTGAGGCTATGAAAGGCTAGAAAACTAGGGGAATATCTTTGTATCCCAGAATCATACAGTTTAATGATCAAATTTTACCACCTTTTCCAAGGTGTCAAGAATTTTAAACAACACTTTCTCTGGGTGATGGTAACAAGTATTTTTTTGAGGGAATGGCATTCTTATAGCCAAATAAATTTGGGAAACACTGGGTTAAACAAATCTTAACAAATTTCTTTGTGGTAGGATCTTTCAGAGTCTTTAATAAGCTAATGTGTACCATGAACCTGCAAGAGGGGATATCTAGGATGTAGAATTTCCCAAAGTCATTTAACATCAAAACGCTTTTCTATTAATTATCTTGGAAAACTATTCTGTGTTACATATTTAGGAAAACATTGACCTATGCCACTTCTCTTATTTCCAGACATTAAAAGTGAGGTCCAGAGAAATTAAAATGACTTGCCTAAAATGACACAGTGAGTTGAAGAGCCCAACTACTGGACCAGGACTCTTTGTAAACACTCACACTAATGCCACCCTCTTCCACACTCTCAGGAAGTAGAGGCCTGAGGCTTCTGACTTGGTTCCAAATTGGTTTTCAGCTCAAATTCCAGAATCTCAAGCAAATTCAAAGCAAAGTCTGTGAAAAAAATAGGTGAGAGCGGATTTTGTCTCCTTTCCGTTCAGATACTGACTGACCTCCTGAACCTTTTCTGAAGTTCTAAATCCAACACAGTCTTCAAAAAAGACCAAAACCAAACCCGTTGCCATCAAGTCAATTCCAACTCACAGTGACCCTACAGAACATAGCAGAACTTCCCCATAGGGTTTCCAAGGAGTGGCTGGTGGATTTGAACTGCCAACCTTCTGGTGAGCAAACAAGCTGTTAACCACTGCACCACCAGGGCCTTCAAGGACCCCAGCATCAGCATCTAGAAGGAGTACAAATGATGTTCATTAAACGCTGAGTCTTCCATGATTGCCCCTATCAGTAGAAGAGCATCTCTCTCCCCCATGTTCCCATAACACATTGTCTGTACTATTCAAGGGCAGTTTTCATAGTCTGTCTTATAACTGTTTACATACATTCGCTTTGCAGTACTAGGTTATAAAATTCTGGAAGAAAGGGTCTATGTCTAATTCATTCCTACAAAATTGATAACAACTTGATACCAGGGAAAGAGCTACTATAATAATTTAAGCCTTATTAGAAATTAACCAGTAACCAGTTTCTAGTGAGTCAATTCTGACTCATGGCAACCCCATGTGTGTCAGAGTAGAACTGTATTCCACAGGGTTTTCACTAGATGATTCAGAAGTAGATCATCAGGCCTTTCTTCTGAGGTGCCTCTGGGTGGACTCGAACCTCCATCCTTTTAAGCACATTAATTAATATATGTTATTTCTGAGACCATATTATCCTAGACAGAGTAGGTTTATGCTGAGGTAACAAACAATCCCCAAATCTCTATGACTTAACCCAATAAAAGTTTCTGACACATGCTCCATATCTCACATAGGTCAATGGAGGACTGTGTTTCACATTGTCACTCAGGACCCAGGCCAATGAAGACTCAACCAGTGACATCCTTAGTCACTGTAGCCAGAGGAAAGAATGCTGGACCTCTAACACTGGGCATCTCATGCTTTGGCTCAGAAGCGACACAAGCCACGTCCGCTCACAACCCATTGATTAGAACTGGTTACATGGTCCTTCCCAACTACAAGGGAGTAGAGAAGTCTAATCAACCCGTGTGACCAGAAGGAAAGGAAAACCAGATATGGGTGAGCCCTAGAAGTCTGTATCACACAATGGGTTTGTAAAAATCAAGCTTTATTTCTACTAGTGTAATAAGAGGGATTGTGCACTTAATAGATACTTAAATATAACTTTTGATTGATAAATGCATGGAAAATTAGAGCTATTTCAAAGAACAGAGAGTGTTGAATGAATACAGCACCAAACTGAAATCCTAAACCAATTTTACCCCTATTCTCTGACATTGAGCAAGTTTGATCATCTTTCTGGGGCTTAGTTTTTGCATCTTCGTTTTTTCAAAATAAGAGATTAAATGATTTAATTTCTTAAGTCCCTCCTAATTCAAATATTCTAATAATCTGTGGTGGGATGTGGGTATACATCCCAGGAATTACCTGTCTTTCTCTATAAAATAGCTCCTGTTAATAAAAACACTGCCCATGATCAGCAGAATTATCCCTTTAACACCAGCTGGCGTTTTGTCCTAAGTAAATAAAGAAATCACAAAGGCAAGAACAGTGCAGAGAGAAAGAAATAGGCTTTCATTTCAAGCCAGAGTCAACTGGAGATGTCCACTTTGCTTTTGGGAGATGCCAAAGTTGTCTCTTCAATCAAAGGGGATTTTTAGAAGAGCACAAAAGTTCTTTAATGTTCCCTGAGCTGCTTGCTCTCTGGCCCTGGCCCAGGAAACATTGTTATTGTAATTGAGACTTCAGGGTATTTGGCAGTGCTATGTTCTTGTTTGGCCCGGTGAAGCTCTTTATTTATTAAAGTCTCAGGGCTCCTCAGGCCATGGTTCAGTGTATTAATTTATGTAGTTTGCCTCCTGTTATGAATTGAATTATGTCCCTCAAAAATATGTGTTTTAAATCCAAACTTCTGTGCCTGTGGTACAAGAAGTCCAATCTGCACTGAAGGCATTGGCAAAAAGCAAGATTCCAGCAATTGACAGAATACTAATTGAGATATTTCAACAAAATAGATGTAACACTGGAAGTGCTCACTCATCTATGCCAAGAAATTTCGAAGACAGCTACCTGGCCAACAGACTGGAAGAGATCCATATTTGTGCCCATTCCAAAGAAAAGTGATTCAACAGAATGTGGAAATTATTGAACAATATCATTAATATCACATGCAAGTTAAATTTTGCTGAAGATCATTCAAAAACGGTTGTAGCAGTACAACAACATGGAACTTCCAGAAATTCAACCCGGATTCAGAAGAGAATGTAGAACAAGGGATATCATTGCTGATGTCAGATGGATCTTGGCTGAAAGCTGAGAATACCAAAAAGATGTTTATCTGTGTTTTGTTGACTATGCAAAGGCATTTGACTGTGTGGATCATAACAAATTATGGATAATATTGCAAAGCATGGGAATTCCAGAACAATTAATTGTGTTCATGCAGAACCTGTCCATAGACCAAGAGGCAGTCTTTCTAATAGAACAAAAGAATACCTCGGGGTTTAAAATCAGAAAATGTGTGCATCACGTTGTATCTTTCACCATATTTATTCATTCTGTATGCTGGGCAAATAATCTGAGAAACTGAACTATATGAAGAAGAACAGGGCACAGGATTCGAGGAAGACTCAGTAACAACCTGTGATATGCAGATGACACAACATTGCTTGCTGAAAGCGAAGAGGACTTGAAGCACTTACTGATGAAGATCAAAGACTTCAGCCTTCAGTATGGATTACACCTCAACATAAGGAAAATAAAAATCCTCACAACTGGATCAATAAGCAACATCATGAAAGAAAAGAGAGGGTTTACATTGTCAAGGATTTCATTTTACTTAAATCCACAATCAATGCCTATGGAAGCAGCAGTCAAAAAATCAAATAACGTATTGCTTTGGGCAAATCTGCTGCAAAAGACCTCTTTCAAGTGTTAAAAAGTAAAGATGTCACCTTGAGGACTAAGGTGTGCCTGACCCAAGCCATGGTATTTTCAATTGCCTCATATGCATGCAAAAGTTGGACAGTGAATAAGGAAAACCAAAAAAGAATCTATCATTTGAATTATGGTGGTGGTGAAGAATATTGAATATACCACAAACTGCCAGAAGAGCAAATAAATCTGTCTTGGAAGAAGTGCAGCCAGAATGCTCCTTAGAAGAAAGGATGATGACACTTTGTCTCATGTACTTTGGACATGTTATTAGGAGGGACCAGTCTCTGAAGAAGGACATCATGCTTGGTAAAGCAGAGGGTCAATGAAAAAGAGGAAGACCCTCAACAAAATGGATTGACAAGTGGCTGCAACAATGGGCTCAAACATAGCAATGATGGTGAGGATGGCGCAGGACAGAGCAGTGTTTGATCTGTTGTATATAAGGTTGCTATGAGTTGGAATCAACTGTACAGCACCTAACGACAATGCCTGTGGTTATAATCTCATTTAAGAATAGGCTGTCTTTGTTGTTAATGAGGTAGGATTAGGGTAGGGTGTATCTTGAGTTAATCTCTTTTGACATTTAAAGAGATTAAACAAGTGATGAAATAGAGATGGGGTAAGATTGATGCCAAGCCACATGGAGATCTCTAAGGAACCAGGAAAGTAAAAGCTGAAGAGACAAGGACTTCCCCCAAAACTGACACAGAGAGAAAGCTGACACACTGAATTTGGACTTCTAGCCTCCTAAACTGTAAGAAAATAAATTTCTGTTTGTCAAAGCCATCCCATTTGTGGTATTTCTGTTATAGCAATACTAGATAACTAAGACAGAATTTGGTACCAGGAGTAGGGTGCTGCTCTAATAAATACCTAAAATGTGGAAATGGTTTTGGAATTGGGTAAAGGGTGGAGGTTGGAAGAGTTTTAACGTGCCTTATAATAAAAGCCTAGATTGCCTTGAGACTGTTGGTAGAATTATGGACATCAAAGGTAATTCTGGCGAGGGCTCAGAAGTAAGTGAGGAGAGCTATAGAAAAAGTCTCTATCATCTTAGGGAATACATATAGCACCAAAAACAGGATCTCGCTAGAAATGTGGACATTAACCTAAAAGGACAAACATTGTATGAGACCACTATTATAATAACTCAAGAAATGCTTTACACACAGAAGAAAACATTCTTTGATGGTTACAAGGGTGGGGAGGGAGGGAGATGGGTATTCACCAACTAGATAGTAGAGAAGAATTATCTTAGATGAATGGAAGGACAGCACACAACACAGGGGAAGTCAGCACAACTGGACTAAACCAAAAGCTAAGAAGTTTCCTGAATACAACCGAACACTTTGAGGGACAGAGTAGCAGGGGTGGGAGTCTGGGGACCATGGTTTCTGGAGACATCTAGGTCAATTGGTATAACAAAGTTTATTAAGAAAATGTTCTGCATCCTACTTTGGTGAGTGTCATCTGGGGTCTTAAAAGCTAGTGAGCAGCCATCTCAGATACATCAATTGGTCCCAACTCCCCTGGAGCAAAGGAGATTGAAGAACATCAAAGATACAAGGCAAATATTAGCCCAAGAGACAGAAACAAGAGACTCTATCAGCCTGAGACCAGAAGAACTAGATGGTGCCTGGCTACCACCAATGACTGCCCTGACAGGGAAGACAACAGAGAGTCCCTGAAGGAGCAGGAGAAAAGTGGGATGCAGAACTCAAATTCTAGTAAAAAGACCAGACTTAATGGTCTGAGACTGGAGGTACTCCAGAAGACATGGCCCTCAGACTCTCCGCTAGCCCAGAACTGAAACCATTCCCAAAGCCAACCCTTCAGACAAAGATTGGACTGGACTATGGGACATAAAATGATACTCGTGAAGAGAGTGCTTCTTAGCTCAAGTAGATACATGAGACTAAATGGGCAACCCCTGTCCGGAGGCGAGATGAAAGTGCAAAAACAGACAGGAGCTGGTTGAATGGACATGGGAAATCTGGGGCAGAAATGGGGAGTGTGCTCTCACATTATAGGGAGAGCAGCTAGGGTCACATAGCAATGTGTGTATAAATTTTTGTATGAGAAACTGACTTGAACTATAAACTTTCACTTAAAGCACAATAAAAAAAAAGAAATGTGGACATTAAATGTGCTTCTGGTGAGGCTTTAAAAGAAAATGATGAACATGTGATTGGACAATGGAAGAAGAGCAATGCTTTTTATGCAGTGGCAAAGAACTTGTCTGAATTATGTTCAAATGGTGAAAGGGAGAACTTGTAAATGATGAACTTGGATATCTGGCTGAGGACATTTCTAAGCAAGAGCTTAAAGGGGTTCTCCTTGCCACTTATAGTCAAATGCGAGAGGAAAGAGATGGACTTAAAAATTAACTATGTAAAATGAAAACAGAACTTAAAGATTTGGAAAATTCTGTTGTACAAACTAAGGACACGAGTCCTAGAATGTTCACCAAGAACATGTCTACACCATCTTTTTTAAAGACATTAAGTCTGTAACTGATTGATCTAACCAACTACCACAGCAGAAAATCCATCAATTTAGACTAAAAGGGACAGAGAAAGAATGAAAGGAAAGAATGCTGTTTGCCTCTTGGAATTGTATAGGCAGAAAACAGGCCAAAGGAGCTACATCTGCTGTCCTCAAGAATAGAAAAGGACCATCCCTGGAGCAACTAGGAGATCAGCAGAACTGTTAGAAGGAGCACAGGAAGCAGGGACTTCTTGGTTTCAAAGGGTAGGGCTATGGTCTCCTGAATCTCAAAGGGTGGAATCACAGTTCCTAGTTTTGAAGAGTCAGATCTTCACTGACTCAGTTCTGGAGTGTGGGGCTACCATTAAGGTGTTCCAGGGGCATGGGACATTGCCCAAAGCTGATGGAGCTGGCCTGGCAAGCTCAAGGGGCAGAAGAATGGGGTCTGCTGGGGCCAGGGGTTTGGGGTCACAACTCATATGGACTAGGATAATGGGGCTGCCCAAAGCAGAGTTGCCATCCCAGTGAGCTGGGAAGGCTGGGCTGAAGCCCAGGGCCAAGAGTCCTCCACCCAGAATCCAGAGGACATGGCCAATATCCAGAGTCTGGAGGGAAGGCCTATTGCCCAGATGGTCACAGAGAACAGAAGTTTATTTTCAATCCCTGAGAGCTGATGTAATTTGTTCTGCCAGGTTTTGGACTTGCTTGGTGCCCATTATCCCTTCTTTTCCTCCAATTTCTCCTATTTGTAATGGAAATGTCTACCTTGTGCCTGTTCTACCATTGTACTTTGGAAGCAGATAACTTGTAATCTCGATTTCACAGGTTCACAGATGGAGAGGAATTTTGCCCCAGGATGCAATATACCTAAAGTCTCACCCGTATTTGATTTAGATGCTTCAGAAGGTGACATTTTGGACTTGGAGTTGATTTTAGACTTCTGCAATGATGTGATGGGGTGTGTTTTGCATGTGGCAAGAACATGAATTTTGGGGGCCCAAATGGTCAGATGTTATGGATTTAATTATGCCCCCAAAAAATATGTGTTGTAAATCCTAATTTCTATGCCTGTGGTTATAATCCATTTGGGAATGGGTTGTCTTTGTTATGTTAATGAGGTAGGATTAGTGTAGGGTGTGTCTTGAGTCAATCTCTTTCAAAATATAAGAGATTAAACAAGCAAACAAAGCAGAGACGGAGGAAGATTGATGCCAAGCCACATGAAGATATCCAAGAAACCAAAAAAACAGAAGCTGAAGAGACAAGGAACTTTCCTCAGAGCTGACAGGAGAGAAAGCCTTTGCCTAGAGCTGGCACCCTGAATTCAGACTTCTAGCCTCCTAAACTGTGAGAAAATAAATTTCTGTTTGTTAAAGCCATCTCATTTGTGGTATTTCTGTTATAGTAACACTAGATAACTAAGACATCTCTCTAGACGGAAGACCAATTTGAATACCTCCAGCTTCAGTATGGCCCAGTTTACAGCCAAAATATTAACTCTGAAGCCTTTTCTTTCCTCTCCTTTTTTTTTTTTTTTAATTTTTTTTTATTGTACTTTAGGTGAAGGTTCACAGAACAAGTATTTTCTCATTAAACAGTCAGTACACATATTGTTTTATGACATTGGTTAACAACCCCATGACATGTCAACATGCTCCCTTCTCGGCCT
>NW_004443969.1:8029616-8046726 GCF_000243295.1 Trichechus manatus latirostris
AGGTCTTTGATCCATTTTGAATTAGTTTTTGTATATGGTGTGAGGTATGGATCCTGTTTCATTTTTTTGCAGATGGATATCCAGTTTTGCCAGCACCACTTGTTAAAAAGTCTGTCTTTTCCCCATTTAATGGACTTTGGGCCCTCGTAGAAGAGCAGGTGACCGTAGGTGGATGGCTTTCCTCTTCTTTTTTGTTATATCTGTAAAAGGTATTTGGGGGCTGGCCTAGGCAAAAAGTCAAGATTCAATACCCTACACCTTCCCCTTCAAATGCCCGTCTCTTCCTTCATTATCCCAACATGAATTGGACTCTCAGTTTAATTCAAACAGCTGTAAGTTAATTCAGCAAAGCCAATATTTCTTGGGTCTACATATATGTAAACTGTATGCTAGCACAAATTCAGTTTAGCCCAAATCCTGTACTCAAGGGGCTAGGAATGTACTGGGGAGATAGGCAAGGAAACAAACCACCCCAGGAGAGGGTGATAGGTGTAGAGGTAGAGGTATGTACAAGACCTTTGGAGGAGTGAGCCTCCCTGCTTGGGAGGATCAGGGGAGATTTCCAGGGAAGGGAGATTGATGTGGGTCCTAAAAAAGGGTAGGATTTGACAGATGTATCCGTGTGAGAGGAGCAAGGGTATCCCAGCCTAGGCCCAAGCATGATGGATTAAAATAATACGCCATGCTTGGAGAACTTCAAATTATTTCAGTTGACTTGAGCATGGGATGAGGGAGAAGAGGTGCAGAGGTGAGAAAGGGGCCAGGTCATGCCTGACCTTATTCTCTGAAAATAATTTAAACTATTGTACTTTCTAAGGCTATTTGGGAGGACAGTGGTTGTTTAGCGGTAGAATTTTCACCTTCTAGGCAGAAGACCTGAGTTTGATTCCTGGCCAATACACTTCAAGTGCAGCTACCACCCATCTGTCACTGGAGGCTTGAGTGTTGCTATGATGCTGAACAGGTTTCAGAGGAGCATCCAGACTAAGACAGACTAGGAAGAAAGGCCTGGTGAACTACTTCTGAAAATCAACCTATGAAAACCCTATTGATCACAACAGTCTGATACCCTTGTACATGGGGTCACCATGAGTTGGGAGCCAACTCGAGGGCAACTAACAACAAAGGGTGTTTGGAGAGTGGATTCCCAAAAAGTCTCTCGAGGTCCTAAAAATAAAATTTAATTGTATCTAGCAGGGTCCTCATAGAAAGCAGTTGTTGTTAGTTGCCATCAAGTTGGCTCCGACTCATGGTGACCGCATGCACAACAGAACGAAATATTGCCCAGTCCAGTGTCTTCCTCACAATCCTTACTACATTTAAGGTTATTGTTGCAGCCACCGTGTCAATCCATCTCGTGGAGGCTTTCCCTCATTTTCACTGAACCTCTCTACTTCACCAAACATGATGTCCTTTTCGAGTGATTGTTCTTTCCAGATGATTTGTCCAAAGCAAGCAAGATAAAGTCTCACCATCCTCTCTTCCAAGCAGCATTCTGGCTGTACTTTCTCCAAGATAGACTTTTTCATTCTTCTGGCAGTCCATACATGGTATATTCAATATTCTTTGCTAACACCACGATTTCAATGTGTCAGTTCTTCTTTGGTCTTCCTTTTCCATTGTCCAGCTTTCACATGCATATGAGGCATTTGAAAAGGCCATGGCTTGGGTCAGGCACACCTTAGTCATCAAAGTGACATCTTTGCTTTTAACACTTTAAAGAGGTCTTTTGCAGAAGCTGTACCCAATGCAATACATTGTTTGATTTCTTGACTGCCACTTCCTTGAGTGTTGATTGTTGATCCAAGTAGAATGAAATCTTTGACAAGAGATTCAATAATTCTGGAGTAGGTCCTAAACAACTGTGTATTAATAAAATTCCATTGTAAGTATACTGGGTTAAATAGTGTCCCCTCAAAATTCACTTTCATCCAGAATCTCAGATGTCACCTTATTTGGAAATTCGGATCTTTGCAGATGTAATTACTTAAGATGAGGTCATGTTTGATTAGCGTTGGACCTAAATCCAATGACTAGCGTCCTTATAAGAAGGCCATGTGAAGAAACGCACAGAGAAGACCATGTAATGATGAAGGCAGAAATTGAGTGCTACAAAAACAAGCCAAAGAATGCCAAGGACTGCTGGCAAGCACAAGAAGCTTGGAGAGAGGAATGGAGCAGGCTCTCCCCCACAGAGCCTCCAGAGCAAAGTGTCCTGCTGACATTTTGATTTTGGACATTTAGCTCCAGAACCGTGAGAGGCTAAATTGCTGTTGTTTTATCCACCCAGTTTGTGGTAATTTGTTACGCCAGGAAACTAACAGAGTAGACGATGTGAATCTTCACTTGGAAACCTCTGGCCTAGAAGATGCTAAATTCAAATAAAAGAGGCAAAGTTGTGACCAAGTTAACATTTTAAAAAAAAATAACTGAAATTATGACCGATAACACTATACTGTTGTTATCTAATAAGGCAAAGAAGCACCAGAACTCTGATAAATAGAAAAATATGGACAGTGAGGGCACTCACAGTTCTCTAGGAAAGTCCCATGAAGCATGTCATTTCTGAAATAGGTATATTAATAACATTTTACCCACACAAATTTAACCCAGGGAGGGCTAAGCATCTTTTGTGACTTGACAATGTTTTCTATGCAACTCAACAATATTATTCTAACAAATAAACCTAATTATTTCTAGCACCTCTCTTTTTTACATGTTGAAAGGAAAAATCCTTTTTAATTTTACAGGACGCATTCTGACAAATTTCAAAGACAGTTTCAGATTTAATAGGTATCATTTAGGATTTGATTTAGGAAAGACAAAGTATCAAAAGTTGTCAGGAGACCATGGGTTACTGAGAACTATACTTGGCTACCTACTTAACCGAAGGACAATAACAGATTTAAAAGTAAACATAGGAGGTAACATGATTGTAACGAACATTATCTTAGCTCTTTCAAAAATAAAAAGATTTTGTTCTTTTAAATAATCAAGGACATGACAAGTCTACATAAAGCATGGGAAATTATTCTGATAATTGGTAAAGAAAAACCTCTATCAACAATAGACCAATAATCCGAGAAAATCCAAGTTACTTAAAGATCTTGAAAACTATCTTCAAGCTGATACACTATGAAACATACTTAATGCTGAAACAAAGTCAGTCAGAAGAATGATTCAATTTGGTTAAAGATAAATTTACATTTTTCCTAATCTTAAACATCTAGTAGAATTAGTACTAGCTTCTTTTATCAGTAAAACTGTGTAAATTTAAGAACATACTCAAGCAGAATAAAAACGTATGCTTGTGTTATACTTAACGCTGATAACTCAGAAGACATAACTGCTTTTATTACACCTACACTATTAAACTAGTCTTGTTTGCCAAGGATTTACCCAAGTTATATGAACTTGAATCATTAAAACATTTGAGTTAATTCCTATAAAAATATCTTTGTTTTAGCATGTTGAAAGTATTAGAAGTTTAAATTCCTTAATCTCTGGGAATTTTAGGAATTTTCAATTTATATAAGCACTTACTCATCTCTAAGACAATCAGAATAGAAGTACTTTAAGAGATTTTTATAATCTAATTTGATAATACAGTCCAGAGGTAGGAAAACTGTACATGCTTACAGACACTAAACATACAAACAGACATAGATAAAAAGCGTATAACTTCCATTTAAAAATTTTAGCTATGAGTTAAGCATAAAAACAGATACAAAACTCACTGGTTCACATCAAAGAGCTATTCCTGGTGTTGTTACTGTTGCTGTCAGTAGTTGCTGTTGAGTCGATTTTGACTCATGGTGACTCCATGTGTACAGAGCAGAACTGCACTCCATAGAGTTTTCGAGACTGTGACCTTTCAAAAGTGCATCACCAGGCCTTCCTTCCAAGCCACCTCTGAGTAGGATTGAACCACCAATCTTTCAGTTAGTAGCTGAGCACTTAAACATTTGTGCCACCCAGGCACTCCATTTTCTTCCTAGGGGCTATGGATTCTTAATTAATTTGAGCTCAAAATAGACAAAGAGACAAACAAAAGACTAACCAGATTGTTTATCATCTCTCACCCAACAAAGATCTCTATAAACCATCAATCCATTTACAAAGATCATCAAGTGGTCAGACCATAAAACCCAAAGAAGCTGACAACAGAAATGAAGAGTACTTAATGAAATGGATAGTGGTGATAGTTGTATAACATGATGAACATAATTAATGTCACTGAATTGTACATGTAAAAATGGTTGAAACGTCAAATGTTTTATTATATGTATCTCACCACAATAAAAATTTTTAAAAAAGGATCAAGATCAAATCCTTACATGCACACCCATGTTCATTGCAGCATTGTTCACAATAGCAAAAAGATAGAAACAACCTAAGTGCCCATCAACAGATGGATGGATTAGCAAACTATGGTACATACACACAATGGAATACTACTTACTGTTGAAGAACAACAATGAACCTGCCACATATCTCACAATATGGATGAACCAGGAGGACATTATGCTGAGTGAAATAAGTCAATCACAAAAGGGCAAATATTGTATGAGACCACTATTATAAAAAGTCAAGAAAAGGTTTACATAGAGAAAGAAACATTCTTTGATGGTTACCAGGGAAGGGAGGGGTGGGGAGAGACAATTACTAGCTAGACAGTAGGCATGTATTAACTTTGGTGAAGAGAAAGACAATACATAGTATAGGGGAAATCAGCACAACATGACCAAGGCAAAGGAAGACACTGACAGGTAGGCAAAAGTAAAAGACAACGACAGTAAACAACATTACATATACAATCCTGCAACAACAGTAATAACAAACAATAATTTATGAGTACATAGGTAAATATGTAAGCTGAACAGATGTGGGATGGCATATGGAAGTACACCCACGTGCATATATAAGTTTGGCAGTGGGTATTTCTACATACATATTAGTATGTGTTGCAAATATATTCATGTATATAATAGAGCACACATGGGGAACAGTCATAAAAACTTTTTAGCCATAACCACACACCTCAAGGGATTGAGTTACTGGGCTTGAGGGCTAGGGACCACAGTCTCGGGAGGAGAGGGAGACATCTAGGTCAATTGGCATAACATAGTTCATAAAGACAATGTTCTACATTCTACTTTGATGAGTAGTGACTGGGGTTTTAAGAGCTTGTGAGCGGCCATCTAAAACTGTTGGTCTGTCCACATCCATAGCAAAGAAAAGGATACCAAAGACACAAGGAAATAATTAGTCCAAAGGACTGATGGACCACAAGAATTACAGCCTCCTCTAGCCTGAGACCAGAAGAACTAAATGGTGCCTTGCTATCGCTACCAACCACTCTGACCAGAACCAAATAGAAGGCCCCAGACAGAGTGGGAAAAAAATGTGGAACAAAATGCAAATCCATTAAAAAAAAAAAAAAAAAAAAAGACCAGACTTACTGGTTTGATGGAGACTAGTGGAACCCCCAAGACTATGGCCTTTAGACACCCTTCAAACTTGGAATGGAACCTGCTCCCTGAGATCACCTCTCAGCTAAATAATATGCACGCCTATAAAGTGAACAATAACACCAGTGAGGAACGTGCTTTTCAGAACATTCAACTATATGAGACCAAAAGGGTAGCATTTGCTCAAAAACAAAATTCAGAAGGCAGGAAAGGGTAGGAAAGTTAGGTGAAGAGAAATGAGAAACCCAGGGTGGCAGTGGGGAGAGTGCTGACACATTGAGGGGATTGCAACCAGTGTTATGAAAAAAAAATCTGTGTATAAATTGTTGAATGGGAAACTACTTTGCTCTGTATACTTTCACCTAAACCACAGCAAAATGTTCAAAAAATAAAAATTGAAAAAAAAGTGAAATCCTTACCACGTTACCAATGGACAAGAGTTTGGAACACAGGACCAGAAGTAGGACTGACCATTGCATCCTCCAATTGCCCATCAGGAACAGAGCACAAAGGATTCCAAAAGGCTCCTTATTGGGTAGAATATATGAGGACCCAAAGGCAAACTCCAGTCTTAACCCAAGTCACAGTACCAAACTGCCAAAGGAAAAATGCACTGTACAATTAAGGAAATGATTTTATTCAGACTGTTAAAGTAAGGGGAACATCCACTAATGAGGAGACTCAAAAAAAAAAAAAAAAAAAGAGAGAAAAGAAAGAAAGGGAGTCTGGAATTTTATGTTGTTGTTACTTGCCATCAAGTTGGTTCCAACTCACGGCAACACTATGAGCTGGGTCTTGTGTCATTTTCATGATCATTGACGTGTTTCAGTCCATTGTTGTGGCCATTGTGTAGCGGCTTCCAACCTAGGAGGCTCATCTTCTAGCACTACATCGGACAGTATTCTGTTGTGATCTATAGGGTTTTCATTGGCTAATATTTGGAAGTAGATTGCCAGGCCTTTCTTCCTAGTCTGTCTTAGTCTGAAAGTACCACTGAAACCTGTTCACCATGTGTGACCCTGCTGGTATTTAAAATACTGGTGGCATAGCTTCCAGCATTGTAGCAACACACAAGCCACCATAGTTTGAAAAACTGACATAGAAAGGAAGGGGTGGGGGGCAGTAGTAGAGTCAGGTAAATAAGGGAATCCTGAGGAAGAATGAAGGCGGGCCTTTTCTAAGTCATATGGAAACAGGTTGTTCTTTGTAGTTAGCAGTTTTCTGAACACAAAAGGGTGGGGGGTTTGGGAAACAAAAGGATAGGAGGATTTCTTAACTATTGCCGATTTTCTGGAACACAGGGCTCAGGTAAAGTTTAACAATGTCAAGGACTTACCCAGCAACTAAATGTGAGCTATAATTATTTTTGTTACTACAATGTCTTTTGGCTCTGGCATCATGCCATTATGATTATTGTAATCTGTTGTAATATGCATCACAAGAAAATTTTTTGCTATAAAGCCAAAAGCTTATGTTTTGTGATTTTTCTTTAAAAATATAACTCAGGCAGAGTCAATGGCATTCCTACTCACTTGATGGGCCACACAGAAACGAATGGCTTGTGCTAGAGCATTTACCAACAGTGTTACAACTTCAGGGCTCTGGGAGTTAGTCGGTGTGAGAGGAGTGTGGAGTGAGAAGGGGATAAGGAAAAGTGAGATCACCAAGACGAGGGTGAGGAAGGCCCTCTGGGGCTTGTACCCAGCCTGGTGGGAGATTCAGAGGGTTTGGAGCTAAGCTTTTGATGTTATCTTGCTAAGAGCTTGAGCTCTGGGGCCAAACACTCTGGGTTTGGATCCACTTTGCCATTCACTGACTTTGGAACCTTGAGCAAGTTACTTAAGTTTCTTCAGGTGTAAAATGATGACAATTACATCTATTTCAGAGGATTTTTGTAATTTAATATAATACTCAGAATGACACCTGGCATGACTGCTAACGTGACAGTGTATGACTACTACTACAACTTCAATTGTTGTTACTTTTTTATGTTTTTCTTGACTAAGTGTTGCTCTGTAGGAACATTGCTACCATTGGGGCCCCCAATATTCTCATATAGGAGTGGCTCAATGGCAGCAGTCTGGCTGGAACTTGTGTACGTGGGTAAGGGCTTGACTTGATGCTGCAGCTGTATAGCTATTTAGACAAGAGTGAGTAAAAAGTCAATTCAGCAAATCAAAGAATGGTGGTTTTGGAGGTTGGGGGTATGGTTAAAGTCTTGCCAATGTCTCTTTTAATGGCAGTGGTAGAGATTATAAAAAGGGCTAGTAGTAGAGACTTGAATAAGGGCTATTGCAATGATTTGCATTATATGGCTCCAGGAAGGTTCCTTTCAAATCAGTGTCTACTCCGTGCCCCTATCTGAACTTCTGCCGCAGTGAATTCAAGTAAAATGGGCTGGAAGAGGCATCTAGGGCCTAAATCTGTCTGAGACAAGGCTTAAAATCCAGGGAAGATCACAAAGCAAGGGCACAATGTTGATTGTTTGTCAATATATGTGATTTGTTACATCAAAATATGGGAAATTCAAAAAGGGCAATATCTCAACCTCATCGTAAGGATGAACACACAGAAGTTGATTTCAAGACTCATGTCAACAGACGCAGAGATTATTCCACCCTTCATTAGCAATGTCAACTTGGTTTGCTTCTAGTTCCCAGTTCAGCTGAGCTGGTGGATTATTCTGGAGCATAAGGTCTCTCAAAGAGCTGTTCATGTGCCTGCTGGCTGCAGACATGGGCCACCAGCATGGTTCAAAGCCAGTTCCTGCCACTTACCTTACTCAAGAACGGCACTGCTGGGGCAGCTGGTGTGATCTGAGAACAGGGTGGCAGGGACCAGCACCATCGTTTGAAGTCATGAGAACAAAATACCCATTCTTCACCCATTATTGACATAAACTTGAATTCATAGCCTGAAACACTAAGAAGAAACATTTTCCCTCACTAGCTGGCTAGAGGACAAAGAGAAACCTAAACACCCATGGCAGAAACATCCCCAGAAAAATGCCCGTTTCCAAATTGGTTTGGGTAGCGTCACCATTTGTTTGCCACTGTGTCAAGCTTTGTTTTCAGGGGCAGGGAGGTTTTATACAAATAACTCGTTAATACTTGGGAGAGTTGAAGTTTCCTTAATCACTACTACAGTCGTGACTTTCAGAGCTTTTGACCATGACCCAATGTAAGAAATACACTTTCTATTATGACTCAATGCACGCATCCATAACTGAAGTGAAATTTCCATGGTGTAAATACTCCCACCATGGCCCATTACTAGTCACCAATCTGACATCAGTGAACCACTAAAAGTGTGGTTGGGAAGAGAGGCAGAAAATCGGCTCTCAGCACACGACGCATACACACAGACACACACTGATGCACACACACTCACACATAACACCTATTAAGAAATTGCTGAACTACTGTTGCAGAGAACGCACTTTGAAAACCCTTTGTAAATTGTAAAATTTGTAAATCAGCGAACAGAGCTGAGGGGAAATACCTGAGGGTCTACTTTACAGAATTTTAAGGTCTTTTGGAAGCCTGTTCCAGCAAACACCTGACCTCATAATTTAGTCTTCTGTTGGTGATGTTCCAAGAAAAGTGGTCCTTCTGTTTTAAATCACTGCCACATCTGATTTTTCCATTGTTCCTCTTTGCTTCAGCCCAGATGAAATTTTATTTGGAAGCAGTTTTTACAAAGCACTAAAAAATTAAGTCTCATATGCTATAAACTGAAGGGTGTGTGTGTGTGTGTGTGTGTGTGTGTGTGTGGTAAAATTTACATGACTCTAGGCATTGTGAACAATTGAATGGACATTGACAGTTTTCTCTTGGGCCTTAAAGCTATTGTGCAAATAAAAAAACTGTGTTGCTGCATAACAAACCACCCTAAAAGTCAGTGGTATTCAACAATAAGCATTTATTTCTCACAGAGTTGTGGATTAGCAAAAGGAACTATCTGCTCTTAGCTGGATGTCTTAGTTTGTTGGGGCTGCCATAACAAAATACCACAAGTGGCTGGCTTTAAAGAACAGAAATTTATTTTCTCACAGTTCAGGAGGCTAAAGTCGGATCAGGACAGGAGCTCTAAAGGAAGGTGCTTCTTTGTCTCTTTCAGTTTGGTGTTTCGGGGCTTGTAGATGCGTCTGTCTCCATTATCGCATGGCATCTGTCTTCCCACCATGTGTGACTGTGTATGTACTCCCCTTTATAAAACCTCGCTCAGAAGGCATTAGGTTTAGAACTTACCCTACTCCAGTATGACCTCATTAAGATAACAAAAGAAAAACACTATTTCCAAATAGGACAACATCCACAGATACAGGAGTTAGGACTTCAGCATATATTTTTTGGAGACACAATTCAACCCATGACACCAGGCTTTCTCTTGTGTTCGTGGAATGTCTGGAGGCTCCACTCTAAGCTGAGCTTGGTTGGGACAGCTTTGCTCCATATGCCTCTTGTCTGTTTTGGGATTGCTGGGCTAGCCCTGGTGGAAGCATTCCTTCCCATTGCAATGGCAATCACTTAAGAGACCAGGAGGAAACTTGAAAGGCCTCTTGAGGCCATCACTTTTGCCTCTTTCTATTAGCCAAAGCAAGGCACAGAGCCAAGCCTAGAGTCCAGTGGTAGAGAAGAAACCCCACTCACAGAGAAAGGGCACTGTAAAATTGGATGACAAAAGGCACGGTTCCAAGGAGGAATAAGACTTGGGACGTATGGTAGGCTAAAAAATAGCCCCCCAAAGATGTCCATTCCTAATCCCCAGATCCTATGAATGTTACCTTATACCACCAAAAGGACTTCGCAGATGAGATTAAGCTAAGGATTTTGAGATGGGTGGGCCCAATGTAATTACAAGCGCCCTTATGAGAGTGCAGCGGGGGATCCAAGTTAGAAGAAGGAGATGGGTTGATGGAAGCAGAGGGAGAAAGGCAATATGATGCAGGACCACATGCCAAGGAATGGGGACAGCCACTAAAAACTGGAAAAGACAAGGAAATAGAGTCTCCCTTGAATCCTCCAGAAGAAATGTAGCCTTGCCAATACCTTGATTTTAGACTTCTTACTTCCAGACCTGTAAGAGAAGAAGTTTGTGCTGTTTTAAGCCACTATGGCTTTCTCTCTCTGTTGGCTCTGGAAGAAGGTCCTTGTCTCTTAGTTTCTGCTCCTGGATGATCTTTATGTGGCTTGGCATCTCTCTTTCCCCATCTCTGCTTCTCTTGCTTGCTTGTTTAATCTCTTTTATATCTCAAAAGAGATTGATTCAAGACACATCTACATTAATCCTGTTCATTAACATAACAAAGACAACACATTCCCAAATGGGATTACAACCAGGGGCATAAAACCAAACCATATCATTGCTGTCCAGTGAATTCCCATTTATAGTGACCATAAAGGACAGAGTAGAATGCCCCATAGGGTTTCCAAGGCTGTAATCTTTACGGGAGCAGACTGCCACACCTTTCTCCCGAGGATCCACTGGTGGGTTTGAACCACTGATCTTTTGGTTAGCAGTCAAGCACTTTAACCACTGCACCACCAGGGCTCCTTACCACAGGCATAGAGAGGTTATGATTTACAATACATATTTTGGGGGGACACAATTCAATCTATAAGACATATAATATCATTTTAAGCATTATCATTATTAAAAAAACGTTATTACTTTTAATGTCTGCAATTTGTGAAAATGTAACATTCTCAAATGTGATTTGACCTAATATTGGGACCAATTTGTTTTCCAAATTAAGGCATCTTTACTTTAAAATTAAAGTCAGTGAGGAATAGGATTTGAAACACAGAACTGTCCATTATAAGAAACTGGATGAATAGTTAAAGTTAAAAATATATGTGATGGGACAACAGTTATTAATGTGGGAGTGTTCATAATCAGCAAAGGGAGTTTTGTAGTTACCAGTGCCTCTTTGCTGGAGAGAAGCCAGGGAGTCTACACCCTAACTGTTATGCATTGAATTGTGTTCCCCAAAAATATGTGCTGTAAATCCTAGCCCCTATACCGGGGGATATGATCCCCTTTGGGAATAGGGTTTTCTTTATTAATGAAGTCATATCAATGTTAATGAGGTCATATCAGTGTAGGATGTGCCTTAAACCAATTACTTTTGAGATATAAAAGGAGCAGATTAGGCACAGAAGCAAGCAAGGACAAAAGGGGGAAGATACGTGCCACATGAAGAATACCAAGGAACCAAGAAACAGAAGGTGAACGATGAAAATCTTCCCCACAGCAGACAAAGAGAGAGAGTTCCCCTAGAGCTAGCACTCTGAATTCAGACTTCTAGCCTCCTAAACTGTGAAAAAATAAGAAAATACCTACTTAGGGTATTTCTGTTATAGCAGCGCTAAGAAACTAAGACAATAAGGATGGGGAAGAGAAACGCAGAAAAGAAAGAGAGTTGGAGAATTGTGGCGCAAGATGCTCTGGAGCAGTTATCTGGTGGGCTCAAAGTTGGCAGAAGAAAAAAGGGGCTTTTCAAATGCATTGTTATAAGTATTTTTGGATCCCCTTCAAAGTTTTCAAGAAGTACAGGGTAAGCATATGAACTGTTTTGAAATTTCTTCTGGTTGTTGAAAGGAAGATACATAGTACATATATGTGATGTTATTTTGAGTACTTCCTCAAGACTTAGTTTATCATTTAGGAATGCTTTTATCTTCAGATATCAGAAAAGTAGACCAATAATGTCTATAAAAGTAGAAATTTTTTTCCCTCATATAACAAGAAGCCTGGGGGTACATAGTTTCTGGAAATGGCTCTTCAAAGACCTGGCTCTTTCCGTCTTTCTGCACTGAATCATCCAGGTGACTTTTCAGTTGAGGCTTAATCTTATGTTTGAATGATGGTTGTTGCAGCTTCAAGCATATGACCTCATTCAAAGGCAGAAGTACAGGAGTTAATAAGGAAGAACTAATCTTTTCCTGCATCTCCATTAAAAGGAAGCAAAATATCTTTCCCAGAATCACTCAGCAGTCTTTCCCTTAGCTCTCATTGGCCTGAATTGGGTCATATGCTGTTCCACCCCCAGCTCTAACGGAGGCTGAGAAAGCAGGTGTCTGGCTTTCCAGATCCTACAGTGAGATGTGGGAAAGAGAAATGGGGTTGGGAATGGCTTTTGGATGGCCATCCAGTGGTGTCTGCTGCAGGTGTACAGTCTCCCTTTTATTCAAGGGAATCTAGGTTGGTGGACAGCAGGTTTGGGAACTGGGTGCCATGACTCTTTGTTGTGAGGGATAAGCCTTCAGTCCTCTTTAACAATGCTGGTATTTCCCTGGGCAGTGGACTTCTTAGGCTGATGTGAATATATGTCTTCTGGGGAGCCTGGTATTGGCATGAAAGAGTTGGTCATGCTTGATAAAGCTATTAAGTTTTCTATTTTCTGTATAATCTATTTTCCTGAATTCTTAGGATCCTTCATCTACATAACACCAGAATATTTCTGGCATCTCATCTTCATTAGAAGAACTTGGACATAGAGGTTAAAAGCCCAGACTCTAGAGTGAGGCTATCTGCTTTGAATCCCAGCTTTACCACTTATAAGCTGAATGTGGGAAATTGCTGGACCTATATGCTCAGTTTCCTCATTTATAAATGGGGATGACAATACATAGCTCAAAGGTTTATTATTAGGATTAAATAATATATGAAAACACTGTAAACAGATTTTGGCACCTGGCATGCTATATGAGTGTCAGCTAGCATTATTGTTTACACAGGCCCCCATAAGCCTAGAATTCAGTCAGCCAGCTAAGCAGACGATTAATACTCCCAGCTGCTCAAGTGGGTACGTTGAATCTAGACTCTTCAGTAAGTGCCTCTATATCAATAAATTCAGCCTGATCTAAAACTGTGTTCTTCCTTCTTTGGTCTAGCATTCTCAGAATCTCTCTCCACATGAATTTTTTTTTTTTTCTTTTACAAATTAGCAGACTCTCACAACTCCTGTAGTAGGTAAGTCTTCTCCTCTTACCAAAACCAAACCAAACCCATAACCATCGAATCTATTCCAACTCACAGCAACTCTACAGGACAGAGTAGAACTGCCCCATGGGGTTTCCAAAGAGCAGCTGGCAGATTCGAACTACCAACTTTTTGGTTAGCAGCTGAATTCTTAACCACTGTGTCACTAGGGAACCCAAGCCTTCTCCTTTAGGGTTTGCCTTTTCAGTTGGCCTTTTGAGGCATGCTGGGGTCTGACTCTGTAGTGAGAGAAAATGAGAGAGGGTTGGGGTAGGTTCAGGTTAGGGTGTGAGGCTTGAAGGCAACACCCTCAGGCCTCAGAGTACAATAAGTCTTCTGAATTCTCCCACGTATCTCCACTCAGGAGTCCCTGGGTGCTGCAAACCATTAAGTGCTCGACTAACTGAAAGTTTGGCAGTTCAAACATACCCAGAGGTGCCTCAGAAGAAAGGCTTGACTATCTGCTTCCGAAAGGTCACAGCCTTGAAAATTCTATGAAGTGCAGTTCATACTGTACACATATGGGGTTGCCGTGAGTCAGAACTGACCCAATAGCCACTGGTTTGGTTTTTTTGTTTTATCTCCATTCAGTCCTCAGGGTCCTACTCTGTTCTAATCAATGCCCTTGGTTTCAGTTAAGAAAGTGGTTAGGCTGTGAATTCAAATGATTTTCTAACTGGGCAATCTACAAGATCAAATTTTGTTTTTGGTTTTCACCTATCTTGGCCTTTAGTTGGTAGAGATAAGAAGTTTTTTTCTTATTGTTGTTGTTTATTTGTTTCTTTGTTTTAGAAGTCATAGAAAATCCCTGGTCTATATGTGTTTTGAGGTGAGAATTTAGGAATTTGAGCTATTAGGAATTTTAGCTCATTGTTCTTTCTTAAAGATGTCCAATTCCATAAAGAACCACCATCTCATCCCAGAGTCTTACAGTCCTCAGCTGCCACTTGGTTTCCCAAAAGCTTGATTTCAAAGGGCACCTTATTCTAGGGGAATAAAAAACAAAAAAACTCGTCAAGTCGATTCCAATTCATAGCGACCCTATAGGGCAGAGTAGAACTGCCCTATAGGGTTTCCAAGGCTGTAAATCTTTATGGAAGCACACTGCCACATCTTTCTCCCATGGAGCTGGTGGGTTCAAGCAGCTTCACCTTTTTGGTTAGCAGCCGAGCTCTTTACTATAATTTAATAAACTGTTTTGCCACTGTATTCTGTAGGCTGCCGGCATTTAAACCTTTAAACTAGCTCGGTTTTCAGCCCTCAGTCCTACCAAACTAGATAATCCATCCCCGATTTCATCTGTTTCCCTGAGGGTCTGTGCTTCCTCATTCTAATGTTACCATCATTCAGGCGGCTTAGCTACAAGCAACAAAAACTTACTCTGACTAATTTAAAGAGGTGGGGACTCAGGCTTAGAGGCATGCATCTACAAGCAACTCCTGAAGTATGTCACAGAACTGGTAAGGTGAAGACGCTACTGCATTGATCTATACTATACACCAGACACTGCAGCTTGCATTACCAACATCGTCTATGAATCACTGGGTACCACTCCTAGCCATGCTGTCCTAAAACTTCATCTTCTTGAAAACACCGTTACCACTAGAGGGTCTACCTTCCATTGACATTGTTGTTAACTCATGGCAATCCCTTGTACAACAGAAAGAAATGCTGCATGTTCCTGTGCCATCCCTGTGATTGGCTGTAGATTGGACCATTGTGATCCATAATGTGATTTTTGAAAGTAGATTGCCAGGCCTTTCTTCCTAGTCTATCTTAGTCTGGAAGTTCTGCTGACACATGTTCAGTATCATAGCAACATGCAAGCCTGTACTGACAGGTGGATGATGACTGCACATGAGGTGCGTTGGCTGGATATCAAATCCAGGTCTACTGTATGAGAGATGAGAATTATACCATTGAACTACCAATGCCTCCTGCCAAGATTACATAGTAGATAATTCCCCAAACTATTATAGAAAGTTCAGGTCTTGGTCACCAAAAAAAAAAAAAAGTTTATTTTACAGGAATCTGCTCCAAGGCTAAACCACATGGGTCCCAGCTTTATAAGGTTTGCATACATAATTGTTTTATTGCTTATAATTTTTATACAATTTGAACAGGTCAAGATATGTGGTTTATGAATAGTACCTTAACCATCACCTTTAGTATTTAGTGTACTCTTTAGTTTCTGCCCTGATTTTTGTTTCCTCCTGATTTCATAGGGTGGGTAGCATGGTGTAATAGAAAGATTCTGGGCTTTGGAATCAGGCAAGCTTGGGTTTCAATCCTGGCTCTGGCCCTGATCAATAGTGCCTGTCATTAGTCACATTACTTATTTTTTTCTAAGTCTTGCCTTCTTCTGTAAAATGTATACAGTAAAATCTATGCCATAGAGTTGTTATGAAGATAAATACAATTCACATAAAGCTTTAGTAAGAGATGCTGGGAAATAATAAACTTGATTATGTAGAAAGAGTTGTGTTTTCTATGTTTATAAGTGAGCAATTATCTAAAGTATGGTACATGGGACAAATGTGGGAAGAAGTGGAGCAATACAGCTAAAGCCGACTTAGCAATACCAACAGACACTGTTGTATTGCTGTGAAACAATCTCAACCATCTTCCTTCTTAAGGCTCAATTATTTTCTGCTTTGAATTTTTTTTTTTTTTGATACTATGTGTTTTCATTAATGGAAGCATGCTGAATCATTGAGTGTTGTTGAATTTTTGGTAGGTACTATGGATGTTTTCCCCCTCCAACAATCCTGCCCTCCAAATCCTGAGAGACATACGTTGTCCTACTAATTCTACTCCAGATGCCCACTAGAGTCCAGAGTGACATATGGTGTCCCAAAGAAAAATTTTCAAAATTTCTCTTTCTCCTACCAAAAATGTACACACTTCATACAACAGCCTGTAGCAACAGTAATTTGCAGTACATGGCTGTTTTTTCAGTTTCAAATATCATAAAGGCTCCTGCTTTGGGGCTGCATGCACTGTTAGTGGGAAAGGAGCTTCCCAAAGAAAGTGAGAGGTGGAAAAAGTGGGTAGACAACTGTACATCCCAAAGGTCATGAGAGGGTTAATCTAAGAACCTTTGTTCACAAGGAGAGGATGGGCTAAAAATGAATCACTGCTCACCAGGTATGTATGACCTTGAACATTACCTCCAAGCTCTTTCACTATAGAAATCCCAACTGTGTTTTTTACCCCTCCTCTCTCAGTTTGCAATAAATTCTCTCTTGAGAGGACATAATGAAATATATAACTCCATCCCAGTAAGCATCTTTATGTCTACAAGCTATGTCTTTTAGCAATTATTATTATAAATTACAATCTTAACTCTATGGGGAAAAGATTCATAGTATTAACTTCTCTCAAAGGCATTAAGTATATAACTTATATAAACGAATAGAATATAACACAAATGTGTAAAACACGTATATATTTGTGTGCATGTAAATTTTCCTAGGTGGCACAAATGGTTTGCACTCAACTACTAATCTAAAGGTTAGCAGTTAGGACCCACCCAGCAGGGATACGAATCTACTACTTAAAGATTACAGCCAAGAAAACCCTATAGAACAGTTCTACTCTGTAACACATGGGATCACCAGGAGTTGGAATCAACTAGATAGACAGCAATGGGT
>NW_004443969.1:8046826-8148924 GCF_000243295.1 Trichechus manatus latirostris
ATATACTTTATTCTTTATATACACATACACCTTTTCAAAAATTCTGAAATATCTGTAATGCCCGCTATAGCAGTGAGTCCACGAAGTTTAACTGATTGATGTATTTCCGAAAGCTCTATGTCACCAGGTGTTACAATTATTAACCAGCCTGGGAACTTGGCTTCAAAATGAATCTATTACGATTGGAATCTATACGGTCTGTGTCCAAAGCACAGAAAGTCCTGGCCACCAGATGTCACCATTCTTCTATTTCCCTCCCTGGGCCTGAAGAGAGCTTGAGACATTTTCTTCCAAGGGACTGAGGGAAATATGTGCCTGGGAACATTCCTGGGACTTCACTAAAAGGTCTTCACTTATTAAGAGGATTTGTACTTTTAATTGCAGATTTCCTTGTGGTTCTTGAGTGTTAAACGGACAGTTTCTGATAGCTTAGGATCGAGTGGCTGATGGTTTGGTGTTCATCTGGTCAGGAAGTGTTAGAACCTTTTCCTCTAGCTTGAAGGTTAAAGGTAGGACTGACCTAATGTGCCCAGCCTAGAGCTAGCTCCTTGCCAGAGAGCCGACGGGTGTGTTCTACTATGGTCCTGGAGACAGGAGACCTTCCTAACCAGTATTAGCCTTGGGAGCTTACCTGCAAAACAAAGGAGTTGGACTAAATCATTTCTAAGATCCAAAATTATATGATCTTTAGTTTTTAAAAGCATGTGCTGTGGAGGATAGGCAACAGGGTGGGATCATCTAAGTCAAAGTAGAAGATGCCAGGAGGGACAGAGAGATGGGGTGGAGAAATCTTGCAGGGAAGGTTGAACATAAACCCTTATTCACAGGGTAAACGGATGTAGTAACTAGTTACAGGGCTTGGAACTTGCTAGGGGTTATGAACGTTGTCATTTCCATGGTTCCACCCCAAGGTAATCTACCTGGCAACCTTTCCTCCATTCCAGATACCACTTAAGGATAATGCTTACTGATGTAAATGCATAGCATTCTTTCTCCTGGGGTTTGGTTAAATTTAATTTGTCATGTCAGCCAACGTTCTTTGTGGTGCCTTCAGGGCATGGGATGTGTTTTCTTTCTTTTTGAATTTACCCAAGGTCTAACAATACAATGTTCTGCTAGCAAGCCTAGACTGTTCATAAAATCTAGGGGCGGGAGAGGGCAGAGAAAGAGGACCGGAATTCTATTTATTGAGTACTTACTATGTGCCAGGCATTGCTAAGTAGTACTTTATATATAGTTCATTTCATCCTCACAATAAGCTCGTGGAGCAGCATATATGCTCCTGTTAAAAAGAAGCTGAACTGAAATGCTTAAGTACCTTGCCAAGGTCATAAAAACCAAGACGCAGAAACTGGTACTGCTTCATATAATCCATTCTATGAAGGAGGAAACTGAGGCTCAGGGCGTTCACTAAGTTGCTCGCACCGGTAGCTGGTTGAGCCCACAGTTCGCCCCTCACGGGGCCTCACTGCTGGAAGGCCTCTGGTCCTTAGATGCCGGACTGCACCACTCTGGAGGATGCGTCGTCATATTAGCATTTGCACACTGTCCCTGACCTTGCTAGAATATTATTAATGGTCGCGATCAGATGGTTTTGCTCGGTCGTTTCTCCTGTTGGGCTGCGGAACTGAGAGGACTCGGAGAAGTCCTCTCCGACAAGGTTAAGAGTTTTCAGACGGCCCCTAAGAGGCTGGGGCGTTACGAATTGGCTGAGCGCTCCGCCGGCGAGGGCGGGGAATTTGCAGAACGTCCCTGGCCGGATCCCTACCTCCGAAAACCGCGAGGCTAGAAGGCTGGAGAAGTTGGAAAGGTCGGGTACTGGAGGGTTGGAAGAAATTGCGGACAGTCCCTGCCGTTGCCGATTGATCCCCCGGAGCAGCGCCTCTGCTGCGTCTCTACTGCTTGTGGACGCGCCTTGCGCGGCCCCGCCAGGGCTGGTAGTTTGTAGACCGTCCCTGCCGTGGCCCGCTTGGCGGCGGCCCTGCGGCTCCCGCGGCGGCGGCGGTGGCTGCCCCGGGCGCGATCCAGCCCAGGTAAACGCGGCGCAGGCGGCGGGCGCCACGACCCAGCGCCCCGCTGCGTCCTGGGCCCCGCGGGGATAGCGGCCAGCGGGTGCTACCAGCTGCTGCTGCTGCTGCTGCCTAGCAGGAAGGTAAGAGCCGCTGGGTCTACGCGGTCGCGTCGGAGCTCGCTCTCCCCGCGGGAAGATACACACTGAGTGGACAGCGGGAGGCACGGGGAGCTGGGCGCCGGCGGGAGAGTCCGCATCGGGGACGGCGGGGCTAGGGACTTTCGCCGGCAGTCCCTCAGCCGCCTGCGTGGGTGCCCGGCCCTGAAGTGCAACCTGGGAACGCGCCTTGAGGCGCCCACCTGCCCGGGGTAGCCCTTCTTGAGGGGAGACTGCAGACCCCCAGGGCCCGTTGGGAGGGGGCCTCTGGGTTTTCCAAGGGAGAGTCCAGAGAAAGCTCAGGCTGCGCGGGCTGGTGGCGAGCGGCCGGGGATAGCAGATGGGCGTTTGGACCGCGGAGGAGCTCGGTGGGGTCATGTTTCGGGCGTGGGCCGGGTTTGAGTTCCCGGGACCTAGGTGCTGAGGTCGGGCGCGGCACCGGCTAGTGGGAAGGAGCGAGGAAGGCTGGCCTGGGACCCTTGGGGAGGAGGGATGCGGCAAGCGACTGCTCCGGGCCTGGGGGCGGGGGCGGGGGCGGCCTTGGGCTCGCCTCCAGGCCACGGGGCTGGCGGGGTGGATCGCAATCCCGCCGGCGCGGTCAGCGGGGCTGCCCAGCTGGGGAGGCTGCGGGGAGCACAGAGCCCACACCCGCGCACACACTCCCCTAGAGCATGCTCAGTGCGGCGCTGGGAACTTCCTGCTGAGTCGCTAGCAGCCCCGGCCCCCTTCAGGCCAGCGCGGCTCGCAAAGTTGGGGGCAGCAGGACGCGGGAGCGGGGGTCTCTTCGTTCGCTTGTCGCTTTTCCGCGCCTCTCAGCCTGCCTCGCCTCTGCCAGGTTCCCGGCGCCGCTCTCGCCTTCAGCCCCCGAGGTTGGGCACAGGGGCGTGGATGTCATCCTGCATCCCACGACTGGATCCGAGGCTGGCTGGCCAGAGGCCTGGCAGTTGGGCTGGCTGCGAATGGACCCACTGGCAGTGCTCCCGCCGCGCGCTCAGACCCCGCGTGATGAGCAGGCTCAGTGGAAGGGGGTGTGTGAGCCCGGGGACGTTCTCACACGTACTCGCTGTCACACAGAAAGCCGTGGTTTGGTACACACCGGGCCTAAGAGGGAAGGGGTGGTGCTTGCATTGTCCAGCGGCATTTGGAGGGCGAACAGGGTGGGTGCCAGGCGCCTCGCAAGCTGCCAGAACAAGGCGAGGCGTATGATTTCTGAAGGTGCGGGAGTCTAGGTCTAGGGCCTGGCACTCCTGGCACTGACCGCCAGGCCCTGCCTAAGGCGGATGGACGTCCTGCCTGCACCGACCCTGGTGGCCCTGTTAGGGGTGGCTGGGCACTTCTGGAGGTGAGGAGTTGGAGAAGGGAAGGCTGAGGTTTGTGTGGGGTTGGAGTCGGATGGCAGCGCACCTCTAAGCACACCCGAATCAGTGTTAGAGACGGGATCTCATTCTAAAGAAAGGCTGTATTTCATTTCATTTTTAGGAGCTAGCAATTTGGTTGGTTTTTACTCCGTGAGAGTACAGTACTATGTGAGGCAGGCATACACGTCCTGAGTCCTTTTTATTTTTTAATTTTATTTTAAAATATATTTAACATTTTGCCATTTTACACATCCCGTGTCTTGACCCTTGTGACAAAATAGTTTTCCTGAAGGACTGCCACCTCAAATATGTCTTGATGAATCAGTTCCCTCCCTCTTCCCCTCCTGCTTTCCTACAAATTCTTTTTGTTGCTGTTATTCAGGGCTGCGAAGGGCACTCTCAAATTTGTCACTGTTAGGATTACAGCAAAGCATCCCTTTCTAAAGGCCTTGTTAGCCATCTCCATTTACCAACATAATGTCCATGAATCAACTTAAGGAGAGAGGCCCTGAAAAGTGAGGTGTCGGGGAGGGGAAGAGAGTGACCTTTTTGCCCCTTTTAGGGATCGGTAGACGAGGAGAAGTAAGCTGCTCCTCTTGTCACTTGAGATCTGGCAGAGCTGGGTACCTGGGCACAGAGTTTAGGCTGGCTCTTGATGGTTTGCTTTTCCTTATGTTTCCTCCTTTGTTCCAGCCTGCCTTCCCGGGTCTGAGACACTGGTGACTGGCATCACTTGGGGCAAGGAGTCTGCAGTCCCGGTTTGGGGCTTTGCAGCATTTGCGGTTACAGATACTGCTGGCAGTTGATTTTAAGGTGGGACTGCAATGGCAGGAGGGCTGGGGGCTTTGCCCAGCTCTTGCCAGTGGCATCTGTGCTTCAGCATTGCTGCAAAGCAGCTCACAGGCTGTTTGATCTCCTCAGCAGTGCGCATTTCAAGTGCTCGGTGTTTGGAAGTGCAGATAAAGTCCTCATTTATATATATATGCACATCCATGTACATTTTCGTAAGGAAGCATCTGCATATGTATGTGAATATGCGGTGTTCTTTGGTAGAAATCTTGGAGCTGGGAAGGACCTCAAGAGATCACTAGAATCCACATTTTCTCCCTTCCCATTCAGTTTTCTCAATTTAAAAATAGTCAACCAGCCTTCTGCCCAGCTGGCCTCCAAAAGTGTTGAAATGCCAGGGTCCGTCCTGTGAGCCTAGCTGAGGGAAGGCCCTTGGCTCTTCCTTTGAGAAGTGTGACTGCTCAAGATCCTTTCTGGATGTCACTCTGATGTTTGACACGTCTTTTCCTGGTGCTCTGCATGGCTCGTGATCTAAGTCACCACAGGGTAATCCCTGGATTGATTTTGACAGGGGACAGACAGTTACCCGTGTCCCCTGCAGAGGTGTCTAGAAAACTACAAAAAGCAGTTAACAGTGAGACTTGGGTTAGGAAGTTCATGTCCTTTTGCACTCTGTGTTCAGCCAGAGAGATCATTGCTGTGTCCCTTCCCAAGAGCAATGGACTCATCTTCTCCTGTCCTTGTGTGGTGTGGCCTCGTGGCTCCAGTAAGCAGTAAGTTGGCAATCTGTGTTGATGTTGTTATAGTATACCGGTTGGCTGTTGAGTTCATTCTGACTCATGGCGATCCCATGTGTGTCACAGTAGAACTATTTTCCATAGGGTTTTCAATCGCTGATTTTTTTGGAAAGTAGATCGCCAGGCATTTCTTCTGAGGTGCCTCTGGGTGGACTTGAACCCCCAACCTTTTGGTTAGCAGCCGAGTATGTTAACCATATTTATCATCTATATATTCCTGTTATTATTATAGTAGGTCTCAAGAAAGTGTGTGCTGTCGGGAGCTGTGCCCCTGGGCCGTGGAGAGTTTGCTCTCAATTGTGTTACCGTCTGGGGGAGGCTCCTGGTCTTAGGTGAACAGTTGACTGGTGGTTTTGACTGAAGGAAGGTATACGTGTTCCAGAACCCAGGTACTTACAAAAGAGAGGAAATAATTTTGTATTTTGGCATGAGGGAGTGCCACGTTGGTGACAGTTGAGAGGTTTGGGCGGGAAGTAAATAAGCAGCTGGGACTTGTCAGTGCAAGTTTTACCAAGCTGCCTTTAAAGTTAATAATTGCTTTGAACTATAGAGTCACTCTTAATAGCCAGAAGGTGGCTATGCTTTTAAATTGCCATTTGAAATTAAGTAAAGCTGTCCCCAATCCTGTCTTCATAAAGGTCCTAATCCAAGCCATGTCCCTGTAGATATTTTCATCCTTTGTCCCCATTAAGTGTCCCTGGGTGGTGTAAATGGTTAACCTGCTAAGCTGCTAACCTAAAGGTTGGAAATTTTGAGTCCACCCAGAGGCACCTTGGAAGAAAGGCCTGGGAACCTACTTCAGAAAGAACAGCCATTGATAGCCCTGTGGAGCACGTTTCTACTCTGACATGTATGGGGTCACCATGAGTTGACCCCATACAGCGACTGCTTGGGTCCCCATAAAAAAATTTAAGTGCAGCTGTGACTGAGATGCTGGCTGCAGGTGTACTCACTGAATATTTATCCAGCCCCAACTATGCCCCACGCACTGTGCTGGTGCTGGGGATATAAAGATGTCCTAAATTACATTCTCACTTTTGATTTATCTGACCTTCTCTTTCAGTGTGTTAATGCAAACTAATAGCTCTTGGAAAGCTGCCAGGGTGGGTCCCAGGAGCCTTAGTACTGTAACCATGTTCTCAGCTGGAAGAGCTGGGACCTGAGCTGTGTTTGCGCATTTTGAGGTATTTTATTTTATTTCAATGCCACAATTAAACATATCTCTCCCTGACTTCATCACATCTGGAGGGGTCCATGTATGCATGGGAGGGGTTGGAGGAATCATTTTATTTCTTCAGAATCCCACAGCTGTCTTGTCTGAAGAAGATAACTATCTGGAAAAAGAACAGGGGCCTTTCTCTTGGGACTCTGTGCCCTATGTCTGGCCTCAAAAATCTGGATAGGCAAGGGGTGTACACTGTCATGGCTGGGTTTGGTGGGAACAGTTCTCCTTGAGAAACTAGCACTGCCTCTTGGTCACCTCCTTTGCCACTGTGTTAACGGTCCTCCTGGACCTTGGTCTCTGATGAGTCAGATAACCTGGGATGGTTAAGGACCAGGACACCATCCTGGTGCCCGTGAACTCAGGAGTGAGGTGTGCCCCAAGTACTTCAGCACTAAGTACGGATGTTTGCAGTTGATTCACTTAAAAAAAAATCAGCACTTCATGGTTTTCTGTAGGATAATAACAGCCTCTCTTATTTGCATCCCTCTGATTTTTGCGGCTAGCCATTGTGGGAGTGTGTGTCACCCCACCCTCTCCTGTCATTCTGCACATAGGCTGCTCATAAGTCCCATCATGCTGCTAAAATGCTTTTTATAAATATCTCACACAGAAAAGTCTTCCACTACAGTAGTTTTGAGTCTCTTCCACATCTCGGTCCACCCATGGGAGTGTGATGTGTTTGTGATCATCAAAAAGATTGTATGTTTTGGTAGAGAAATGTTAAGAACAGCTTGGCAGGAAAGTAGGGATGATAGTGATGGGGGAAAAAAACTATCTTCTGTAATTCACATTATTCCAGATGCTTTTTATATGTTATTTTATTTAATCCTCAGTGCAACGCTGAGGTAGGTACCGTTGTTATTCCCAGTTTAGAGATAGGGAAACTGAGGCATTGTGAGGTTGCGAAGCCTAGCCAAGGTCACACACAGCTAGCAAGCAGCAGAGCAAGGGTTGAACCCAGGTGGTCTGGGTCCAGGGCCCATGTTAACTGGGCTGTGCTTAGTTGTTAAGGCCAGAAGAGCTTGCCCTGTCCTAGCCAGCACCTTTGCACAAGGCAGAGAGGAGTCTTGGGCACTCAAGGGTTAGAAGAGACTTCAGAGAGATCCTTACGGATTCCTTCTCTTTCTAGCCGAGGTCACTGAGGTGCAGAGAGGTAGAAGGACTTGCTCGGTCTCACGACCAGACAGTGGCAAAACTGATCCTTGTTCCCTTGATTACTTGGAGCCGCTTTGCTTATAGAGATGACCCAGGAAGAGAATGTGATGGTCACTGGAGTCTCTCCATTGCCACTCCTAGAAACCCCTGTGTGCCCACACCCAGCTTCATCTTGGAATCTGAGGGAGAGCAGGTTAGTGTGTGCAAGTCCCCTCCATCCCTGACGGGGAGGGTCTAACCGACTTAGGTGCCTTTGAAGAGGTGTTCCCCTTCCTCATGTTACCTTTTAAGTTTGACATCTTGAGAATACAGTTTGGGGACAGTTTATGTTTCACTGTTTGTAAATTGTTTGTTGTCCTAGGGCTCCTGGTCCCTCGCAGCCTTGATTTACACTCATTGGGAGCATGGGGTGGATGAGGGGTGACCCGGCAGAGGCATCAGGGATATTCCTGAACAGTTCCAATAAAGGTTGCCCATGAGAGCATTGCCACAGTGTCTGCGGGATCCTAGAACGAGAGCAGAGGCCTTGCAAAATATTCCTCTGACCATTGGGATCACCTGTACTTCATGGAATTTTTTCCCATTGAGTGTAACAGTGAACCCATTTCCTTACATTTTATTCTCTTTAGAGGGCCAGTGTTGCACCACGCACTGTCTGTGTTCTTGCCTGGTTCTATTTCTGAATGTGTCTGATTCATAAATAGTCCCTCGCTGCTCAAGGAGTTTCAGGTCTAGGCCTCCTCAGGACCCACACAGAAGAGTTAAGTTCAGCTATAAAGCAGTATACAAATGAAGAACACATTAATTCAGCCCCTATGACCATTTTGGGCCTCGCTTCTTATGTTGAAAAATAAGAGTACTGAAAGAGCTCCAAGGTTCTCTTCAGTCCTAATGTTGTATAATTCTGTCCATATGACAAAGGAGATGAGATAAAGAAATTAAATGAAATTTCCTTATTGAATAATAATAATTTAAAAAAAGGGAGGGTGGAGGAAACTCACATTGTTTTTCTCCTTGCTGGTAGACTACCTTTAGTAGATAGTTGAACAGCTTATCTAAGAAGAAAAAAACAGTTACTGTTGAGTTGATTCTGACTTACGGCAACCCATATGTGTCAGATTAGAACTGTGCTCCATAAGGCTTTCAGTGACAGATTTTTCATAAGTAGATTTCCAGGCCTTTCTTCTGAGGCACCTTTGGGTAGACTCAGACCTCCAACCTTTTGGTTAGAAGCTGAGTGCATTAACCATTTGTACCACGCAGGGACTCTGTACCTTAGAAGAACCAATACTTTATTATTATCACTATCTTTTGGAATGTTTTCCCTTATAAAAATAAAAAGCCTTGCATGTTACTTCTCAGCTTAGAAATAACCTACTTTTCTTGTTGTCATATGCCGTTGAGTCGATTCTGACTCATAGCAACCCTATATGACAAAGTAGAACTGCCCCATAGGGTTTCCTAAGCTGTAATCTTTACAGGAGCAAGTTGTCAGGTTTTTCTCCCACAGAGAGACTGATGGGTTCAAACTGCTGACCATTTGGTTAGCATCCAAGTGCTTAACCATTACGCCACCAGGGCTCCCCCTGCTTTCCTTAGTGAAGCTGTTTTTTCTCCTGGAAAATTGAGATTCAGAGTAGAAGATGAGTAGGCTTGTGGAATTTTGTGGTTATGTGGCACCGTGGCCTGGGAAAAGTGGCTAGGTGTTTACACTGCCACGCAGCCAGGCCAAATTCTGTTTACGTGCTCTCTTCTTGGTCTACCGTAAACAACTACTCTCAAAGAACAAGGAAGTTTGATATCAGTCTCCTTGTAGCTGCTTTTAAAAAAACTGTTATTTTCAACATCTGTTTTTTATTTTCTAGTGTTCGTGCCAGTGAGTTTTCTAAATGACCAATTCCTTCTTTGATGCATCTTTAGAGAAGCACTGTCTAATCCTCCTGCTAAATAACAATCTTTCTGTTTTCCTCTGGCAACTTTCTTAGTATTTCTGTTGGGTATCCTTCCCTCTCCCACTCTCCTGTAATTTTTTAGAGCAATCAAAGTTTAGAAGCAGCACCCAGTGGGGCTTTGAGGGGGAAAGCAGAACTTCCGCACCCCCTCCACCCCCCAGTAATGTTCATCATAGGAGGTTTTCCCAGTCTTACTTAAGATGTTTGCAGACACAGCTTCAAGCTCCTCTTTCTATCTGGATAGCTTTTCCTTCTTAATCAAATTCTGGTTTCCAGTGTCTAAGAGTGGTACATTTTCATCCCCTCTCCTTATTTAATTTATTTTTATTGTGGTAAAAAGATGTATATATAAATTTACCAGTTCAATAATTTTTACATGTACAATTCAGTGCCCTTATTTGATTTTTAACTATTATGCTTGCCAGATTTAAAGGCAGAATTGTCAGGTGGGTAATCTTTTACTGTAGTTATCTAGTGCTTACAACTACAATTCTCTCAGGTAAATGTTATCACCTTCCTACTATAGGTGTACCATTCTTTATTTGCAATTGTAACATCCAGTGGGCTCCAGAAATGGAGTGTTGTTTTCCAAGGTTTGTTCCAAAAAAACATACCTGGTCCCAGGGTTTCCCTTAAAGGAATATAGAGCTCCACCAGGCACGGACTGGAAACTCTATTCCAGTTGCCTCCACAGCACCTGGCACATTGGAGTCACTCGGTTTCTGCTAAATGATGAGCTGGGCCGTGTGGCACCGTGGGCAGGTGAGGTCTCTCTACAGTTGGGTGTTTATCTTTATGCAGGTCAGTTAAGTGCTCCGTGTTGCCAGTTCCTTGTCTGTAAAATGAGGCATCCCATAGCTTCTCTTACTTGTGGGATTCTACTGTAGTGCCATTTTAGCTGGGCTCAGTACACTCACCTACTGTAGCTTTTAAAATTTGTGCTTAAGAATATTCTTAGGAGGGGTCCTAATTTTGAGGTCTTATTTTATTGTGCTTTTTTAGATTTCTGTTTTTAAAAGCAATCAGTGGGCTATTTGTAGACCATTTTTTCTATCACAGTGAGTGTAATTCATGGGCTTATGAAGGGCAACAAATTGAGACACTGTGTGTGTGTGTGTGTGTGTGTGTGAGAGAGAGAGAGAGAGCAAGAGTGAGAAAACGTGTGCGAGAGAGAATATGTATGTGCATGTGAGAGTGTGTGGAGAGAGAAAACGTGTATGTGGGTGTGTGAGAGAGAAAATGTGTGTGTGCATGTGTGTGAGAGAGAAAAACACTTGTGTAAGAGAGGAAAATGTGTGTGTGTGTGAGAACATGTAGAAAGAAAACGTGTGTGTGAGAGAGAACGTGTGGAGATAGAAAATGTGTGTGTGCGTGTGAGAGAGAGAAAACGCATGTGTGTGTGTGAGAGAGAATGTGTGGAGAGAAGATGTGTGTGTGCGTGTGAGAGAAATGTGTCTGTGCATGTGTATGAGAGAACTCATGTAAGAGAGGAAAACTGCATGTGAGAATGTAGAGAGAGAATGTGTGGAGAGAAAACGTGTGTGAGAGAAACACGTGTGTGTAAGAGAGAAAATGTGTGTGCATGTGAGAGAACATGTGGAGAGAAAATGTGTGTGCGTGTGACAGAATTGTGTGTGTGAGAGAAAATGCGTGTGTGCGTGTGTGAGAGAAAAACACATGTAAGAGAGGAAAATGTGTGTGTGTGTGAGAATGTGCAGAGACAGAGAAAACGTGTGTGTGTGTGTGATAACGTGTAGAGAGAGAACGTGTGTGTGAGACAGAATGTCTGGAGAGAAAACGTGTTTGCGTGTGAGAAAGTGTATGTGTGAGAGAAAAACGTGTAAGAGAAAATGTGTGTGTGTATGAGAACGTGTAGAGAGAGACTGTGTGCACGTGTGAGAACCATGTAGAGAGAGATGTGTGTGTGCGTGTGACAACGAGTAGAGAAAACGTGTGTGCATGTGAGAGAGAACATCTGGAGAAAGAAAACGTGTGTGTCCATGTGAGAGAGAAAATGTGTGTGTGAGAAAACCTGTGTGTGCATGTGTGAGAGAAAATGTATGTATGAGGGAGAAAAACACGTGTGTGTAAGAGAGAAAGTGTGTGTGCATGAGAGCATGTGGAGAGAAAACGTGTGTGCGTGTGACAGAGAAAATGTGCATGTGTGTGAGAGAGAACGCGTGTGTGCATGTGTGTGAGAGAGAGAGAAAACGTGTGTGTGTGTGTGTGTGTGTGTCCACACACCACTGTGGCTTTTTACCTTATTGTCATGCCATCTGTAAAAAAAGATTGAGAGTGATCACAGCTGGAACTGCAGGTTTGGAGTAACCCTCAGTAAGTGAAGTCTCCAGAAAGCTTCTGCTGAAGGATTGGTTAATAGGGCTTTTCACGTAATACATGCCTGTTGGAGCTCTAGCTAGGGGATCGTTGGAGATATTATGGATAATGATTTTATTGTACTTTCCTATAAAGTGCAATGAGTGTTTTTCGTTGATAATGAGTTGCTTTTCTAGGATACTGCCTTTTCTCTAATTGCCCCTGTGATGAGATTCGGATCCTACTTTCCATTTTTGGTGCCATGCCTGGTGTCTCAGTCATCTAGTGCTTCTCCAACAGAAATACCACAAGTGGATGGATTTAGCAAAGAGAAGTTTATTCTCTCACAGTCCAGTAGGGTGCAAGTCCAAATTCAGGGCTTCAGCTCCAGGGGAACGCTTTCTTCGTCGGCTCTGGAGGAAGGTCCATGACATCAGTCTTCCTTAGACTAGGAGCTTCTCTGCGCAGCAACCCAGGTCCAAAGGATGCGCTCTGCTCCCGGTGCTCCTTTCTTGGTGGTATGAGGTCCCCATGTGTCTCTGCTCGCTTCTCTCTTTTATATCTCAAAAGAGATTGCATTAAGGCACTATCTAATCTTGTCAACCTTGTCAGTATAACCTCATCACAGTGATAGAGTTTACAATACATAAGGAGATCACATATAATCTTATCATAGTGATAGAGTTTACAACACATAAGGAAATCACATCAGATTACACAATCATACAACACTGGGAATCATGGCCTAGCCAAGTTGCTACACACATTTTTTGGGGGACACAACTCAATCCATGACACCTGGTTAATGTCTCCAAGTTCCACAGTTTCTTCCTCCCAGTCTAGTGACTTCAAGAGTGAATTTTCTATTTTCTCATTGTCCACCTTTAGCATAAATATTACAAGATTCTGTTATTCTTCTGTAAGTTTCCTATTACTGCTGTAACAAATTACCACAAACATAGTGACTTAAAACAACATACATTTATTCTCTTTATAGATCTATAGATCAGAGGTCCAGCATGGGTCTCACCAGCTAAGATCAAGATGTTGGCAGGCCTGCATCCCTTTCTGGAGACTCTAGGGGAGGATCCATTTTCTTGCCCTTTTCAGCTGCTAGAGGCCACCCACATTCCTTGGCTCTTGGCCCATGTTATGGGTTGAATTGTATCCCACATTATGTTGAGGTCCTAATCCCCGGTACCTGTGAATGTGACTGTATTTGGAAATAAGGTCTTTGCAGATACAATTAGTTAACACGAAGTCATACTGGAGTAGGATGGGCCCTAATCCAATATGACTGGTGTCCTTATAAGAGGAAGAGAAGAGACACAGAGGGAAGGTGGTCATATGAACAGGGAGGCGAGATTGGAGTTAGTCAGGAACAAAGGAATACCTGGGGCTACCAGAAACTGGAAGAGATAAGGAAGAATCTTCCCCTAGAGCCTTCAAAGAGAGCATGACTCTGCCTGAATTTGGACTTATAGCCTCCAGAACTGTGAGAGAAGAAGTTTCTGTTTTAAGTCACCTCCTTTCCAGTAATTTGTTATGGCAGCCATAGGAAACTAATACAGTCCCTTCCTCCGTCTTCAGAGTCAGCAACATTGAGCTGAGTCCTTGGCCCATTGCCAACAACCTGGTTCTTTGACCACAGCTGGGAAAGACCTCTACTTTAAGGAGCCATGTGATTAGACTGGCCCCACCTGGATAATCAGGATACTGCCCCATCTCAAGGTCCTTAATCACCCATGCCATGTAAGGTAACATATTCACAGGTTCTGGGAATTAGGATAAGGGCATATGGGGAGGTCATTATTCTGCCTACCACAGTCCTCAAAACTCTTTGTAAGGAAATAGTTCGTTATTCTTTCTGTGAAGGAACGTTTCCTTTATGTAAAGTAACTTTACTATTACAGGAAATTGGCTTATTTCCTTGTTCCTGTCCTTTATGGATATATCCAAACTAATTACTTGCAAAGCACATTACTATCTGAAGTTTTGAGTTCTGCCACAGCTAGACATTGAGCTAGGTACTTGTCTGGCTTATCTAATTGTCAGCAGTCCTACTCTTATGATGAGGAAACGGAGGCACAAAGATGGTAGGAAACTTGCCCAGGGTCACAGAGCCAGAAGTGGTGGAGCTAAGATGCAAAACTCTGTCTCTTCGATTTTAAAGCCTGCATTCTTTTCACTATGCCTTTCTGCCTTAGAAGTGATAATGGAAAAACAGAATGAGAAATGGTAGAGGGAAAATGTAAAAGAATGTAAAATGTTTCACTTTTGCCAAACCAAAAAACTAAACCCATTGCCATGGAGTGGATTCTGACTCACAGTAACCCAATAGGACAGAGTAGAAACGCCCGATAGGATTTCCAAGGCTGTAATCTTTACGGAAGCTGACTGCCACATCTTTCTCCCTCGGGGCACCTGGTGGGTTCGAACCACCAACCTTCTGGTTAGCAGCTGAGCACTTAACCATTGCACCACCAGGACTCCTTGCTTCTGCCAAATGATGATACATGCTTGTGATAGATTAATTGTACTAATGACCTTGATAATGGCCTCTCCATATCTGCACCCTTTCCCCAGAAACTTTGTATTCACCACTCCCCTCATCAGTGGGATTCGTCTTGTGACTTGCTTTGGTCAGTGGGATGTTAGCAAGTGTGTAAGCAGTGTTTAAAAAGCACCTTCCTGTTTCAAATTGCATCTTACACGATTAGGCTTGCTATCTCAGATCCCTGCCACTGCCATGGGGACATGCCTGGGCTAGCCTAATGGAGAAGTCTGAGAGACGTGAGGAGGTGAGCCAGGTTGTGGCACCTGAGGCTGTCCTAGATCAGCCAGCTCCCAGCTGACTTACCAGCTGCTCCCATTCTCCTGAGCATGTCTGGCCACGGTCAGCTAAGCCTGGCCTAGATCCCCAGAGCCACCCAGCTGACCTGTAGAGTTGTGGAAATAAGAAATGATTTTAAGCCACTGAGTTTTGGGGAAGTTTGTTACACAGCATGGCTAACTGATACACAGCTCATATTAGATGTTTGAATAGCATAAGAAATATTTTTAGTGCCCTTTTAAAGAGCAACATTTTGGACTACTTAACTAATTAATATTTTAAGATTATACTTTAGGCTTTTCTAGTGTAAAAATATGACAAAGTTTAGTAAAGGAAAAGAAAGGTTTAACTCGGCGTATATTCAAAGAGGCAAAAGTGGGGAACGGATGAGCACGCTGCCAGAGCTAATGTCTGTCTGAGTCCAAGGAGTGTTACAGAATAAGCAATTGTGGGAAAACAGATAAGCATGCTGCCAGAGCCATGTCTGCCTGAGTCCAGAATGATCAGTATATATTAACTTTACAAATGGGCAAAACCATTGAAAGCTTCACTTTTTCACAGATTGGCTAAAAACTGTTAAGTCACCATGATTCTACATTTTTCATTGTCTTTCTTAATAATCATTGATACAGGTTTCAGTAATGACAGGAGAGTCTTCATTGGTCCAACAAGTGTTATTATTCACTAAATGCTAATAGAAAAAGGTAAGAGTGGAAATTATGTGGGTCTTTTGTGCTCTGTTTAAGATTCGTTAATGTGAAAGGTTCCGTAAAAGATGTTTTCCAAGATTGTTCTAACTGTTGTCTTTATACCTCAGGGCCCAGTTGATGTGTCCTTGTGAGTCTCTGTGAGTCCTTATGAGTCCAGCTCCAGCTGGGCCACGTTCTGGGACAAAGAACTGTCCAATATGATCTCCTAAATCAAGGGATAAGAACTTGCCCTTTAGTCCTGCTTTTTGGTACATTAAGTTTCTTTAAAGATAAATTTTTTTTCTTCTAAATTTTATTTATTTTGTTGTTGTTGTTGAGAATAAATGCAGCAAAACATCCACCAATTCAACAGTTTCTACATGTACATCGATTATATTCTTCAAGTTGTGCAGCCATTCTCACCCTCCTTTTCTGAGTTGTTCCTCCCTCATTAACATAAACTCATTGCCCTCTGAGTTTCTTGTCTAATCTTTCCAGTTGCTATTGTCATTATTATTTTTTTTACTGTACTTTAGATGAAGGTTTACAAGCAAATTAGTTTCTCATTAAGCAATTAATATACATACAGTTTTGTGATATTGGTTGCCAACCCCAGGACATGTCAACACTCTCTCCTTTTTGACCTTGAGTTCCCCATTACCAGTTTTCCTGTCCCCTCATGCCTTCTCGTCCTTGCCCGTGAGCTAGTGTGCCCGTTTAGTTTTGTTTTGTTTCGTGAGCCTGTCTAATTTTTGGGTGAAGTGTGAACCTCAGGAGTGACTTCGGTACTGAGTCAAAGGGGTGTCTGGGGGCCATACTCTTGGGATTTCTCCGATCTCTGTCAGATTAGTGAGTCTGGTCTTTTTTGTGAGTTAGAATTTTGTTCTACATTTATCTCCAGCTGTGTCCGGGGCTGACTATTGTGATCCCTGTCAGAGCAGTTGGTGGTGGTATCTGGATGCCATCTAGTTGTGCTGGACTTAGTCTGGTGGAGGCTGTGGTAGTTGTGGTCATTAGTCCTTTGGACTAATCTTTCCCTTGTGTCTTTGGTTTTCTTCATTCTCCCTTATTCCAGATGGGGTGGGATCTGTGGAGTATCTTAGACAGCTCCCACAAGCTTTTAACATCCCAGACACTAATCAGCAAAGTAGGATGTAGAACATTTTCTTTATTAACTGTGTTATACCAATTGAGCTAGATATTCCCTGAGATTATGGTCCCCAGCCCTCAGCCCAGTAATTCGGTCCCTCAGAGAGTTTGGATGTGTCTCTGAAGCTTCCATGACCTTGCCTTGGTCAAATTGTGCTGACTTCCCCAGCATTATGTACTGTCTTATCCTCCAACAAAGTTACCACTTATCTATTATCTATTTAGTGTTTTCCCCTCCCTTCATAACCATCAAAGATTATTTCTTTCTGTGTGTAAACCTTTTCATGAGTTTTTATAATAGTGGTCTCATACAATGTTTTACCTTTTGTGATTGACTTGTTTCACTCAGCATAATGCCCTCCAGATTCATCCATGTTGTGAGATGTTTTGTGATTTATCATTGTTCTTTATCATTGTGTAGTAATCCATTTTGTGTATGTACCATAGTTTGTTTAACCATTTATCTGTTGTTTCTGTCTTTTTGCTTTTGTGAATAATGCTGCAGTGAACATGGGTATGCATATGTCTATTCATGTGATGGCTCTTCTCTAGGATATATTCCAAGCAGTGGGATAGCTGGATTTTATGGTATTTCTATTTCTAGCTTTTGAAGGAAGCACCATATTGTTTTCCAAAATGGTTGTACCATTTTGCATTCCTACCAGCAGTGTATAAGAGTTCCAGTCTCCCCCTCCCTGCAGCCTCTCCAACATTTGCTATTTTCTGTTTTTGTTTTTTTTTTGATTTCTGCCAGTAATGTTGAGATGAGATGGTATCTCATTGTAGTTTTGATTTGCGTTTCTCTATGGCTAGTGCAGTCCTGGAAGTGCTCATTTGTCTATGCCAGGAAATTTGGAAGACAGCTACCTGGCCAACCAACTGGAAGAGATCCATATTTATGCCTATTTTAAAGAAAGGTGATCCAGCCAAATGCAGAAATTATAAACAATATCATTAATATCACACAAGTTAAATTTTGCTGAAGATGATTCAAAAGCAGCTGCAGCAGTGCATTGGCTGGAAACTGCCAGAACTTCAAGCCGGATTCAGAAGAGGACATAGAACCAGTGATATCATTGCTGATGGCAGATGAATCCTGGCTGAAAGCAGAGAATACCAGAAAGATATTTACCTGTGTTTTATTGACTACTCAAAGGCATTCAACTGTGTGGATCATAATAAATTATAGTTAACATTGCGAAGAATGGGAATTCCAGAACACTTAATTGTGCTCATGAGGAAACTGTACATAGATGAAGAGGCAGTCGTTTGAACAGAGCAAGGGGATACTGCGTGGTGTAAAGGCAAGAAAGGTGTGCGTCAGGGTTGTATCCTTTTAGCATACTTATTCAATCTGTATGCTGAGCAAATAATGCGAGAATCTGGACTATATGAAGAAGAACATAGCATCACAATTGGAGAAAGACTCATTAACAGCCCGTGTTATGCAGATGACACAACCTTGCTTGCTGAAAGTGAAGAGGACTTAAAGCACTTACCGATGAAGATCAAAGACCACAACCTTAACAAAAAGAAAACAGAAATCCTCACAACTGGACTAATAAGCAACATCAGGATGAATAGAGAAAATACTGAAGTTGTCAAGGATTTCATTTTCCTTGGAACACCCATGGAAGCATCAGTCAGGAAATCAAACAACACATTGCATTGGGCAAATCTATTGCAGAAGACCTCTTTACGGTGTCTAAAGCAAAGATGTCACCTTGAAGACTAAGGTGTACCTGACCCAAGCCATGGTGTTTTCAGTTGCCTCATATGCATGTGAAAGCTGGACAATGAATAAGGAAGACTGAAAAAAAATTGACGCCTTTGAATTATGGTGGTGGCAAAGAATATTGAATATGTCATGAGCTGCCAAAAGAACGAACAAATCTGTCTTGGAAGAAATACAGCCAGAATGCTCTTAGAAGCAAGTGTGGCGAGACTACATCTCACGTTCTTTGGACATGTTATCAGGAGGGATCAGTCCCTGGAGAAGGACATCATGCTTGGTAAAGGAGTAGGTCAGTGAAAAAGAGGAAGACCCTCCATGAGACGGATTGACACAGTGGCTGCAAAAATGGGCTCAAGCATAACGATTGTGAGGATGGTGCAGGACTGGGCACTGTTTTCCTCTGTTGTACATAGGTCCTCTGCACATAGGGATCGCTATGAGTCGGAATCGACTCGATGGCACCTAACAACAACAACAACAACAATGGCTTGTGATCACAAGCATTTCCTCATGTGCCTGAATGTCTTCTTTGGTGAAGTGTCTGTTCATATCGTTTGCCCATTTTTTAGTTGGATTATTTGTCTTTTTGTTGTAGAGGGGTTGGATTTTCCTGTAGATCTTAGAGATTAGACCTTTGTTGGATTTGTCATAGCCAAATTTTTTTTCCCAGTCTGTAGGTTCTCTTTTTACTCTTTTGGGGAAGTCTTTTGATGAGCATGAGTGTTTAATTTTTAGAAGATCCCAGTTATCTATCTTACCTTCTGGTGTTTGTATGTTGTTATTTATGGTTTGAATGCTGTTTATACTGTGTATTAGGGCCTCTAGTGTTAACTCTATTTTTTCTTCTATGATCTTTATTTATAGTTTTTGTTTTATATTTAGGTCTTTGATCCATTTTGAACTAGTTTTTGTGTGTGGTATGAAGTATGGGTCCTGTTTCATTTTTTTACAGATGGACATCCAGTTTTACCAGTACCATTTGTTAAAAACGCTGTCTTTTCCCCATTTGATGGGCTTTGGGCCTTTGTCGAATATCAGGTGACTGTAGGTGGATGGATTTACATTTGGGTTCTTGATTCTGTTCCATTGGTCAGTGTGTCTGTTGTTGTACCAGTAACAGGCTGTTTCAGCTACCACAGCTGTAGGGTAGGTTCTGAGGTCAGGTAGTGTGAGTGCTCCTATTCTTTTTCTTCTCTAATGCTTTACTTTTCTGGGGCCTCTTTCCTTTCCATATAAAGTTAATGATTAGTTTTTCCCTCTCGTTAAAGACTGCTGTTGGTATTTGGACTGGGATTGCATTGTATTTGTAGATTGCTTTGGATAGAATTGGCATTTTCACAATGTTGGAGTCTACCTATCCATGAGCATGGCATGTTTTTCCATTTATGTAGGTCTCATTTGGTTTCTTGCAGTGGTGCTTTGTAGTTTGTACAGTTCTTTTATATCCCTGGTTAGATTTATTCCTAAGTATTTTATTTTTTTAGGGGCTGTTATAAATGATATTGCTTTCCTGATTTCCTTTTCCTTGTTCTCTTTGTTGGTGTACAGGAATCCAGCTGAGTTTTGTGTGTTCATCTTGTATCCTTCTACTCTGTTGACTCTTTCTATTAGTTCCAGTAGTTTTCTCGTGGAGTCTTTTCCATTTTCCATATATAGTATCATATCATGTGCAAATAGAGACAGTTTTACTTCTTTATTACCAATCGGATGTCCTTTATTTCTTTTTGTTGCCTTATTGCTGTAGCTAGGACTTCCAGCACAGTGTTAAATAGGCATGGTGATAAAGGACATCCTTGTCTTGTTCCTGTTCAGCTTCTCTCCATTTAGAATGATGTTGGCTGTTGGTTTTGCATAGACGCCCTTTATTATGTTGAGGAATTTCCCTTCCTTACCTATTTTATTGAGAGCCCTTATCAGGAATGGGTGTTGGACTTTGTCAAATGCCTTTTCTGCATTGATTGAAGTGATCATATGATTCTTTTCCTTTATTTTATTTATGTGGTGGATTACATTGATTGATTTTCTAATGTTGAGTCATCCTTGCATATCCGGAATGAATCTCACTTGGTTGTGGTATATATATATATTTTTTAATATGATGCTGAATTCTTTTGGCTAGAATTTTGTTGAGAATTTTAAATCTCTATTCATAAGAGATATTGGTCTGTAATTTTCCTTTTTTTGTGATGTCTTTGCCTGGTTTTAACATCAGGGTTATGCTGGCTTCATAGAATGAATTCAGAAGTATTCCTTCCTTTTCTGTGTTCTGAAATTGTTTGAGTAGTACTAGTGCAAGCTGTTCTCTGAATGTTTGGTGGAATTCTCCAGTGAAGCCATCTGGGCCAGGGCTTTTTTTTGTTGGGAGTTTTTTTTTTTATTACCTTTTCAGTCTTTTCTCTTGTTAGGGGTCTCTTCAGATTTTTGATGTCAGTTTGTGTTAGTTTAGGTAGGTAGCGTGCTTTCTAGAAATATGTCCATTTCCTCTAGGTTTTCAAATTTCTTGGAGTATAGTTTTTCATAATATTCTGTTATAATCCTTTTTAGTTCAGTTGGGTCTGTTGTAATGTCACCTATTTCATTTCTTGTTTGGGTTATTCGTGTCCTCTCCTGTTTTTCTTTCATCAGTCTGGCCAGTGGTTTGTCAATTTTGTTGATCCTTTCAAAGAACCAACTTTTGATTTTGTTGATTCTTTCTGTTGTTTTTCTATTCTCTATTTCATTTATTTCTGCTCTGATATTTATTATTTCCTTTCTTCTGGTGGCTGTGGGCTTCTTTTGCTATCTTCTTTCTATTTGTTTGAGTTGTATAGCTAATGGTTTGACTTTATCCCTTTTTTCTTTTTTGATGTATACATCTATTGCAATAAATTGACCTCTGAGCACTGCCTTTGCTGTATCTCGGTGGTTTTAGTATGATGTGTTTTCATTCTCATTTAATTCTAGGAATTTTTTGATTCCGTCTTAGATTTATTCTATTACCCAGTGGTTTTTAAGCAGGGTGTTATTCAGTTTCCATGTATTTGATTTTTTTCCTACTCTTCTGTTACAGATTTCTACTTTCATGGCATTGTGATCAGAGAAGATGCTTTGTATTATGTCAGTGTTTTGGATTTTGTTGAGGGTTGCTTTGTGGCCTAAGATGTTGTGTATCCTGGAGAATGTTCCATGTTTGTTGGAAAGAATGTATACTTTGCTGCTTTTGGGTGGAGTGTTCTTTATATGTCTGTGAGGTCAAGTTGGTTGATTGTGACCTTTACATCTTCTGTATCTTTGCTGAGTTTCTTTCGAGTTGTTCTGTCCTTTACCAAGAGTGGTGTGTTGAAGTCCTACTGTCATTGATTGAATTGTGTCCCCCCAAAATGTCTATCAACTTGTCTAGGTCATGATTCCTGGTATTGTATGATTGTCTACCATTTTGTCATTTGATGTGATTTCCGTATGTGTTGTAAATCCTATCACTATGATGTAACAAGATGGATTAGCGGAAGTTATATTGATGAGATCTACAAGATTAGATAGTGTCTTAAGCCAGTCTGTTTTGAGATATAAACGACAGAAGTGAGCAGAGAGACATAGGGACCTCATACCACCAAGAATGCCGTGCTGGGAGCAGAGCATGTCCTTTAGACCTGAGGTTCCTACGTGGAGAAGCTCCTAGGCCAGAGGAAGATTGATGACATGGACCTTCCTCCAGAGCCAACAGAGAAAGCCTTCCCCTGGAGCTGACGCCTTGAATTTGACTTGTAGCCTACTAGACTGTGAGAGAATAAATTTCTCTTTGTTAAAGCCATCCACTTGTGGTTCTGTTACAGCAGCGCCAGATGACTAAGACACCTACTATTATTGTGAAACTGTCAATTTCTCTTTTTACTGCTGTTAAGAGTTTGTTTTATGTATTTTGGAGTCATGTCATTGGGTATGTAGATATTTGTTATGGTTATGTGCTCATGGTGGATTGTCCCTTTAATGATTATATAATGTCCTTCCTTGTCTTTTGTGGTGGCTTTTGTTTTAAAGTCTATTTTATCTGAGGTTAATATTGCCACTCCTGCTCTTTTTTGGTAGCTGTTTGCTTAATAAACTTTTTTCCATCTTTTGATTTTTAATAAATTTATGTCTTCGTTTCTAAGGTGTGTCTCTTGTTGACAGCATATTGATAGGTCCTGTTTTTTTAAATCCAGTCCATCACTTTCCGTTCTTTTACGGATGCATTTAAGCCATTTATATTCAGTGTGATTATTGATTGGTGTGAGTTTATTGCTGTCATTTTGTAGTGCCTTTTTTGTGGTGCTGACTTTTTTTTTGTTCCTCTTACTCTCCTGTGCTGAATTCCTTTTGTTTGTGGGTTTTTTTTTTTGTTTGTTTCTTTAGTATTTGTAGATTTTGTGTTTACTGCTACTTTATGTTTTCTTTGTTTTCATGAGTAGGTTTGTTAACTTCTTTGTGGTTATCTTGAAATTTATCCTTATCTTCCTAAGTTTAAACCATTCTTTTATTAATAATAATGCCTTGACTTCCTGTCAGTTTGAAAGTTCTATGCCTACACACTGTTTATTCCCTCTTTTACAATTCTGACATTATTGTCATTTACAGATTGACCTGTCTGGTTCTCTGTTGTAAATCTTTTAGTTTTGTTTTATCCTTAAGAGTTCATTACCTGGGTTGGTATCTGGCTGATGCTGTCCTGTGTCCTAGATTCAGGTTGTTGTCTGATGTTGTTGGTTCTTTAACCAAAGGACTCCCTTTAATAATTCTTGTAAGTTTGGTTTGTTTTTTACATAGTCCCTTAGTTTCTGTTTGTCTGGAAATGTCCTAATTTTGCCATCATATCTGAGCGAGAGTTTTGCAGGACATGTTATTCTTGGTTGGCAGTTTTTTTCTTTCAAGGCTTTATATATGTCATCCCATTGACTTCTTGCCTTCTTGATTTCTGCTCAGTAATCAGCGTAGTCTTATTTTTTCCCCTTTGTATGTGACTTCGTTTTTCTTTAGCTACCTTCAGGATTTTTTCTTTGTCTTTGGTTTTAGCAAGCGTGATTATGATAAGTCGTAGTTATTTTCCTTGGGGTCTATTCTATGTGGGTTTCGGTGAGCTTCCTGGATGGTCACCTTTTCATCTTTCTTGATATTAGGGAAGTTTTCTGTCAGTAAATCTTCAATAATCTCTCTGTGTTCTTTCTTTTCTCCCCTGTTCTGGAAATCTTATCACATGCAGATTTTTGCGTTTGATTGTATCCTATGTCGTTCTCATGGTTTCTTCATTTCTCTTCATTCTTTTCTCTGATTTTTCCTCAAATAAGGTCATATCCAAGGGTTTGCCATCAATTTCACTAATGCATCTTACATTGTTTCAGAGTTGCTTCTAAAACCTTCTATTGAACTGCGCATTTCTGAAATCTTGTTGTTTATCTTTTGGATTTCTAATTGCTGTTTTTTTTGGTATGATTTTTAGTTGTTTGTGTATTTTGACATTTTATTCCTGTATTATTTTCCTTAACTCTTCTGTTCCTTTGTTTGTGTTTTCCCTCATTTTGCCTGTATTTTCCATGATTTTGTCTATTTTTTCCTAATTTTTTTCTGCGTTTTTCTTCATCTCTTCAAGAGCCTTGAATATTAGAGTTTTGAATCCCCTATCAGGAGTGTCAGTGCCTTTTCTTCTCCCAGAAGGTCATCTGGCATTTTAGTTTGGTTGCTTTCTGGAGCCATCCTGGTCTGTTTTGTTTTTATATGTTTTGATATTGTCTGTTTTCGGGACATTCAGGAATTATTTTCTTTGTTTATTGATTGTAGATTTGTTTGTTTTTTTCCTACTTTTTTGTTTTACTTGGTTATGTCTGGGCAGGCGGGCTGGGCGTGCTTTGTTGCTTGCTTGTCTGTGGGCGCAGTACTTCTCTCCTTCTTGTCCAAGTAGGCAGGGCTGGTCGCTCAGCTATGGTGCAGTAGAGCAGGTCCAGTGGGGAGTGGGGATGGGCAGGGATGGTCATTTGCGACATGTACTTGGGCTGACGGCGTGGGGTTGGGGGGCAGTGCACAGCAGGGTCCGGTAATCTGTGCCAGTGCTGCTTAGGGATGCAGTGCTTGGCGCATGATGCTGATAGGCAGGAGGGAAGGGAGAGGATGTAATGTGTGGAGCGGCTGCTCTGTCTCCTGTTCTGAGCTCTGTGAAGTTGCCTTCCCATACTCCCTGTCTGCTTTCTTGGTAGCTAAGGTCCAATATGGCAAATCCACGCTGCATTATTTAGTAGGGAACTTCCACTCTGTAGCCTTCCTCATTCTCTCATCTATCAGTTTTTGTTCCATTCGGTGCTTCATCAACTTCTTTATCCCTTCATTTGACACTTAGGATTCCAGGGTTGACGTTTGTATCTGTTTTACTTAGTTTTTTGGGTCTTTGCTTCAGAGGGACAGCGTGGTACTTCTGTCTGTAGTGCCATGTTGTCTTCGCCTCCCGCTGTTTGTAATTTGATCCCATATTGATAGTTCTTAAAAGAGTATAATAATCAAGGTAGACCTTTTTTACTAGTTAAACTAAACTATTGTTTGGTTTTAAGATGACTTTAGGGGATATTTTTGGTTTTACGTTTAAATATTATCTCAGGACAGTAGTTTCAGGGATTCACACCCTCCACGGCTCCAGAAAGTCTAGAGTACATGAGAAATGGAAAGTCTGTTCTGCGTTTTCCCCCTTTTGATCATGATTCTTCTATGGAGTCTTTGATCAAAATGTTCAGTAATGCTACTTGGGCACATCCAGTCCTTCTAGTCTCATGGCAAAGGAAGCAGTTTTTTATGGAGGCAATTAGCCACACATTCCATATCCTCCTCCTATGTTCCTCTGTTGCTCCAAATGAATAGAAACCAATTGTCATGCCTGGATGGCCTCTTGCAAGCTTTTAAGCCAGGCATTATGCAATGAACTAGGAGATAGAACAGAAACACTAAATGCATTATTAGGCCAATTTACTGGGAAGTCCATGAAACTTTGACCCTAAACCTCGAAACCTAGGATCCAAATGCCATGTGTTTGGTTGTACATAAACAGCTTCAGCAGCTACTCTTTTTTTGTTATTGTAAATATATCTATCACACAACTTCTGCCAATTCAACTTTTCACAGGTGTACAACTGATTGTCAGCAATTAATCAGCTGTGCAAGCCTACCCTTAATCAATATGATTTTTCCATCACCATTAACCCCCCTTTTCTCTTTCCCACCCCTGGTAACCGCTAATAAACTTTGGTCTCTATACATTTGCCATTTTTAATCTTTTTATATAAGTGAGGTGATAAAATACTGATTGGCTTATTTCACTTAGGGTAGTGTCTTCAGCCTCCATCCATACTGTAGCACGTATGAAGACTTCATTCTTCTTCTAGCTGAGTAGTATTCCATTGCATGTGTGCACCACATTTTCTTTATCCATTCGTCTGTTGATGGGCATTTTGGCTATTGTGAATAGTGCTGCAGTGAACATTGGTGTACAAATCCCTTTTTGAGTCTCTGCTTTCAAGTCTTTTGGGTATATGCCTAGGAGGGGAATTGCTGGGTTATATAGTACTATTTTTAGTTCTTTTTGAATGCGTCATACTATTTTCCACAATGGCTGTACTATTTTCATTCCCACCAGCAATGGATAAGGGTTTTAAAGGTAAATTCTTATCACTTAGAAGCTGACTCATTTTCTCTTCTCGGAGAGTTTATTATCTTCTAGTAGAGTGACTTTTGATCGCAACCGGTAATCAGAAATATAGTTCTGAGTCAAAATGTAAAAAATATAGATATGGCATGGGTATGTTCCAGTAAAACTATTTATAAAATGAGCAGCAGGCCATGGACTATCAATCCCTGACCAGCATTTTTTAAGTCAACGAAAGAGAATATAATAGAAAACATCAGAGAACATCATAGGTAGTAATGGTAAGTATGTTTCATGAAACTTTTCTTGCTGATGTGTGTATAATATAGATACACATGTATACATATACAGATACACATGTGTGTGAATATATATGTGTATATATAGTGTGTGTGTGTGTGTGTGTGTGTGTGTGTGTGTGTGTGTGTGTGTGTGTGTGTGTGTATTTTTTTTCCTTTGAGGTCAGAAAAGCAGAAGAAAGCAGAGGGGAGAACAAAACAGCCAGGGAGAGAGAAGGATGGCAAAGAGAGTTTCTGAGGTTGCCAGAGCCTCTGATCCCTGGCTGTGGACCATTTCTGAGGTTTACCCCATATCCCTACATAAATTCTCCAATTTAGTTCAAATACACTTCAGAGGGTTTCTGTTGCTAGTAGCCGGAAGAGTCCTTACTAGTATCTACCTACCTGGAGAGATGGTCACCTGCCTGAAGTAAGGGTGGCAGCTAATATGAAAAACCTATTCCAATGTCAAAAAACCTACCAGACTTGGGGGACGCCCCTCAGGTCTTGCCTAAGCTCTCTATGCTACAGGTTAAGCCCATTTATTTTGATTCCATTCTCACTACCAATAAACGGGCCAGTGACCATTTTTCACCTGGCATTTCAGATTCTAGAAAGACTTTTTCAGATCCTGGTGAAGCCCTTTTTACCTTCAGGTCCTCCTCATCAGTCCCATTAGCCACACACGGTAGGTAACCGTGTTGTCCTTACATGACAGGCTGGGCAAATTTAGGAATCAGAGAAACTATGTCTTTAAAGGCCAGTTAGGTCTGAGTACAAACAAACAAACAAACAGACAATAAAAACCAATCTTCCAACGTCCTTCCCAGCCTTCAGAAGTCCATAATTCAATGTCTCTAAATTTTATTATGCTCAGAAATAATACCAGCCTAATGCAGAAATGTGCCAATTAGGACTAGCTGCCAGAAAGGTATTCTAAAAGAAGGCAGAATCACTGTTTCTCTATCTCTTCCACTAATGGACTCCATTATATCACAAAGAAAGGCACTGCTGGAATCTAATGAATAAATAACTAGCACTTGAATGGAATTTGTGTCCATTTTAATTCCAGTTAGTTTCCACAAGAAAGCCTTATTTAAATTAAAAAAAAAAAAAGAGGCCATAACACTACTTACAATGAAACATTTTAGAAACGGTTGAAAAGCTTCCTATATAAGCCATCAGGTGTGATGTTAAATAGCAAAAACTTAATTATTAAATTTAAGTAAATAGAAAAAGTTTGAGCGTGACATGGGGAAGGGTTAGGATGTCACATCTGCCCTGTTTGTTCAGTGCAATTTCAAAAAGGGTATCAGGAGAGCATGAGGGCTGTGGTGGTTTAGTGGTAGAATTCTCGCCTTCCATGTAGGAGACCTGGATCAATTCCCGGCCAGTGTACCTCATGAGCAGCCACAGTGCATCTGTCCATGAAGGCTTGTGTGTTGTTGTGATGCTGAACATATTTCAGTGAAGCTTCCAGACTAACATGGACGAGGAAGAAAGTCCTGGGAATCTACTTCGGAAAACCAGCCAGTGAAAACCCTATGAGTCAAAACAGTCCAATCCTTTTGTGCATGGAGTCGCCATGAGTCGGAAGCTGACTCACTGACAGCTAACAGCAATCAGGAAAACTAAGGGTCAGTTGAGCAGTGTCTTCCAAATGAAGGGTTGCAATTAACTGATAAATTAGGAAATTAATTCAGTGCAAGGGTTGGAAAACATCTTTCAAGGAACAGATAGTAAATATTTTAGGCTTTACAGGTCAGGTGATGTCTGTCACAGCCGCTCAAGTCTGTTGTTGTAGCATGAAAACAGCCATAGACAATATGTGAAAAAGTGGCCATGGCTGTGTTCCAGTAAAACTTTATTTGCCAAAATGGATAGCAGACTATATAGTCTGCCCATCTGCAAGGTAATGGATTTCTTGTATATATGACTTTCTGGCCTTGGGTTTATAATTATGCCAGAATAATTGGTTGGGCCACAGCCTGCTCTGTGATTGGTCTTTTTTATGTACCTTCCAGGGAATTGGACAATTTACTGTGCAAATAAGGTACATAAAACCCTTGTGGGGATTGGTTGATTACTATGCAAATTAGGTGACTGTGGCCGACAGAGGGGATTGGTCACTTTACGGTCTTGGTGGAAGGAGTAGGCTTATAAAAGGGCCAATCCCACAGAGATTGAGGGGAACCTCACTACCATCAACAAGAAGAGCCTGGAGCAGAGCACATCCTTTGAACACGGGGTCTCTGCACTGAGAACTTTGTAGACCCAGGAGAGAGAGAGCTGTAACACTGGAGACTGTGAGAGACAATGCAAGAGGGGTGCAGCAGCATGAATGGCAGCAGTATGAGCAGTAGGAACCAGGAGACTGATATAAGATGGCTGCATTGTGCTTGCTGACCCATGGAGCAAGAGAGCTGAGCACCTTTGGGCATGAGGCTTGCTGGTGGAGTAGGGTGCCTCTGGGCACTTGTCCACATCGCCAAAATAGCTGTAACACATGCCAGAGCAGGGCAGAGGCCAGGCTCAGTGGGGCTCGGTGGCAGTAGGCCCAAGTGAAGGCCCTGCCTGAGGGCACAGTTGAGAATTAGCTGAGCGCTGTCTTGGTTGGAAGCCATCCTGACTGACAAACTGTATCCTGTCTCCTGAGTTATATCCTGTTAGCTCCAAGTTGATCCTGATCCCAAGGTATAGCCTGTTACTTCCTGTTCTGGATTGAATTTTGTCCCCCAAAAATGTGTGTCAACTTGGCTAGGCCATGATTCCCAGTTTTTTGTGGCTGTCCTCCATTTTGTGATCTGATACAATTATCCTATGTGTTGTAAATCCTAATCTCTGCCTGTGGTTAATGAGGCAAGATTAGATTATGTTAAAGAGGATTACCGTGGGGTGCAACACCCTTCCTCAAGTCACATCCTTGATCCGAGGTAAGGGGAGTTTCCCTGGGGTGTATCTTGGCCTGCATCACTTTTTATCTTACAAGAAATGAAAGGAGAGAGAAATGAGTAGAGAGAGAGGGAACTCATACCACCAAGAAAGAAGAGCTGAGTGGCGCGCGTCCTTTGGACCTGGGATCTCTGTGCTGAGAAGCTTGTGGACCAGGGGAAGATTGATGACAAGGACCTCCTCTCAGAGTCGACAGAGAGAGGATGACTTCCAACCAAGACAGCTGGTGTCCTGAGTTCGGACTTCTAGCATCCTAAACTGTGAGAGAATAAATCTTTGTTTGTTAAAGCCATTCACTTGTGGTATTTCTGTTATAGCAGTACTAGATAACTAAGACACTTCCCTAATAAATCACATAATTGTGAGTATGGTCTGTGAGTTTGTGTGGCCATTGCACTGAATTATCGAACCCAGCAAAGAAGTAGAGAGTGCCATGGGAGGGATGGCTGGTGTCAGAAATGCTGAAAAAGTGGCGAGTGAAGATATGTCTGACCTCCACTCATAGGAATCAGCTTTGTGCTGATACTGATTCTCATTCCCCCCACTGAAGTGGGAGGGTTTCTGATGCCACTGCATTACACCATCCATGATCAGCATTTTTAAGTAAGTAAAATAGATAGAATAGAAAACATCAGTGGCATCATAGGTAGTAATGGTAACTACTGTTTTATAAAACTTTTCTTGCTATTTTATATATATAGATATATATATGTATCTATAGCTGTATATATGTATAGACACATATATATATCCCCTGAACCCAGACCTAACTTGCATATAAAACAAATACTTTTTTGCATGTTATAAATAAATATTGACTTTTCCAGTCAACGAAGAAAGACTTTGCGTTATTTTGTTGGGAAATTTACCAAGAGTTGTATGCCATTTTGGAAAATCATATCACCCATAGCAGAGCGTCTTGTGTATTTGACTCACCCATACGACATACCTAGAGAAGTCTACTCTTGTAGCTGACCCAGTTTTTGATTCTGCATTAAAGTGCAAGCATCTGCCAACTCCATTATGCCTTGTAGAGTGGTCTTGCCCAAGTAATTGGACTTCGGAATATATGTTAGTTTGTTATAAATTATTTTTCTTTATTCTCACTTATGTTACTACTAGGGTATTTAATATATATGTCTAATATTGTGTTTTTGGTAGGGTATCTATAAATTTGATTTCAGATAGTAAAGGGGTGTTAGAAGTTTACTTTGGATCTAGTAGAGTGGAGAACACTGCTCTAGTGGAAGTAATTTGTAAAGTGGTTTCTTTCCCCTAGCATAAGGATTCAGCTGAATTAAATACTATTAACCAGTTCTGTCAAGTCAACTTTAACTCATGGCACAAGTAGATCGCTAGGCCTTTCTTCTCAGGCACCTTTGGGTGGACTCGAACCTCCAACCTTTTGGGTAGCAATTGAGCACGTTAAAGGTTTACACTACCCAGGAACTCCAAATACTCTTAACCACTCCATCACCAGGGCTCCACTCTTAACACCAGATATTTAAAAAGCAGACTGTGGGCTGTGCATTGGGTGTAGCAGACTGAGAGTAAAGGAATGGAGATGCTGACCCCAGTCATACTACCCTTCCTGCACCCATGTGTGCAGACCCCCTACCCTCCCATATATGTGGTTCATGGCTCCTGCTGGGCCAAGGCTCAGTTGTGAATATTCTCTTGATTCTGGTTTGGAAAAGCCATAGGAGTAGGGGGTGATGGCAGGTGATCAGATGACTTTCAGACAGCTGCCTCAGGCCATTTTGCATTGCTTCAGGGATCTGTGAGCTTGCATGGAAAAATAATTACCTGTTGATTTTCATTAACCTCTAACCAAAATCAAGCAGTTCTTTAACTGTGAACGGTGGCAACAAATCACAGCAGTATTTGCATCATCAGACGATGCTAAACAATGCTAATACTACTGTAGTTTGTTGCCAGCATTCAAAAGTTCAAAAACTTTTTCACCTATAGAGATCAGATATTTTCATATCACGTTATGATGATTAACAGATATCTTGAAATATTAACACTCATTAAAAATCCAGACTCATTGCCGTTGAGTTGCTTCTGACTCATAGTGAGTGTAGTGTTACCAAGGCTGTCATCTTTCTGGAAGCAGACTGCCACATCTTTCTCCCGCAGAGCAGCTGGTGGGTTCGAACCGCCAACGTCTCGGTTAGCAGCTGAGCCCTTAACCGCTGGGTCGGCAGGGCTTCTTCAAGCACATGCATTACTGTATCACAATTTAAAAATATTTTGAGAATGTATTTAAATACAATTGATTTCTTCTGTAGTCTTATATATTTTGTTTTATGCATTTAGAAAATAATTCTGGGAAGGAGTCCATAGGCTGAAGAGGGCCGTGGTACAGGGATTGTAGAGTAGGATGTGGAATGCTCTGGCCCTACACACCCTACTGCTCCCACTCACTCTGTTCATTACGAGTTAATTGATCTTCTCCTGTCTTAGGCCTTTCCCCAGGGCTGTGGGATACGGGTGTGGAGTGGGTGTGTGCACATAATCTCCAATTGACTTATTTTCTTCTCAGACCTGCTTAAAATATTGAGGTTGATTCACCTTTGGTTTACGCTTTTATCTTACATGAGGAGACAAGTTGATGAGAAGATTCTTCTCGAAAGACTGTACTGATCAGTATGAGGTACACGATATGTTTAAAGCCAAAGCGTACTGATTATCTGAATCCTAAAATAAATCCTCGGGATTTATTAATCCTAAATGGCATTATTTCGGCTTCTATTTTGCAAGGGGAGAAAACCCACAAACATTCTGCAGGAAAACCCCGTATGTACAGGCCAACGCCTGTTTTCCTCATCAGGTGCCTCAAATTTACATAATCACAAGCACAGCTCTTAAGAAGTACCCTGTTGCCCAAGGAATGTATTGCACAAATGGCTGCTGGGGGTATTTTTCTGTCATCACATGACTTGTGGAGGGGATCCACCAGAAATTAGAATTTGGGGGCGGAGGCAGACAGCTCTATAGGCGTGCACTCCATCCTGGTTGCTCCCTTGCTGCCCAGTGAGTCAGCCTAGAGGGAGCTGTGCCACCGGCTGTGACTGGATTTCTGGGAATGGAGTTGACCCTTTTCCGTTTCTGTAAACCTCTGTGGATAGGAAATGACTTTGCCACAGAAGAGCCAAGAGCACTGTTCCTCGCTGTCCTGCAGACACAGAGTCACTGATGTGCCGCCTTGTGCATCTTTTTCCTCTCACAGCTCCTCAGTCTGTATTTAGAGTATGAAAATGCTGAACGTATCCTTTCTAATTCCTTAGAAGTTGGGACGAGGAGGCATCTTCAAACACTCATCACTAGTAATACCTTAGACAACTATGTCGTTGTTAGATGCCGCCCGGTTGATTCTGACTCATAATGACCTCGTGACAGAGTAGAACTGCCCCATAGGGTTTTCTTGGTTGTAATCTTTGTGTAAACGTATTTCCTGGTCTTTCTCCTGTGGTGCCACTGGGTAGATTTGAACCACTAACCTTTCTATTAGCAGCTGAGCGCTTAATTGTTTGTGCCACCAGGGCTCTTTTGGACAACCATATTGAATAATAATGAGAATCAAATTTTTTTCATTTTTTCTTTCCAAAAAATATCTGAAGATTAGAATTAACCCTTTGGGGACCCAATTATTTTCTGCTTTGAATTTTTTGGTTGATACCATGTGTTTTCGTTAATGGAAGCGTGCTGAATTGACTGTGTTTGAATTTTTGGTAGGTAGTATGGATTTTTTTTTCCTTGTCCCCTCCCAGAAGCCTAAGTGTTTAGTGGTACATATGAAGTACAGCTCATTATGCATCAGAGTCCCCATCAGGATTTATTGGTACCTATGTGTAACAAATAAAAATTCTCAAAATTTCTATTTTTCCTACCAAAAATTCAGACACTTCATACAATACCATGTAAAAACAGTAATTTGTGGCACACACCTGTTCTTTGGTTTCAAACAGTAATAAAGGCAGCATGCACTGTTAGTGGTACACCAGCTCCCTAATAAACCCCAGGGTCATAGTCGCTATATATACTGCCGGGCACGAAAGGGTTAAATAGCCTCAAATTTTCCCCTCTACTTTTCTGTGGGTTTAGTTATTGCTCAGATTTCTCACTGAGTGTAAGCCACCCTCAGAAAGATGCATGAACATTATGTTACATTACATTATATTGTTACTGCCCATCTAAAACCTAAAGAAAAAATAATGTATTTATCAAGCTTATCAATGAAATGACAGTCTCATCTTAATTTTTTTTTTTTGTAAAAGGAAACAGCAAAGTGCTATTTCTTCCTGAGCCATTGATTGCTATTACAGATACATGTAGAAGACTATGAGTACTATGAGGCCTATTTTTAAAGTAAGATACCCAGGATCCTTTTATCAAGAAGCTGTCCTTTTGTCATTGGATCTGTAAGGGCAGGTTTTTGGCTTGAGAAAGCAAGAAGTTCACTAAATTCATTGGTGAAGGGGTGATGATTTCACTGGGTTCAAAGGATTGCCTGTCCCCTGTATTGTAAGCCGCATCCACATGCCTATTTTTCATAGGGGTTTGGCTTGGAGTAAATTTTGATGTTACCCAACTTTACAAAGAGAGTAGATAAAGTCTAGAAGATACAGAGTACAGGAGTTAAATATTCCCGAGTGGTTCATTTCTTGGTCTGATGGATGACAGAATTAATTGTGCAGTTGTTAGACACAGATTGCGTTATCATTTTCTAGGCCTTTGGCATAATAATAAGTGGAAAATACAGGTCCCGTCTTCAAATTGAGTATCAAAAGGTGAAGCCCTCACCTGCAGAGTAACACTTCTCCCAAAAGTGGACCTCTTGAACACGTAGCTGGTGTTCAGGGGGATGACGGACATACCTGCGTACCAAGACTTGAGCATACTGTCTGATTGCTTGCTTATGACAAGTCTGTAATTTGAGTTCCATTATTTTCCTTGAACAAACATAGAACCACATTTGTTTGGAGAGGCTAAGTAATTAGTTTGTGGTGACTCACATAATAAGGTGGCCATATAGTTTATCATCCAAACCTGGACACTTAAAAAACATTTTTTTTATTTTTGTAAAAATATATGTAACACAACATTTGTCAATTTAACGTTTTTCACATGCACAATTTAGTGACATCAATTACATTGATTATGTTGTGCAACCATCACCAATATCTGCTGCCAACTTTTCCATCACCATAAACAGAACCTCAATGCCTCCTCAACAATGATTCCCTCTTTTCCCTCCCTCCTGCCTCTCAAACCTTGACCTGTTTGAGAGTGAAAGGAGGTGCCATTAATGATCCTGCTGGGATAACAGGCATAAATGTACCAACTAATAAAGTACAGGTCTCCTTGATTCCAAAGTCTGCCTAGCCTCCACTAGATCCATTAGATCAGGCTGCCCTATCTACAGATACGTGCATATCAAATACATTCTTTAATGAAAACTTCTGAAGATGAGTTCTGCACTAGGTGTACAGCCAAATAGAAACTCCTGTAAGACCAGGTAAAGGTCCCCCTTGGCAGGAGAAATGTCCAGTAGAGATCTTCATTCATGTGAAAATGTTGAAAGGGTTTTGTTGGGAAGTCAAGTGGTTTTTCTGTTCCTCTTTTTAAGAAAGAATAAAGTCAGCTTTAGAATTTACAAGAAAAATAAAGTAAGATTCAGGGCAGATCTCTTCATAGCCAGTGGCTGTTAAGATACAGAGTGATATGATATATGATATCTAATAAGATATATAATAAAAATATGACATATTCTTCAATAGGTATTTAAAAACACTCTACCCCTGTTTTTTAGCATTCTCTCCATGAGTGTTATTATCAAGGCAAATTTGTGTGGTATAATCATAACTATGAAGTATTAAGATAACAATCCCAGGACTGGACTATATTACATTCCCAGTATTGCCACACTCTGGCTTATAATGGGCCTTGGCACCTTTGTGCTCAGATACACGTGTGTGAACACACCCAGCAGAGGTGCAGACACGAAGATTGGTGAAGTTCGAGTTGCTTATAAATGATACAGCCCAACCACGAAAAGCAATAAAGAACAGCATATAGCACCCTAGGATTTATTTGTTGACTGGGTCATGTTCTCTTGCCTTTTTCTAGGCCAGTTGAGGTGTGAAAACGAAAGTTTCATAATGCAGCAGTTCTGTAAATGCCATGGTTTATTTAAAAAACAAACCAACCAACCACTCTGTCCTGCTAGATTGCTGTTTGGCATCGAGTCACCAGTTCCAAAGAGTGGCATGCCATCCAAAGGCCCTTGCTGGAGACCTAAACGTGAGAGGGTGAGAGTTACATACTTGGTAGGAAAATTGGGATCCAGCTGTCAGTTGAGAGCTTGGCCACCATTCTCTACCTGGGCTAATGGGAACCTTGGAGCGCCAGTAAAAGACCACATCCCAGAGTAGTCAAGGTAAACTTTCTGGCATTTCCGGTGTTCCTGGGTTCTTGGCTGTCCTCACGTGGCACCTGTCTTTCCATTATGTGCTTGTCTCTGTGTCCGATCTGCTCAGTTTATAACTCAGAAGTGATTAGGTTAGGACATACCCAACACTGATATGGTCTCATTAACATAACAAAAGAAAACCCTATTTATGAACAGGATTACATCCGCAGGTATAGAGATTAGGATTCTAACACATGTTAGGGGGACACCATTCAGTTTATAACAATGGTGACAAGTGGGACTGGGCCAGCGGCTGGGAGTCGGGTGGGAGAAGGAAGGTTCAGGGTTCTACCTGGCCCTGTGATCTGTTTGAGCCACTCACTCCCTGAAGAGGACAATGGACTCTGTGTTTATGAAGGACCAGTCTTTCCCCTGGAAATGTAAGAACCATAGGCCATGACAGACAGGGAGAGAAATAAAACAGGGTTGGAGGAGAGACTTGGAAAGTGGGAGCAAGGGGATAAAAGAGGCAGTATCGGCAGCAGTCAGTAGCCCTTTTGCTTGTAGAAGAGACCTTGGTAGATGCAGAACAGCTGTGCTGCTGTGTTGGGCAACAAGAGTCTTCTTGAAATAGGACACAGGACACCAGCTGGGAAGTTGGGAGATGGGGTCTGGTACTTCCCTGCCACTGACTAGCTTGTGAGCCTTCGTGTCTTCTGCAAAAGTGGGCATGTTACGTCAGATGTTATCCAACCTGATTCCCAGCTCTAAAAGTCTGTGATGTTGAGCCACTGAACCACTCTTGTACGGTTAATCAGTGTGGCTCAATAAACATTTATTGAGGACTTATATGTCAGGCATAAGGGCACAACGGTTAATACAACACCTGATTCTACTGTATGGGGTGAGGCCCTGTCTTAAACACTCGCATTGCTCCAGTAATAATAATAATAGCTCACTCTTACAAAGCATTTGGAGTCCCTGGGTGGTATAAATGACAGGTAACCAAAAGGTTGGAGCTTTGAGTCTACTCAGAGGTGCCTTGGAAGAAAGGCCTGATGATCTACTTCCAAAAATCACCCATTGAAAACCCTGTGGAGCACAGTTCTAGTCTGACACATGAGATCGCCAAGAGTTGGAGTTGTCTTGCCAGCAACTGGTTGTATAAAGCAGTTATTATGTGCCGGGCCTTGGTCTGGATATTGTACATCAATTTACATCTGTTAACTCTTGAATCCTCCAAACAACTGTATGAGGTAGGCACTAGTGTTCTAATTTTAGAGGTAAGGAAACTGAGGCACATAGAGAGAAAGTAATGTGTCTGAGGTTTCACAGCTAGTGAGTGGTGGAGCCAGGATTTGAACCAAGGAGTCTGGCTCCTGAGCTCACACTCTTTGCTGCTGCTTTTGAGGAGGGGGAATTGTTTGTATGCTCACATGCTCTTGTCTGTCTCCCCTACTGGAGGCCAACAATGATATCTGTTTTGTTAAGTACTGTACTCCTAGTGCCTGGCCCAAAATAGGTTCTCAGGGCATTTTTGTTGAATAAATAAATGAATGAATGGGTGGGTGCGTGGGTGGGTGGAAGAGAGAAACAGGGTCTTCAGGAAGCTTACAACCCAAAGAGTGAAACAGACACATAAACAAGTAGCATCAATCAACTTAAGGCAGGAAGGGCACTTAGTTCAATCTGGGTCATCAGGGGAGGCTTCCTTGAGTATCCGATGCCTGAATGGAGCCTTGAAGGATGTGCAGAACCTGAGTGAATCAGGGCTTCGAACCGGTTTATTCCGGTTCGAATCCCTGCTGAGAATTTGCATTTCTAACAAGTTCCCAGGTGATGCTAATGCTGCTAGTACCACTGCTGAGAACCACTAGTAGAGCAGTGGTTCTCCCAATTTATTATACATGAGAATCACCTGGGGATCTTGTTAAATGTAGATTCTGGTTCAGCATATCTGAGGTGGAAATGCAAATTCTCAGCAGGGGCTCGCACTGGAACAAACCAGTGGGAAACTGTCATGGATTGAATTGTGTCCCCCCAAAATATGTGTCAACTTGGTTAGGCTGTGATTCCCAGTATTTTCCTCCATTTTGTGATTGATATGATTTTCTTATGTGTTGTAAATCCTAATCTCTGCCTGTGGTTAAATGAGGCAAGATTAGATTATGTTAAAGAGGATTAGGGTGGGATCTAACACCTTTACTCAGGTCAGATCCCCAGACGCAATGTAAAGGGAGGTTTCCCTGGAGTGTGGCCTGCATAACCTTTTATCTTACAAAAGATATAAGGAAAGGGAAGTGAGCAGAGAATTGGGGACCTCATACCACCGAGAAACAAGAGCCAGGAGAATAGTGCATCCTTTGGACCCGGGGTCCCTGCACTGAGAAGCTCCTAGTCCAGGGGAGGATTGATGACAAAGACCTTCCTCCAGAGCCAACAGAAAGAGAAAGCCTTCACCTGGAGTTGATGCCCTGGATTTGGACTTGTAGCCTCCTAGACTGTGAGAGAATAAACTTCTGTTTGTTGAAGCCATTCACTTGTGGTATTTCTGTTATAGCAGCACTCGATGACTAAGACAGAAGCCTTGGTGAATCCAGGTATGAAAGGAAAACTCCAGCATTCCATCAGCTATTCGCAGAGCACAAGGGGCAAGGCCGGGTAAAGCCTTCCCTGCCCAGTGAAGGCATTTGGGTGTGCTCATGAGAACAATGGAGGACATCTAAAAGGATTTTAGCAGGGGAGTGACATGGGTGGTTTTGGATTTCAGATGAGGTTTTTCAGCTACAGTGTGAAGAGTGAAAGAGCAAGATGGGACAGGTGGGAGGCTTCTGCACTGGTTGGGGGAGAGATAAGGGGAACCTGAAATGGAGGGGTGGGGGATGGTGGGCAGAGGGGTCTGAGGGAGAGTAAGTCTTCATTTTGGGCATGTTGAGTTCAAGGCATCGTACAGGTGCAGATGTGTGCACAGGTGCTCCTTTGTGGATGCAAAGCTGGGCTGAGCCTGGGAGGAAGAAGGCCTACATAAACGTGGTTTTAGGCATTCTTGAGGTCTAAAGCCTAAAGGGTGGATTATACCACCCCAAAAGGGTGGTACCCCAGAAGGTACAACCCCTGAAAAACTTGTTCGTTTACAGGCTGAGTCAAAAAACAAAAAACCCTGAGGGAATGGCCAGAGGCATGTTCTGCCTCCAGCAGAGAAGTCTCGGGTTTTATGGGACTGATAACTCTGACCATAAGAATAAGTAACATTTTTTGAGCCCTTACAGTGTACCTCACACTCTCGTGGACACTTCAGTACTTCAACTCATTTCCTTTTTATAAAAACTTTATGAAGTAAGTGTTGTTATGATCTCCATTTTACAGATGAGGAAACTGAGGCACAGAGAATTGAATCACTGATTATCCAAGGTCACATATACCCCTTGACCAGAGGGGGCTGGTAAAATAAGGACCCCTAAGTTTTTATTGCTTTTGGCAATATGAAAATCCCTCGTAACTTTTGCAAAGGATGAGAGAGTTGCTCATAGACTTAGGGAAAGAGCCAACTCAGAGGGAGATTTTTAAAAATACAGGCAGGAGAGGCTCTGAGGTCTCAGGACAATTTTGAGGTGGGGGAATCACAAACGCAGAAGAAAGGAGTGGGGGTCCTCTTCAGAGGAGGCTGGAGGAAGAAAGCAGGATGGGCAGAGCTGTAGTCAAAACAGGAGGGGGGAATTGTATGATTCATTTATATGAAATATCCAGAATTGGTAAATCCTCAGACATACAGGTTACTGGTTGTCAGGGGCTCAGAGGAGATGGAAAGGGGAGTGACTACTAACAGGTACGAGGCTTCCTTTAGGGATGATAAAAATGTTTTGAAACTAGACAGCTGATAGTTGTACAACATTGTGAATTTACTAAGTGCCAGTGAATTGTGCACTTTCTCAGCTGCTAACTGAAAGGTTGGAGATTTGAGTTCACTCTGACACACCTCAGAAGAAAGGCCTGGTGATCTACTTCTGAAAAACCAGCCATTGAAAACCCTTTGGAGCACAGTTCTATTCTAACACTCATGGGGTTGCCAGGAGTCTGAGATGACTCATGACACCTGGTCTTTTGGTTGGTTGTGTGAATCTTACCTCAATTAAAAAAAAAAAAATAATAAAAACATTAGTAGGGGAGATGTGGGCAGGAAGCGAAGTGGGTCACATCGGATGCCCTCAATGTTCTGGCACCTACCTGTTTGCTTGTTTCCTGTTATGTAACAGCATTATTTACATCATCTGATGAGCACCTGGTATTTTCTTGTTTACCATCTACCCACTAGAAGGTAAGTTCCCTGAGGTCCAGTGCTGCATCTAGTACAAGAACAGCTGTCGGCACGTAGTGGGTCTCCGGTAAATACTGAAACGAATAAAAGAATGGTTGAGTGGATGGATGAGGGAGGAGATCAGATGGGCACCTGAAAATAGGAGGGGTGGAAGAGAGGCGATGCTTTGGAATCGTTGGCTAAGGATAAAGGGAAATGGAGCTCACTGAGGAGGAGAAAAAGCCTGAGTTACTCGTGTGAAAAATCCTGCCAAACCCGAGGGTTCGAATTAACAGGGTAATGGTGTTTATGTGGCTTCTATGTATTCATTTATTTTTTTCTGGTTTTACTTAACTGCCTGAGTGCAGGAGAGGAGAAGGTAAACTGTGAGATCCAGCCAAGGTGTTTTGTTACAAAGTGGAGATTTTGCTGGGTGATTATGCTGGAAAAACCGGGAAAGAAGGGCATTGGTGATACATGGTTCAGGGGAGTAAGTGAAGCTGGGAGGGGGTAGGCGGTGCTCAGGAACAAAATGGAAAGAAGTGATTAAAGGACTTTCAGGAGTTGAGGAGCAGGCTGTGGAGGGACATGACTGGAGCATCATGGTCTAAGGTGTCAGGTGTGTCAGGTGTGTGGCTCAGCTCAGGTGAAGGTGAAGGTCATTGGGCTCCAAGTGGTCACTATGTTGCAAGTCCAGGGCGGTGATTTTCAAAATTTGGTGTTCAAGATAATCCTTTGTGGTATGGGATGAAAGTATGAAAACTTTTTCCCCCCTAAAAGTTAAAGATTTAAGTTTTACTAATATACATAAGTTGACAGCAGTATATGTTTATTGTTTTAAAATAAATACACATATATGAGCGGTGCACGCTCACTTTGTGCTCATGGGATCCATGACCAGAATGGTCTTGAAGGCTACTTTTTTGGGAGAGTGGACAGGTCCTTGGAATGATGTCCCTGGGCCCATTGCTGTCCAGTCAGTTCTGACTCAGAGCAACCCTGTAGGACCGAGTAGAACTGCCCTGTAGGGTTTCCAGGGAGTGGCTGGTGGATTCAAACTGCTGACCTTTTGGTTAGCAGCCATAGCTCTTAACCACTGTGCCACCAGTGCTGTCCTTGGGAGCAGTGACAAATGTCTTCACAGGGATATTTGTGGGAGGCCAGGTCAGATGGCTTGTTGGAACAGAAGTCCTGTGTCTGTCACAGTCTTCTAGTTGACCAACCTAGAGACTTCCAGAAAGGGGAATGAGATTACCCTGGCATGACTGGCTCTCTTTGTGAACCCATTCTGCTGTGCAGATCATCTTTTTTAAGTGATCACAACCATTTTCTGAATACTCTCTGATAGAACCTGAATACTTACTAGTGTCAATAGTTTCTGGAATCCGCCTTCTTCTCCCTTTTTTTGGAAGATTGGGATGTTTGCCTTCTTTTTTTCTGTCTTGTGACTTTTTAGAAGTTCATTGATGATTCCCACCCCCCACCCCCCCAAGAGATTATGACAAAGGGAAGTTTTTTAGGAGCCTGGGATACACTTTTCCTGAGTCTTAAATTTGAGCTGACAATAACTAACAAATGTGATGAGTGAAAGGCTTTATTGATCTTGAGCTTCCAGTTCCGACTATGTCATTACTAGCTTTTTGCTTCTTGGCAAGTTGCTTAAATGCTCTGACTTCCAGTTTCTTCATTTTAAACTTGGAGAGATGATTGCCACCTGGCAAGGTTGTGGGAAAAATTAAAGCCAGTAACGAGGACACATGAAAGTCCTGTAAGTTCAGTACCAAAAAACAAAACAAAACAACGACCCAAACTAGTTGCCGCTGACTTTATTCTGACTCACGGAGACCCCAAGTATTTAAGAGCAGAACTGTGCTTTATAGGGTTTTAATGGCTGGGACTTTTAGGAAGTAGATTGCCACGCCTTTCATCTGAGACGCCTCTGGGTGGATTCGAACCACCAACCTTTCAGTTAGTAGCTGAGTGAGTCATCCATTTGCCCCACCCAGGGAATCCTTAAACTCTTTAACTTAACCCAATTCCGTAGGGTTTTCTTGGCTGTAATCTTTATGAAAGCAGAGTGCCAGCCCTTTCTTCAATGGCACCGCTGGGTGGGTTTGAGCCTACAACCTTTGGGTTAGTAGCCAAGTGCTTAACTGTTTGTGTAACTCAGGGACCTTAAACTCAGTTGTTGTTGCGTGCTATCAAGTCAGTTCTGACTCGTAGTGACCCTATATGACAGAGTAGAACTGCACCATAGGGTTTCCTAGGCTGTAATCTTTACTGGAGCAGATCACCAAGTCTTTCCTCTGGTGCAGAAGATGATGGACTCAAACCTCAGACTTTTCATTTAGCAGCTGAACACTTTAACCATTGTGCAACCAGGGCTCATTTTAGACTCAGTAGGATTTAATACGGGCCCTGGTGGCTCAGTGGTTAAGAGCTGGGCTGTTAACCAAAAGGTCGGCAGTTCAAATCTGCTAGCTGCTCCTTGGAAACCCTGTTGGGGAGTTCTACTTTATCCTATAGTGTTGCCACGAGTCGGAATTGACTTGTCGGCAACAAGTTTGATTTTTTTTTTTTTTAAGGACTTAATAAATGCAATTTTCATTCTCTTTTGGCACCCATACCCCCAGTTTCCTCTTATGCACACCTCTTGTGCACTTCCATCCTAGTGGAACAGACAAATGACAAGGAAGTGTAAGTTGCTGAGACTTCCCATTAGGCTCTTTTAATTGCCTGTGATACTGATTAATCTGCCTTTTTTCTTGTGAGCTCTCTTTTTGAGGATTCTTTTCCCCAGTCTTTAATCTGCTTGAGAGTTTGGGGCATCCTAAATTATGTTGTGATGTTTGCTTAATGTTGACACCAGTCATTAATTATGAACTTCTTCCACCCCATTAAATCCTTAATCAGGAACTGATTTCATGGGGCGAGGGGACAGAAAACAAATATCCCTCTGCCCCTCCTATTTCAGATGTTCTTAAGTCAAAGGAAATGAATTCTGAGAACATTTAGAATCAAAATGTTTGAGTCAGGTCATTTTAAAAGCCCCTTTGTGATGATGGAATGAAACTCCTTATTTGAAGATGGTGATGGACCTGAGGTGGGGCCAAGAGCCAGAACCTCCTTAACCTGCCTGCTGCTAGGGTCGCCGGCTACCTGTCTCTCACTTCTGGGACCTGCCACTGCTGCTTCAGCAGCCACGTGCCTGGATGCTGGGTCCAACGGTGCCGTTCTTTCCTGCATTTATCCCACTGTTGTATTACTTCAGGGCTAGGAGAAATTTCAAAAGTCATCTCTGGAATCCTTACAAAAATGTGGCTATACAGAAAAATAGGCCTTTGAGTTTAATTTGCTCAGTCTGTTGCTGCTGTAAGTGGCTGTTGTGGTCTCTCTCCATTCGAGGAAAGTATTTTATTGTTTAGTTAAAAATAATTAACTTTTAATTTATAGCTGGAATTTCAACTCAAAAATGTTAATGTACTTTAGGCTTTTTTTTCCCCCCTATTTATTTTCTTCTTCTCTCTCTTTTTCTCTCTTCCTTCTTTCCCTGAGAATGATTTTGTAACATCAGGCTTTGTTTTGAAGTTCTTGATTATTTTATTTCTTTGTTAGTCAGATGGGATACTAGTACAGCATATATGAGCATTAGCACCAATTCAGCAAGAGAGCCTAGCACTGTACCTGAAGTAGAATGGCCACTCATTATATGGTCAATGCTATTTTCAATTCAGATTAAATAATAATATAGAAAGAAAGTTCCAGTTCTATGCAGGCAGAGTGGCATCATATAAAAAGGAGCCTATTGACTGAACACTTAGAAAGTTTCAGAAGGCCCCCTTTAAATCCCAAGATATTGGCACTCATGTGATAGATGTCTTGAGGCAGATAAAACAGTTGAGTCTTTTTAGTGGAGGAAACAGGGATCCTTTCACATGAAGTGGTACTTGAAAAATATTGCCGTAATTAAAATATACAGTGTAGTTAGTTTTCAGGAAATGTGCATTTTTCATGCCTTGAAGGAGCCTTATAGAGTTACTAAAAAAAAAAAGAAGAAAAGAAAAGTCTCTTATGAAAATTAGCACGTGTGTGATAAGATTGAAATTGTTTTTTCTTTCTCTTCCCTCCTGCTTAAGATCTTGTACCTTTTGGTGGAACTGATCTTGGGATGGGTGAGTCCTCCAAATCCGTTGTCTTTCCAGCACCCTTTCCTCTTTCTCTTCCCTCTGAACCTGGGAGGCTGAGCTTAGATGGGGAAAAAACGTCTTTATATACATTGAATTCTAACTGAAATTTAACATTTTCTTCAGTTACAAATGTAGTCAACAAACCCGAGTAGTGTTAGAAGTACCTGACTTTGTTAGTACTAAATCCATGTCGCATTACAGTTGTTGCAGACAGTAAATATTATCTGCACTTATCACTGCGTCTAAATTATGGGAGGTAACAGACCTGCTTTTAGATCTTGTTACTTGGTGCATTAATAAAGAAGCACTTGTATTACAATATCAGAATTTAAAAGTATTGTGATAACCGTATTTAAGTATAATTTATTTCCTTTGTAATCCTTTGTGTTTTAGTTTGTGCATTTAAAAACGTTTTTTGCAGAACATGTCCATGTGCTTCACTAGATTGCCAAAGGGATCCATGACATACAAAAATTAAGACTCCTGCCCTTCACCTGTGTTCTTAACTGTATCCTAATGGACTAGTGGAGTAATTCTCAACCCTAGTTACACATTAGAATTGCTTGATGGAGTTTTAAACACCCCAATGCTTAGGCCATACCCCTAATTAAATTCAAATCTCTGGGGATGGGGCCCAGATGGTTACAGGGGATTCCATTTGTGCAGACAGGGTTGAGAACCATTGGTCTAAATGTTCATATAAACTAATCTACTTCCACCCTCCTTTTTTATTCATTAAATAGGAAATTAAGTTCCGTGCTCATGGTAGAAAATTAAAACTGTACAGCAGAGCATAGTTTTCTCACCTTTCTAGATATAAGTATTGCTGATAGTTTCTGTGCGTGTATATATCTATGTATGTATGTATCTATGTATGTATGTATACTATATAAGTTTTCTCACTTATAGAGTACTTTATAACCAATTGCTGAGCTAAGTTGGCTCTTGAGATTAAAATTCTCTCTTTCTCTCTCTCTTTTTTTTATCCTTTGGTGTTTTTGATTTGTCCCAGACAGATCTGGGGTGTGGGACTTTGGGCAGCTTGCCTAAATAACTTCTTTGACTTTGTTTACTCATCTGTCAGGTGGAGATAAAGAAGCTTCCTTACAGAGCTGGTATAAAAAGTATACACGGTCAGTGGCAGGTAGCTGTTATCATTAACTTTCTTGTGGATTGTTTTCCCCAGAGGGGCTTAAAATGAAATGTTCTATGCACCCTCAGATTTTTCTTTCTTTTTAGTAAGAAGGTTGCAGAAAGTGCACGGTGAGGAAAAGTATCCCTGTGCATCCAACATGGTGAATGTAATTAATGTCACTGAATTGTATGTGTGATTTATGTACAATTGAACATGAAATGATTGAAATGGGAAATGTTTTGTGATGTATATTTTGCCACACATACAAAAAAAAATTCCTGTGTATCTACTAGGAGCCCTGGTTGTGCAGTGGTTAAAAGTGCTCAGCTGCTAACCCAGAGGCCCACGGTTTGAACCCACCAGCCGCTCCATGAGAGAAAGATGTGACAGTCTGCCTCCTCAAAGATTTACATCCTTGGAAACTCTATGAGTTGCTATGAGTCAGAATTGACTCGATGGCGGTGGGTTTGGGTTGAGGGTGCATCTACTATAGACAAGGTTTAGGGGCCCTAAATCCATGTGTCCAGATTGGCATCTTCATCTGGTTGAATTAGGAAGTGGATCCAAGGCCACACTGATGTTAAATTAGCCTTGTCAGCTCTTCTGCATCCTAATCCATATACCCAGGTTGGCCGACCCTTAGAAATGGCCTCCGCTTGCTTATAGATGCACATCCTTGTATTTCCTCTTACTTGCAGTTACGTTTAGAATGAAAGTCAGTATCACAGCCCCTGGCAGGAAAGAGAATGCATCCCAGATGGTACAAGTGTAGACTAATGAAAGGAATAGTTACAGGAGTATGGTGTGGGTTGAGGAACCACGAAGTCCATGAGGCACCTAGTGACTGACAACAGTGAGGAATGACTATCACCTCTAGGGCTCAGGGGGCTAGGGGAACAGGTGGAGTTACTGGAGCCCAGCGACACCTGGGGCCCAGCAAGAGCTGTAGTCAAGGAGGAATGGAGCTACTCTATCTAAAGAGGTGGCATCCAAGGAAAAACAGAGCTGGGAAGAAATAACCTGACTTCTCTCCATCTTCCTCCAGCCTCCCCAACCGGGCCTCTGGCTGGCTGAACCAACCAGGAGCCAGCGGGTAAGGAAACCGAGGTGTAGTAGTCTGTAGAGGTCAGCTGGCCAGGGCACAAAATAGGGCTGAGAATGGATAGGGAGTGGTGCAAACAGAATAACCAGATGTTATGGATTGAATTGTGTCCCCCCAAAAATGTGTGTATCAATTTGGCTAGGCCATGATTCCCAGTGTTGTGTGGTTGACCTCCATTTTGTGATTGTAATTTTATATTAAAGAGGGTTAGGGTGGGATTGTAACACCACCCTAACCCAGGTCACATCCCTGATCCAATGTAAAGGGAGTTTCCCTGGGGTGTGGCCTGCACCACCTTTTATCTCTTGCAAGAGATAAAAGGAAAGAGAAGCAAGTAGAGAATTGGGGATCTCATACCACCAAGAAAGAAGCACTGGGAGCAGAGTGCGTCCTTTGGACCCTAGGTCCCTGCACAGAGAAGCTCCTAGTCTGGGGGAACACTGATGAGAAGAAGGCCGACAGAGAGAGAAAGCCTTCCCCTGGAGCTGACGCCCTGCGATTTGGACTTTTAGCCTACTTTACTGTAAGGAAATAAACTTCTCTTTGTTAAAGCCATCCACTTGTGGTATTTTTGTTAGAGCATTACTAGATAACTAAGACACCAGATAACCATTACAGAGATTGTTAGAGATAAATGCCTGGCAGAGTGCTGAGCACTTACATGGTAGAAAGTAGAGGTTATTTTCTTTCCCTTCCCCTCCTAGGATTTGGATAGTAGCTTGTTCACCTGTATCTTAAAGCATCAGGAAAGTCATTGAGGCAGAGAGAGAAGGAGTAAGAGCTTCACATACAAAAAAGCAAACCCTCTAAATCATAATCTGCCCTATTTTCCTGAACTCTGGCTGTCCCGGTTCCATACAGAGAGTCTATCCATGTAAATTGTCCCCTAGTTCCCTCCTCCTTCCCAGCCATTCTAAATCCAAATTTGTGGCTGTAGCTAGTCAGGCAGGACACCAAAGACATGAGGCCTAGTCAAGGAGATGTTAATTTGGCAACTCCTTCTCTTGTTTTTTCTGCCACCCATGCCTGGAGATTTCCAGTTGTCCTCTGGCAGGATGAGGGGTACAGTCCAAGACCACACTGGTGCTGAATGAGCCTCCCTCGTCGACGCCTCTGCGGTTGCTCTTCTCAGAGCTCAAGAGAAGACCCAGCAAATGCCAGTTTAAGCCTTCCATTATGTTAAAAATGTGAGGAAATGCATAATCCAGGGTTAAAAACTCTGTAGAGAATTTTAAATGTTTCCATGGAACAACCGAATGCTCTTTAACACAAAGAAACATAATACAATATAATCATGCTTTTCATGAGATAATTATAGAAGTTAGAAAAATAAGGAGACAGAGCACACTATAGGTGGTGTGGTGTGGGAATGGGATGTAAATTCAAGGTTATATGATGACTTTCTTCTGTTTTCAAACCCAGTGTTGTGTCTCTGTGATGCTGTATGACCCTGTTGGGAGAAAATACAAAAAGTCTGAATCTGAGGCTGTTGTGAATTGGATTCTTGCCAAATTCACCCCACCCCTCGCAGTTCTGTATACTTTCATTCTGGTTGCCTCTAGGCCTTCTCACACCGAGGTTTAGAAAGATCCAGGGTTGGGGTATGTCCGGATTTTGCGTAATCATGAGGCTGATGGGGTATGAGTGTTATGGAATGTAGGTTGAAGTCCTAACCCGTGTACCTGTGAATGTGACCCTGTTTGGAAATAGAGTTTTTTGTTATGTTAATGCAGTCATACTTGAGTAGGGTAAAACATAATCCCTTCTGAATGGTATTTTATAAAGGGGAGTATAGGCACAGAGAGACACATACAGAAGGGGAAGATACCCTGTTAGGATCATCTGCAGGCCAGGGAATGCCAAGAAATGGCCTGGGGCTACAGAACCTAAAAGGAGCCCTGGCGGCTCAGTGGTTAATTGCTTGGCTGCTAACCAAAAGGTCAGCGGTTCGAACCCACCAGCTGCTCTGAGGGAGAAAGATGTGGCAGTCTGCTTCCATGAAGATTTACAGTCTTGGAAACCCTTGCGGGGGTAGCTCTACTCAGTCCTACAGAATTGACTTGGTGGCAGTGGGTTTATAGAGCTAAAAGAGATAAGGTTCTTTCCCCAGACCCCAGAGAGAAAGAGAGCTCGAGTGAGAGAGAGAGAGAGAGAGAGAGAGCACCTAGCCCTGCTAATTCTCTGAATTTGGACTCCTAGACTCCCAAACTGTGGGACAATAAATTATTGTACTTTAAAGTCACCCACATGTGGTATTTTTGTTTCAGCAGCACTGGGTAGCTACTGACAATGAGTGAGCTGGACCCTCTCAGGAGACTTGTTGAACAGAGGGGCTGGCTCACCACCTTGTTGTCAGCTCTTCTTTCTCACTGCTCGTCAGTCGAGTCTTCACCGAAGAAGGGAAAGGAAGTAAACTTAAAACCGATGTCTTTTCCATTTTTTTCAGTAATGAACTGTCTCTTGAAAAGATTTTGAGGGCCAGAGACTTGAGTGATGAAAGTGGTAGCTTATGTTTTATTTCCAAGTTACATGCAGATGTGATTGAAACTGTCTTATTAGTTTAAAAGAGAAGTATGAATCATTTTCCTATTCCAGCTGTGTATCAGCAATGCAGTAATGAATAAAGGGCATGGTTTGTCAACCTCAGTTGCTTAAGAAGGAATGAAAATCCAGAACCAAACCCGTTGATTCAGACTCTTGATGACTCCGTGTGTTACAGAGTAGAACTGCTCCACAGGGTTTTCTTGGTCGTAATCTTTACGGATCACCAGGCCTATGTTCTGCAGCCACTGGGTGGGTTTTAACCACTAACCTTTAGGTTAGTAGTCAAATGCAAACCATTTTTGCCACCCAGGGACCTAGAAGGACTGAAGGAGCTTGTTATAAACGCAGATGTCTAAGCGCCATCTCCCAAGTGTTTTGCTTGGAGTCCATGTTGTTACCACACACCCGAGGTGGTTCAAGAGCTACTCTTTATAAACTATGTTATGCCAGTTGACCTAGATGGCCCCCAAGGCTATGGTCACCAGGCCCCAGCCCTAGCTGCTTGGTCCCTCAGAGTGTTTGGATGTGTCTAGGAAACTTCTATGCTTTTGCTTTGGTCCAGTTGTACTGACTTACCTCTTACTGTGTGTTATCCTTCCCTTCACCAAAGTTGACACTTGTCTACTATCTAGTTAGTGACTTCTCCTCCCCCTCCCTCCCCACCCTCGTAACTGTCAAAGAATACCTTTTTCTGTGTGTAAACCTTTTCTTGAATTCTTACAATAGTGGTCTCATACAATATTTGTCCTTTTGTGACCAACTTATTTCCCTCAGCATAATGCCCTCCAGAGTCATCCATGTTGTGAGATGTTTTGTGGATTCATCCTTGTTCTTTATCGTTGCATAGTGTTCCATTGTGTGTATGTACCATAAAAGGAAAATGTTCTACATCCCATTTTGGTGAGTAGCATCTAGAGTCTTAAAAGCCTGAGAGTGACCATCTAAGATACATCTATTGGTCCCATCCCACCCAGAGCAAAGGAGAATGAAGAAAATCAAAGTCACAAGTAAAAAACTAGCCCAAAGGACTAAAGGACCAAATGAACCACAAACTCCACCATCCTGAGACCAGAAGAACTAGATCGTGCCTGGCTACCACCAGCGACCGCCCTGACGGGATCACAACAGTGAGTCTCAGACACAGCAGGAGAAAATTGTAGAACAGAATTCAAATGTACATAAAACAACCAGACTTACTGGTCTGACAGAGACTAGAGGAACCCCTGAAACTGTAGCCTCCCGATGCTCTGCTAACCCAGAACTGAAATCATTCCTGAATCCTACTTTTCAGACAAGGATTAGACAGGCCTATAAAACAAAAAATAACACACATGAGGAATGTGCGTCTTCAGTCAAATATACGAGACCAAATGGGCAGTTCCTGTACAAAAGCAAGATGAGAAGGCAGGAAGGGACAGCAACTAGGTGAATGGGCACAGGGAACCCGAGGTGGAAAGGGGGAGTGTGCTGTCACATTGTGGGGATTGCAACTGATGTCACAAAACAATATATGTGTAAATTTTTGAATGAGAAAGTAGCTTGAGCTGTAAACTTTCATCTGAAGCACAATTAAAAAACAAATAAAGTGAAAAAAAAACAACAAACCCAACAGCTACACTCTAGGAAACACTGTGGCATGGGATATTTATCCCCGTAAGCGCCTTTTTTAGATGCTGGGGCTTGCTCAGGAGATCTTTGCTCTTTCTTTTTTTTTTTTTTAAATCACTTTTGTAAAATTCCTTCTGGACCTTCCTTGTCCAGACATTTCTGTACTTGAGGCAGCCTGTCATTGGCAGGACAAATGCACCAGATGCAGTTTCTCTGGAGAGGACCCCTGGTGTCACATGGTGGGAGTTGTCGTCTTGTTTAAAAACGAAGAAAGAAAATCCTCCATTGAACTCGGTGATCTCCCTGAAGAGGTCTGAAAAGTAATCCAATGGTGTCTGTTTGTTTCAAGCCTGTGTTGTTACTAATCTGTTACAGATGATAATGCTTTGCATTTACGGGCTTGCTATCTTGGAGGAGTTTTAGGAAGTGCATACTAGACCCTGCTGGGTGATTAAGCCACTCATTCGGTGTCTTATGGGCCACTCGAGAACGATTTGCTCATAGCAGACTACTGTACTTCTCGGGGAGTTTGCTGAGTGGTGCATTAACTATTGCTTATGGTTTCTTGGGAAGGGAGGATCCTCAGGGCCTAATGCTAGCCGGGTTGAGACCAAGAGAGATGTGGTGGGGTGACTGATTCCTTGGAAGTTCTCAATCCCATCCTATCCTATCCTATTACCTTTCCTCACATCATAGAAGCTTCTTGGCCCCTTTGAATGGGGCTAGGGTAGGGCTGTCAAACTTTCTTTTTAAGGTTTATTATCCTATGGGAAAAAATACTGAGAGCCCTACAAAATAAGAGGTAATTTAATACATTTTTAAACAAGAGGAAGATATAGCATTTTTTCACTCATCAGGTTTTAAAATTTAAATTTATAATACAGGGACCTTGTGACCACGTAAGGCAGTGAGTATCAGGAGGAGGAATAGGGGACAAATGTGGTGAGAGGGAATGGACAGTCATATGCAAGAGAGAGTTTCATAGGGGTAATTGCCCACTTCATAACCTTTTAAAATAAAGCCTTTCAAAAACTTGAGATCCACATGACCTTTACACAGCTGTAGTAATAAGTAAGCCTGTATCTTTTCCATCAAGACAGTATACAGTACAATGCTAGATGCACTTTGCTCTCTCTGATTGACATAAGGAAGTGGTCTAGAGACCTACAAGGTTAACTACCTTGGATCTATAGACTCCACTCCTGGCCCCTGCCTGCTGTGTTCAGACATGAAGGTTAGAGGATGAAAGCAAGGCTTCTCTTGGTAAATGGAAGCCCAGAGGTACCTGATTAAACTCATAGATGACACGAAGCCCATCAGATCCATTGGTCAGTTGGAGTGTCCTGCAGCCAACAAACATAGATCTCATACTGGTGTGTACCACATCTGGCCTCGGTTTTTAGGCTCTGGAAGGGAACTGGCATGAAGCCTTCATACTCCCTTACCCCCATCACCCTTTTTTTAAAGTTGTTGGTGGGTGGAAACCCTAGATTCTGCTCAGTGCAACTCATTTCAGCCAATAAATGAGAGACCGAGGTGGGAGAGTAGAAAGGTGCCTTTATTTTGTTGAGCAAGGAAAGGAGCAGCTAGGGTTGCTGCTGCCAAGACTGCTCAGTGAGAGCGAGAGCGAGGGGGAAGGTACTTCTAAGGGGTTTACAGGTAGGAAGTTCATACAAGTTACATCAGCAACATTCTTAATCATACTATGCAGGCACAATGGGGTTTACATATAACTTCATGCATCGCACGTTCAGAAAATTGTAGTTAAACTACATCCAGAGGTGGGGAAGTTACCATGTATTAGATACCTAATGAGCTAAAAGGTTCTCCTGAATGTCAGCATGGCGCCTAAACTGATTTCTGCCAATTTCTTCTAGTTTTGGGGCAGCAGTTAAGGAGAGGGGAACCAGGATTTTAATGTAAACCTACGGGGGCGTGCCAAGTAAATTCTAATGTAAAGCACGCTGCTTGAGGCAGTGGAATTTTCTGCAGCCTGGGAACCTCTTAAAGTCTTAAAGTCAACTAACACTGACCCTGGAGTCCCTGGGTGATGCAAATGGTTAATGCGCTTGGCTGCTAACCAAAAGGTTGGCTGTTTAGGTTCACCCAGAGGCTCTTCGGAAGAAAGCCCTAGAAAACTACTTCAGAAAAATCAGCAGTTGAAACCCCATGAAGCACAGTTCTACACTAACACACATAGTTTGCCATGAGTCGGAGTTGACTCAACGTCAGCTGATTTTTTAACATTGACTGTATCCCCAAACTCTAAGTCTAGCCGAAGGAAATGGTTTAATACCAGGCCTCTCCAAGACCCATACTGTTTTACCAAGCCATAGGTAGGACTTTTCTAGAAACATAAGCCTCCCTGATGAACATGCTATCATACCCTCACTAATGAACTGTGAGGCAGCCAAGGTAATTAACGGGAAACTCTGCTTGGTAAAATGTGAAGTAGAGGCCTCTCTTTATTTGTAAGTTTTAATCTGATCCATGTGTTTATGTGGATACTGCAGTGAGGTCTCTTGGCAATTTGTGACCTTTCCTGGTGGATAACAACATCCATTCTAAACAAAGAACAGACTTTTTCCTCAAAATGCTAAGGTTGAGGCAGAACAGTGCCTCAGATTGAAGAGACCAACTGCTGATATTTCTGTCACAATTACAGCCCTGTGTTTTGAGTCGGCCCTACAGAAGAGGGAGAGCTCTTTTCAGCCTTTATCCCTATTCTCTGATGGAGGATGGCGGGGCTCTTCTTCCCTTGAGTTCACTGATCCAGTCTTGAGAGAATGGGAAGGTGAAGGGGGGTTTTCCCCTTGGGCATGTGGGGTGGGAAGAATAGGCTAGGATACATTGACTTTATTCACAGTCTGAGTTTTAGAACTTGTTAAACAGCACTTGGGAGAGTCCATTCTTCCTCTGTCACCCAGAAATCTCTTTGGCTTAGACATCTCTGCTGCCACCACCCTTGCCTAGGCTACCATCATTTCTTGGCTGGACGATACAGCGACCTCTGCTTCCATTTTCTCTCCCTATCTACACAGTCACCACCCATCTGTCCGTTTGTTGTAGGATAGTGGCTTGCGTGTTTCTATGATGCTGGAAGCTATGCCACTCATATTGCAAATACTAGCAGGGTCACCCATGGTGGAAAGATTTCAGTGGATCTTCTGAGATTAGGAAGAAAGGCCTGGTGACCTGCTTCCAAAAATTAACCAATTAAAGCACTACAGTGCTGGGAGATGAGCCTCCTATTGTAGCATTCTACAGTAGTTGCAACAATACACTCAAACATACCAACCATCATGAAGATGGTACAGTGTTTCATCTGTTCTACATAAGGTCACCATGAGTTGAAGCTGACTGCACAGCAGCCAACAACAACAACAACAGTCTATACAGCATCAGAGTGAGCTTCTGAAAATGCAAACCAGTTCATTGCCATCCGTCTACTGTTCTCCACTCTCCTGATGGGAAGCAGTATGGTGAGGTGGTCAAGAGCTTGGGTTCTAAAGTTGGTCTGATAGGGTTCCAATCATTTACTAGCTGGGTAACTTTGGTCAATTTAATAACTCTGGCCTCATCTGTGAAATGGAGATGATGATTATAATAGAACCTACTTCTGGGTGGTTTTTAAGGATTAAAATTTTATGTGGAGCATTTACAACAGTGGCTGGCACATAGTAAGTGCTGAAGTTAATGTTTCTGTTGTTAATATTCTGCATAAAATTCACAGCCATCCTTATCAAACTTAGACTCCAACACAGACTTTTTTTTTTTATTGTTGTAGTTTAAGTGAAAGCTTACATTTCAAGTTAGTCTCATACAAAAATTGATACATACATTGTTATGTGACCCTAATTGCTCTCCCTATAGTGTGACAGCACACTCCTCCTTTCCACCCCTGATTTCCCGTGTCTATTCAACCAGCTCCTAACCCTCTCTACCTTCTCCTCTCACCTCCGGACAGAAACTGCACATTTAGTCTCATGTATCTACTTGAGCCAAGAAGCACACTCTTCATGAGTATCACTTTATGTCCCATAGTCCAGTCCAGTCTTTGTCTGAAGAGTTGGCCTTGGGAATTGTTTTAGTTCTGGGTTGACAGAGAGTCCGGGGGCCATGCTTTCTGGGGTACTTCCAGTCTTAGAGCATTAAGTCTGGTCTTTTTACTAGAATTTGAGTTCTGCACCCCACTTTTCTCCTGCTCCATCACGGACTCACTGTTGTGTTTCCTGTCAGGGCAGTTGTTGGTGGTAGCCGGACACCATCTAGTTCTTCAGGTCTCAGGCTGATGAAGTCTGTGGTTTATGTGGCCCTTTCTGTCTCTTGGGCTAATACTTTACTTGCAACACAGACTCTTGACCCTGCCCATGAGGCCTGTGTGATCTGGTAACTTCTCCAGCCTTATCTCCCACCACTCCTTTTGCCTCCCTACTTTTTCCTGGCGACACTGGCTTTTTCCAGCTCCCCCAAAAGCACCAAGCTCTCTCCTGCTTCAGGGCCTTTGCACAAGCTTTTTCTCTATGAAAAATGTTGACTTTCTTCCCTGTTTGCCTGGCCAATTCCCACTCATCCTTCACATTGCAGCTTAATGTGGCCAACTCCTGCTCATCCTTCATATTGCAGCTTAAATGTCTTAGTTTGCTAATGCTGCTGTAACAGAAATACCAGAAGTAGGTGGTTTTAAAGAATATAAGTTTATTTTCTCACAGTTCTGGATGCTAAAAGTTCAAATAAGGGCCTTTGCTGTGTCAGTTCCTTCTGTGGGCCTCTCTGCTGGTTTCTGGTCTCCGCCGGTGATCCTCGATTCCTTTACTTGTAGATGATCCTCACATGCTGTCTCTCTTCCCCTGTGTGTAAGTCTCTGTGTTTATTCTGGCCTTTTTCTAACTTAGAAGTGATTGGATTTGGAATCCACCCTCTTTTGATATGACCTCAACTGATTGATTACATTGTCTTAGATTGTATTATGGAAGGTGATTACATTACATTACAGAAAGTTATTTGCTTTACTTAAGGCTTGCTTATTTAATCACACATAACTACTCCATGACGTCAACTATCGTTAGGCCAAACCACTGAGAACCATAGTCTCGCCAAGTTGACACATAAAATTAACCATCACAGTGTCCCTTCCTCAGGGAAGCCTCCTTTGATCACTTTGAGGTAAAAGTAGATGCCCATCATTCTCTGTAGTATTCCCCCATTCTTTTCCTTCATACCATTTGCCACAGTCTGTAAGTATATATTCATTTGTAGGTACAGTTGGTATCTTCCTCTCCTATGCCTTAAGCTGCATGAAGCCCAGGATGGGTCTGTAGCACGTAGCTTCCTCAGCCTGTAGCACAGGCCTGGCCTCTGGCCTTTACTTCTCTCTCACATGTGATGAATGAACGCTGTGACCCTAGACTGCTCCAGCTTCCTCTCTGGACCCGTAGTCGATGTATGACGTTCTGTCCATTTGCAGACAGAAATCCTTCAGGATGCTTTTCTAGGTCACAGGCCAGCTGTGGAGGGGGGAAATACATAGCTCAGTGGTTCTCAAATGGTTGCATGCATCAGAAACACCTGGAGGCATTGCTCAACCAGATTGCTGAGCCCTACCTCACATCACATTTTCTGTTTCTGTAGGTATGGGGTGGGACCCCAAAATTTGCAGTTCTCATAATAAGCCCTCCGGTGCTGCTGGTGCTGCTGTTCCTGGGACCACACTTTGAGAACCACTGATAAAGAGGTACAGATAGCAAAACAGTTACCCTAACAGCGTCCAGAGGTCTGCTAGATCACGATTGCCAAAAGAGAAATAAAAGCTTGTTATGGGTGATCCAGCTTAGAGTGTCCTGTTCTGGGCCTCCCTCCCTTCCCCAGTGTGTGATTCTGTGTGAAGTTGCTAATGACCTCAGAGTGGGAAAAGGCTTCTTCCTACTTCTTTTGTTACTCAGGTGGTAGATTTCAGAGCTAGAAAGATTTGCGGTCCAGGGTCCCCCAGGAGAAGAATGTTTGAAAGGAGTTCATTCTGACTGTGTTGTAAAGGCCCCAAAGCAAGGATCCCAGTGGTTTGATTGGAGCTAAATTTAGGACTAGTTATTGGTGGCAACTCCTTCTGCTACTCGTTGTTCTGAAATACTCCTGTAAAGGACTCTTTACATTGGCCCTCTTGGGTTCCTCTTTGCTGACTGAGAGCAATAAGAAAGCTCTTCAGTTTCAGTGGTCCTAGAATAGGCATGCAGTTTCTGTGGAAAAGATTCCTTTCTTCCTCCTCAAGGCCACTGTGATATTTCTCATGGGTTTTGGTGGCCCAAGCAGCCCATTCCGGCCCTGTCAGGGAGGGAGATGGTGGCATTGCAGAGTGAGGACTTAGGAGTCAGACCCCTTCAGGTGTGATACTGCTCTCCCGGCAGTGTGCCTGAGGTACTAGCTTCTTGCCAGTTTTTCTTGTTCTAAAAATGGGGATGGTGATATTTAGGGAAGCTGTGGTGTAGGGGTAAAGCAGAGCCTCTGGATGCAGAGGAATCCAAGTTCAAATCCAAACTTGCTGCTCTTTGCTATGTGACCATGAGCAGGTGATTGAATCCTGTTAGGCCTCAGCATCCTCCTTCATGACATAGAGTTAGAATGGTACCTACCTCCTAGGGTTCTTGGGAAGATAAAATGCTTGTGAAAATTGGTGGAATACAAGTCAAGTCTATAGTTCATGGTATGGTACCATTGTTAATTTCTTAGTTTTTACAAATGTATTATGATTACGTGAAGTGTTAACATTGGGGGATGCTGACTGGGGACATGAGGACTCTCTGTACTATCTTTTCAACACTTCTGTAAATCTAAAATTATTTTGAAATGAAAAGTTCATTAAAAAAATGTTTGTGAAGTGTTTAGCAAGGTGCTTGGGACTTAATAAGCCCTTTGTAAATGGTGATTATTACTGGTACTACTAATACAACCACAGTTACTACTACCAAAGTGTCATTTAATCAGTGTGTTGTGTCCAGCTGACTCCTCTATAAGTGGTGTATTAGTTTCCTATTGCTGCTGTAATAAATTACTACACACTGGTTGGCTTAAAACACCAGACGTTTGTTATCTTAAAGGTACAAAGTCCAAAATGGCTCTCACTAGGCTAAAATTAAGGTGTTGACAGGATTGCAGTTCCTTCAGGAAGCTCTAGGGGACAATCTGTTCCTTGCCGTTTCTGGCTTCTAGAGACTGCCTGTGTTCCTGGACTGCTGGCTGCTCCCTGGCATCACTAGGCCTCTGCTTCTGCCGGCATGGCTCCTCTGACTGACTGACTCTCCTGCTGCCTCTTACAAGTATCCTTGTGATTATGTTGGGTCCATCTAGATAATCCAGGATCCTCTCCCCGTTTTGATCTTTAACTTAATCACACCTGCAAAGTCCCTTTTGCCATGTAGTGTAACATATTCACAGAATTCTGGGGACTAGGATGTGGGCATCTTTGGGGGTCATTCTTCTGTCTGCTGCACTTGGTAAGCTGTCTTCCTTCTCCTTTTTTCATTTGTGTACATCCCATGTCACCTACCCAACCCCTAGAGGAGAGGGACCTGTGGTTTGGGTTTTTGGATTTTTAGTGTGGCAGTGCAGCCTGGGGTCAATGGTAAACTTTAGTTTCCACTTTTGCAAAATGTGGAATGCTGTCTGGCTTGCCTGAGCCGTCCGTGAAGGGTGGTGAGGAAGGGGTGTGGGTGCCTGTGCAAGTGTCATTGTAGGTTGGGGGTGGGGTGGGAAGGACTGGTCTCCAGTGTTGTGTGGACACAGCTGATCCTCCCTGCCACCCTCAAGCACCTGGTGCCTGATGATGGTTTGCCAACTATTCTAGAATGATTGGTAACAGGACCAACAGTGGAGGGTGGCTAGAACATGTGCACACAAAGGTGTCCAGTGGGCTTACTTGTGTTTGCTTACTGATGTGTAGTGCACACTTTCACGTGGGTTTCACCACATCTCTGATGTGGTGAAAAACAGATGAAATTGTGCACTACAGATTATTAGTAAGTAAGCAATGAGTGCTCTGGAGTTAGATGGTCTGGGTTTATCTCCTGGCCCCACCCCTTCTCAGCTGTGTGACTTTCCACAGGCTACTGTAACTCTCTATGTCTCAGTTCCTTCATCGGGGAATGGGGTTAGTAATGGTAGCCACAGAGGGTTGTTGTAAAAGTTAAGTGTACTTTGAAGGCATCTGGCATGTTAGTGCACATTCAGTAATGCTAGCTGCTGCTGTGATCATGAGTGTTATCTGGTACTTCTCCTGAATTTCAGGCTGTGATCCATCGGTCAGGAGCTCTGAATACACTTAACAGTTTTAGCAAAGAACACCTGTGAGCCTGGAGGCACGCTTGGGAGAGGAAAGAATGAGGACAGCTGGAGGTGGTGGTGGACGGAGTTAAGGAGGCTAGGGACAGAGAGATGCAGGGAGTATCTGGAGATGGACAGTACTTGCAGCTCTTTAGAGAAATTCTGTGAGGCATTGGTGGTTCAGTGGCTGAATTGTTACCTTTCATATGGGAGACCGGGGTTGGACTTCTAGTCGATGCACTTCATGTGCGGCCACCACCCGTCTGTCACTGGAGGTTTATGTGTTGCTATGATGCTGAACAGGTTTCAGTGGTGCTTCCAGACTAAGATGGAGGAGGAAGAAAGGCCTGGTGATCTACTTCTGAAAATTAGTCAGTGAAAACCCTGTGGATCACAGTAGTTTAGTCCGCAGCTGATCATGGGCATGGTGCAGGACAAGGCTGCATTTTCTTCTGTTGTGCATGGGGTTACCATGAGCCAAGGGCCAACTTGATAGCAACTAACAACAACAGAGAAATTCTGGGCCCTTGTGAAGCACGTCAGATACTCAGCCTCGGACTGTGACAGACCTCCCGTAGCCTGCATCCAAAGCAATGAGTGTCCTTGGGTCAGTTGAATGAGCAGGGCTGGGGTAAGGTCCTTTCAGCAGGATTGTGCTCAGTACACAATGTGGGCCTGGCCTGGGGGCTGGGCTGGGCCTGGGAGGGTGGGGAGGAAGTGAAGTCATTTTTCAGCTTTGTGTAAGGACTATCTCTTAGAAGACGCATATTTCTGGTGGGAACCTTGTTACCTGGTAACCCATTTAATGTCTGAATGCTGGCCTCTTGCCTTCTCCGTTCCCCTCCCCTCCCCTCCCCTCAGGCAGCTGAGGGACCTGAGCCAAGGCCTGGCCGCTCCTTGCCTCCTGGGCCCCTGGCACTCTAGCTTGGAGGAGGCAGAAGCGTGGAACCACACAGCCCCAAGAAAGGTGAGAGTGAGAGTAGCAGGACTGTCTTCTGCTCAGACTTCCCCCTGAGTTTTCAAAAACTTGCAAATTGGTCTCAAGAGTAAAGCTTATTTTTTTTCCCCAGTAAGGGTGTGTTCCTGGCTTGGGACTGCCTTTCATGAGGGTGGGTGGTAACCTTTTCATGTACTTGTTTGAATATTCATTTCAAATCTGTGGCTTTCTCTGTCAGCATGTTGGGTTCCTTTTTGTTAGAATGATTTTACTCAAAAGATTTGTTAAAAAAAAAAAAAAAAAACACCTGTAGGCCCAGTGTATTTTCCTGTCAGGAGTGACTTCACCAGTATTCCAAGTAAACGCTGAAAGATACGAGTATGTGGAGACTGGCAAAGCAATAAACATGAGGATGCACATATTCCCCTTAAAGAAATGGATTTCCTCATAGTTCTAGGTGAGGTATTTTTCCCGTGCTCACTGTCTGAAGGCCATTGGCTGCTGACCAGAGGGGCATCAGCCCAAATGATGAGTGCCAGGTTTATGGACACCCCTGAAGAGTATGACTGGAAAGGATCACAGTGATGTGAGCCAGGAGTATTGCGTGTCCCCCCGCCCCCCGCCTTTTCCAGTTGTATTAGGACTTTGAATCAAAATCATATTTAGAAAATGCCACTGATTGAGTTGCTTACTATGTACTGGGAACTTTAGGTACATTCCCTCATTTAATCTTTATAATAGCAGTTATTAATCCTGTTTTACTGATGGAGTCTTTGTGTGGTTCAGAGGGTTAGTATGCTGTATTGATAACTGAGGAGCCTTGGTGGTGCAGTGGTTAAGAGCTGCATCTGCTAATCAAAGGGTCCACAGTTCGAATCCACCAGCTGCTCGCTGGAAACCCTATGGGGCATTCTACTCTGTCCTGTAGGGTAGCTATGAGTAGGAATTGACTCGATGGCAATAGGTTTTTTCCTTCTTTTTTATTTATTTATTTTATTGTATTTTAGATGAAGGTTTACAGAACAAACTAGTTTCTTATTAAACAGTACACATATTGTTTTATAATATTGGTAACAACCCCACGACATGTCAACACTCTCCCTTCTTGACCTTGGGTTACCTGTTATCAGCTTTCCTGTCCCCTCCTGCCTTCTAGTCCCTGTCCCTGGGCTGGTGTGCCCTTTAATCTCATTTTGCCTTATGGGCTTGTCTAATCTTTGGCTGAAGGGTGAACCTCGAGACTGAGCAAAAAGGGTGTCTGGGGGTCATACTTCCGGGGTTTCTCCAGTCTCTGTCAGGGCAAGTAAGTCTGGTCTTTTTTTGTGAGTTAGAGTTTTGTTCTACACTTTTCTGCAGCTCTTCCGGGACCCTCTATTGTGATCTCTGTCAGAGCAGTCAGTGGTGTTAGCCAGGCACCGTCTAGTTGTGCTGAACTTAGTCTGGTGGAGGCCGTGGTACATGTGGTCCGTTAGTCCTTTGGACTAATCTTTCCCTTATGTCTTTAGTTTTCTTCATTCTTCCTTGCTCCCGGAAAGATGAGACCAGTGGAGTATCTTAGATGGCTGCTCACAGACTTTTAAGACCCCAGATGCTACTCACCGAAGTAGAATGTAGAACATTTTCTTTATAAACTATGTTATATCAATTGAGCTAGATGTTCCCCAAGACCATGGTCCCCACAGCCCTCAACCCAGCAATTCAATCCCTCAGGGAGTTTGGATGTGTCTATGGAGCTTCCATGACCTTGCCTTGTGCAAGATGTGCTGACTTCCCCAGTACCGAGTACTGTCATGCCCTTCACCAGAGTTACCACTTATCTGTTGTCTGTTTAGTGTTTTTCTATCTTCACACCTCCCCTTCCTCGAAATGATCAAAGATTGTTTCTTTTTGTGTGTAAACCTTTTCATGAGTTTTTACAGTAGTAGTCTCATACAGTATTTGTCCTTTTGTGATTGACTTATTTCACTCAGCATAATGCCCTCCAGATTCATCCGTGTTATGAGATGCTTTGCAGATTGATCATTATTCTTTATCGTTACATAATACTCTGTTGTATCTATGTACCATAGTTTGTCTATCCACTCACCTGTTGTTGGGCTTCTAGGTTGTTTCCATCTTTTTGCTATTGTGAAAAATGCTGCGATACACATGGGTATGCATCGTCTATTCGTGTGATGACTTTTATTTCTCTAAGATATATTCCTAGGAGTAGGATTGCTGGATCGTATGGTATTTCTGTTTTTAGCTTTCTAAGGAAGTGCCATTTCATTTTCCAAAATGGTGGTATCATTTTGCATTCCCACCAGCAGTGCATAAGAGTTCCGAACTCCCTGCAGCCTCTCCAACATTTGTTATTTCCTGTTTTTTTGATTTGTGCCAGCAATGCTGGGGTGAGATGGTATCTCATTGTGGTTTTGATTTGCATTTCTCTAATGGCTAGTGATCCTGAGCATTTCCTCACATGTCTGTTGGCCGCTTGAATGTCTTCTTTGGTGAAGTGTGTGTTCGTTTCCTTTGCCTGTTTTTTAATTGGATTATTTGTCTTTTTGTTGTAGAGGTGTTGGATTTTCCTGTACATTTTAGAGATTAGAATTTTGTCGGATTTGTAATAGCCAAAATTTTTTTCCTAGTCTGTAGGTTCACTTTTTACTCTTTTGGGGAAATCTTCTGATGAGCATAAGTATTTAATTTTTAGAAGATCCCAGTTATCTAGCTTATCTTCAGGAGTTTCTGTGTTTTTGGTTATGGTTTTATCCTGTTAATGCCGTGCATTTTGAATTAATTTTTGTGTATGGCGTGAAGTATCGCTCCTGTTTCATTTTTTTGCACGTGTACATCCAGTTTGCCAGGACCATTCGATGGACTTCAGGCCCTTGTCGAATATCAGGTGACCATAGGTAGATGGATTTACATCTGGGTTCTCAATTCTGTTCCATTGGTCAGTGTATCTGTCATTGTACCAGTACCAGACTGTTTTGGCTACCATAGCTATCCAGGGCTTCTTGCCTTTCCATATAAAGTTAATGATTAGTTTTTCCATCTCTTTAAAGAATGTTGTTGGTATTTGGATCGGGATTCCATTGTATTTGTAACTTGCTTTGGGTAAAATTGTTATTTTCACAATGTTGAGTCTACGTATCTATGAGCATGGTATGTTTTTCCGTTTATGTAGATTTCTTTTAGTTTCTTGCAGTAGCATTTTGTAGTTTTTTTTGTATAGGTTTTGTATGTCCCTGGTTAGATTTATTCCTAACTATTTTATTTTTTTAGGGGCTGTTATAAATGGTATTTTTTTCCTGATTTCCTGTTCATTGTTTTCTTTATCGGTGTATAGGAATCCAACTGATTTTTGTATGTTTATCTTGTATTGTGCTACCCTGCTGAATCTTTCTATTAGTTCCAGTAGTTTTCTCATGGAGTCTTTTGGGTTTTCTATTTATAGTATCATATTGTCTGCAAATAGGGACAGTTTAATGTCTTCAGTACCAATTTTGATGCCCCTTATTTTTTTTTTCTTGCCTTATTGTTCTAGCTAGGACTTCCAGCACAATGTTAATTAAGAGTGGTGATAAAGGACATCCTTGTCTTGTTCCTGTTCTCAAGGGGAATGTTTTCAGCCTCTCTCCATTAAGAATGATTTTGGCTGTTGGTTTTGTATAGATGCCCTTTATTATGCTGAGAAGTTTCCCTTCTATACCTATTTTATTGAGAGTTTTTATCTGGAATGGGTGTTGGACTTTGTTGAATGCCTTTTCTGCATTGATTGAGATGATCATATCACTCATTCCTTTTATATATGTGGTGAATTATGTTTTGAACCATCCTTGCATACCTGGTATGAATCCTACTTGGTTGTGGTGTATTATTTTTTGGATATGATGCTGAATTCTGTTGGCTAGAATTTTGTTGAGAATTTTTGCATCTGTATTCAGGAGAGATATTGTCTGTAATTCTTTTTGTGGTGTCTTTGTCTGATTTTGGTATCAGGGTTATGCTGGCTTCATAGAATGAATTCAGAAGTATCAATTCCTTTTCTATTTTCTGAAATAGTTTGAGTAGTACTGGTGTAAGCTATTCTCTGAATGTTTGGTAGAATTCTCCAGTGAAGCCATCTGGGCCAGGGCTTTTTTTTGTTGGGAATTTTTTAAATACCTTTTCAGTGTCTTCTCTTGTTATGAGTCTGTTCAGATTTTCAACATCATTTTTTGTTAGTTTGGGTAGGTAGTGTGTTTCTAGAAATTTGTCAATTTCCTAGACGTTTTCAAATTTGTTAGAATATAGTTTTTCATAATACTGTGTTGTGATCCTTTTTATTTTTCTTTGGGCCAGTTGTAATGTCCTCCATTTCATTTCTTATTTGGGTTATTTGCGTCCTCTCCTGTTTTTCTTTTGTCAACTTGACCAGTGATTTGCTGATTTTGTTGATCCTTTCAAAGAACCTACTTCTGGTTTTGTTAATTCTTTCTGTTGTTTTTCTGTTTTCTCTTTCATTTGCTTTATGATATTAGGGAAGTTTTCTGTCAGCAATTCTTCAGTGATCCTCTCTGTATTTTCTGTTTTCTCCCCCTATTCTGAAACTCTGATCACTTGCAAATTTTTGGTTTTGATTGTATCCCACATAATTCTCAGTTTTCTCTGATTTTTCGTCAGAGTTATATCCAAATGTTTGTCTTCAATTTTGCTGAGCCTGTCTTTCATCATTTCAAACCTGTTCCTCAGCTCTTCTGTGACACTATCCATTTCTGAAATCTTGTTGTTTATCTTTTGGATTTCTAATTGTTGCTTTTGTATGATTTCCAGTTGTGAGTTTATTTTGGCATTTTGTTCCTGTATTATTTTCCTGAATTCTTCCTTTTTTTGTCTGCCTTTTCCATGAATTTGTTTATATTTTCCTCATTTTTGTCAGCTTTTTACTTCAACTCTTGGATATCTGTGAATATTAGAGATTTGAATTCCCTATCAGATAGTTCTAGTGCCTTTTCTTCCACTGGAAAGTCATCTGATGTTTTCTTTTGGACACTTGGAACCATCCTGTCCTGTTTTTTTTAATATGTTTTAATATTGTCTGCTGTCTTTGGGGCATTCGGTAGTTATTTTCTTCGTTTATTGGTTGTAGATTTGTTTGTTTCATTCTGCCTTTTTTTTTTATTTGGTTATGTCTGAGCAGGCAGGCTGTGCATTCTTTGTTGTTTGCTCATCTCTGGGCATGCTACTTTTCACCTCCTTGCCTAGTGGGCAGGGCTGTTCGCTCAGCTGTGGTGCAGCAGTGCAGATCCAGCTGAAGGGGAGGGGCTGGGATGCGTTTTTGGTGGCGTATACTAGGTCTGCCAGGGTGTGCTGGGAATCAGTGTAGGTCAGGTTCTGGTAGGCGTTGCCTGTGCTGCTCAGGGGTGTGATGTTCAGCGCATGGTGCAGGTAGGCAGGAAGGAGGGGGGAGGTTGTAATGTGTAGAGCTTAGATGAGTTTGGCAAAAAAGAGAGAGAGCAGAGAGAAACAGGAGCCCAAAAGAAACAAAGAAAAACATGCACAAAGGAAAAGAATAAGAGTGCTAAGGGAGCTTGCCATTGGAGTGTAGAGACAAGAGACTGAGAAATGGAGAAAAAGAAAGAAGAATAAAAAAGAAAAAGAGAAAAAAATAAACATTAGAAAGAAAGAAAAAAAGAAAAGAAAAGCCCCCAGGGATCCCACTGGTGCAGCTGCGAAGACCAGGGAAGTGGCTTCCAGGCTTCAGAGTACAGCCTGGCCAGAAGGGGCAGTGTTGTCACAAAGCATCAGGTATTCAGGAGACAGGAAAGGAAGGTGTGTTGGTCATCTAGTGCTGCCATAACAGAAATACCACAAGTGGATGGCTTTAATAAAGAGAAATTTATTTTTTCACAGTCTGGTAGGCTAGAAGTCCAAATTCAGGGCATCAGCTCTAAGGGAAGGCTTTCTCTCTCTGTCAGCTCTGGAGGAAGGTCTTCATCATTGTTAGTCTTTCCCTAGACTAGAAGGTTCTCTGCGCAGGAACTTCAGGTCCAGAGGACGCAGTCTTCTGCTGGTGCTTCTTTCTTGGTGGTATGAGGTCTCCAACTCTGCTTGCTTCCCTTTCCTTTTATCTCTTGAGAGATAAAAGGTGGTGCAGGCCACACCCCAGGGAAATTCCCTTTACATTAGATCAGGGATGTGACCTGGGTAAGGGTGGTGGTATGGTCCCACCCTAAATGCTGTTTAATGTAAAATTACAGTCACAAAATGGAGAACAACCACACAGTACTGGGAATCCTGGACTAGCCAAATCGATACACACATTTTTTGGGGGACATAATGCAATCTATGACTGAAGGTAGGTATAGAGAGACGAGAAACTGAGAAATGAAGAAAGACAAAAAGTAAAAAAAAAAAAGAAATGCCACCAGGGATCCCAACTGCTGAGCTCCCAAGCCAGGCATTACAGCTCGCCTAGAAGGGGCTCCCAAGCTGCGAGAGAAGAAAACAAAAACAAACAAACAAGATAAAAAAAAAAAAAAAAAAAAAGAGGAAGAAAATGTCCCCGGGAATCCCACCAGCGTGGCAGCACGGACTGGGGAAGCAGTTGCCCAGCTGAGCAGCTCTTCACAGTCTTTGAAGAAGAAGCAAAGCTAGCACATGGAGCCAGGTGTTCGAGAGAAAGGAGGGGGAGGTGGTGAGAGGCAGAGAAGAAACCGAAAGAATCGGAAAAACGAAACATCAGTAACAAACAAATGGCACTGATGGAGCTGGCCAGTGTGGGTGGGGTGCATCTAGACGGCATTGGGCTGGAGCCAGTGTCTCCCAGCCAAGAGACTGCGGCCAGCAGCAAGTGGCAAAGGTTGAGTGGGGGGAAGAAGGGTGGGGTGTGGGAAAGCGTATACGGCTAGTTACTGGATGTTCTGTCTCCTGCTAGGAGCTCCATGAAGCTGCTTTCCCATAGTCCGTGTCAGCTGCTGTCCAACAGGAGTCCAAGATGATGAATCTGTGCTGTGTTAGCTGATAGAGGACTTCTGCACATATCTCTACTCGCTGTCTGTTCTCTGTCAGTTTCTTATTCCAGTCGGTGCTTGGCTGTGTTTATCTTTTCATTAGACACTTAGGGTTCCAGGACTGATGTTTGTCTCTGTTTTACTTAGCTTTTCGGGTCTTTGCTGTGGAGGGATGGCGTGGTTCTTCTGTCCATAGTGCCATATTGTGACAATAGGTTTTTTTGTTGTTGTTGTTACTTACTGAGAGTGTAGAAGTTCAAGTCTACTTCGAAGCACCACAGAAGAAACGCCTGGAAAGGCCTACTTCTGAAATATCGGCTATTGAAAACCCTGTGGCAACTGGTACTGGTACTAGTACTGATGAAGATACTGAGCCTAAATGGTTGAATAATTTCCCCCAGGGTGCCACAGCTAGGATCTGATCAGAGTTGGAGTTTGGGCTCAGGTCAGGTTTACCCCAAAAAACCAAACCAAACCAAACCCATTGCCATCAAGTCAATTCTGACCGTATAGGACACAGTAAAACTGCCCCATGGGTTTCCAAGGAGCGCCTGGTGGATTCGAACTTCCAGCCTTTTGTTTAGCAGCTGTAGCTCTCGGCCACTATGCCACTAGGGTTTCCAAAGACCCTGTCATTTCTACTGTTCGTTGTCCTCTTAAGGAGACTTACTTATCCAAAGAGGAGGAGGGGAAGAGATGACATTTATTGAAAGCCCGCTGCAAGCCAGACACTATACTTAAGTGCTTTACCATTATCTCTCTATGCTTTACCATTATCTCTCTAAGCTTCAGCACCCTGTCGGGTAGGTACTGTTATTGCCTCTGCTTCACAAAAGATGGAACTTAGAGGTGTTAATTGCTTTGCCCAGTAAATAGTGGAGCTGGAATTCAGACAGTCTGACTCCAGAGCATGGGCTCCTATCTGCGGCACAAAACTTCCATGGGCCTGGAGACTTATCCTGAGCAAGCTGTTCATTGGAGGGGGATGACCTTAGTGGTCTAAGAATCCTGTGTCTGAATAATAGCATATGAATAGAATGTTGTTGGTTGCTTGTGGAGTTGGCTGTAACTCATGACAACCTTGTATATAACAAAATGAAACGCTGCCCATTCCTATGCTATCTCCGTGATTGTTGTTATCATTGTTAATGAGCTTTCTTCCAATCCTGATGTCACGTTCTGCTTCATATAGTTCAGCTTCTCAGATTATTTGTTCAGCATACAGTTTGAATAAGGTGAAAGGATATAACCCTGCCACACACTTTTTCTGATTTTAAACCACATAGTATTCTCTTGTTCTGTTCAAATGACTGCCTCTTAATTCACGCACAGGTTCTGTAGGAGCACAATTAAGTGTTCTGGAATTCTCATTCTTCGTTATTATCCACAATTTGTTATGATCCACACAGCTGAATGCCTTCACGTAATCAATAGAATATGAATAGAAACTGTATTTTCAGTGAATTAATAACTATTTGTAGACTGTTTTGTTTAAGATTATGTATCTAAGTGCTGTAAGATATTCAGAGATTCCGGGAAGTATAAGTCATGCCCAGCTCTTGAGTTTACAGTCTGGCTATGCATGTTACCCCACACAGGAGGGAGGGGTCAATTCAGGTCTGGGAAAGTTTCCTAGAGTGGGTGGTCTTTGTGTTATGCAAGGGTAAGTTGGGTCATGGAGGGAGGCGGAATGCACTGGGGTCAGGGAGAAGAGCCTGAAGTTAGGGAGAGAATGTTGACCAGTTGGCTTGAGCAAAGGAGGCCTTCCTAACTCAAGAGGGCTCTGGAGGCCAGAATTTGATTTTAGAGATGGTGTTGTGTAAGTCCTTCTATTGAAGTAGAAAGGTGTGGCCTGAGGGGATTTTCCAAGGCAACTGAATTCAGACTGTGTTCCAGAATGGGTGGGAGAGAAGGAGATGAAGCTGGAGATAGGTCTGAAGGGTTAGAAAGCTACTGTGAGCTTGCCACCACCAGTTAGCCATTGAGTTGATTCCAACTCTTGGTGACCCCATGTGTTTTAGACTAGACTGTGATCTATCAGAAGAAGATTGTTAGGCCTTTCTTCCAAGGAGCCTCTGAGTGATCTCGAACCTCCAACCTTTTGGTTAGCAGCCCCCCCCACATTAACAGTTTGTACCACACAGATTCCATTGTTGTGAGCTACTGGGTAGGAAATAGTTGAGGCTGGAACTGTCATTGGAGCTAGTTGGCTGTGTTCCTTTACCAGAGTTGAGAAATGCTGGGAAGAGAGGCAGAGATGCCAGGGCCTGCTGATGTCACTGAGGTGGGAGCTCAGAGAGAGGACAGAGAAACGCGGATTCAGGTTTCTATGGCTTTCATAGGCTTCAAGAGGGACATACTGTTAGTTTATTTTCCCCCATCCAGTGCCCAGAATGATGAATTGATTTGCATTTTTTTAAAGAAAACTCTCCACCTTAATTTGTTGTCCTAGCTCATCAGAGTTCCCATTCACTATCTTGTCAGAATGCTCCTTAGAGGCAAGGATGGCGAGACTTCTTCTTACATACTTTGGACATGTTATCAGGAGAGATCGGTCCCTGGGAAAGGACATCATGCTTGGTAGAGTAGAGGGTCAGCAAAAGAGAGGAAGACCCTCAACAAGATGGATTGACACAGTGGCTGCAACAATGGGCTGAAACATAACAATAACTGTGAGGATGATGCAGGACCGGGCAGTGTTTCGTTCTGTTGTATGTGGGGTCACTGTGAGTCAGAACCGACTGAACGGTGCCTAACAACAACAACCTTGTCATTGTGGTGAGCGAGCCCCAGGTCTGACCTGCACACCAGTTTGAGTCTGGAACTATCAAGGGGGTTGTCAGAATTACATAAAGGGGTTGGCAGTGGAAGTGGATTTTGACTTGGGTCCACCACGTCGTAGACCAATGTTGGCAGCTGTGGAAGGTCTGGCTTGGTGTGGGCTTGGAGTTCACTCCTAGTAGCCTAAGGCACAGGCAGGGAGGAGGAAGGAAAGCAGTGAAGAACTGGGGAAAGGAGAGGAAATGCCACATGCAGGACACAGCAGTGGAAGATGAGCATCAGTGGCCTTGCTACTTACCACTCTGTGGGCCTTGCCCCTGGTTGCTGTTCCCTGCCAGCTGGGAGGCTGTCTTAGGCCGGGTTCTCTAGAGTAGCAAAACCAGTAAAGCATATATACATATACATATACAGATAGATAGATAGATAGATAGATAGAGATTGATATCAAGGAAATGGCTCATGAGGTTTTTAGAGGTTGTAACGTCCCAAGTCCTTGGGGCAGGAAAGAAGCTTCTCCTGACTCACATAGCCGCAGGGGCTGGCAAACCCAAGATCAGCAGGCTGGAGAGCAGGGCTGTTGCTTACAGGCTGTGAAGATTGATGAATTTCAAGATTAGCAGGCAAGACCACAGGTAAGCTGCTAGCTTAAGTTCCAAGAACCGGAGGTCAGACGAACAGGAGCCAGCTGCAGGATCCAGAACAAACAAAAGCCCTAGCAAGGAGAGCAGGAAGGACTAGGTGGTGGAGGGTGGAGGGATAAAGGCTGTGGGGGTGGTGAGCTGCTAAAGGTGCTGCCCCCACCAGTACCACTCACCGCAGATCCCATCGTTGGGGTGATCACATATCAAGCCTCAATAGGGAAATGATCGCAACATTATATGACTGCCAAATCACTGAGAATCATGGCCCAGCCAAGTTGACACACGGTCTTAACCATCACAGGGGCTAATCCGACATTACCCAACACTGTACTTTAGGATCCTTCCCCTAATTGGAGCTATACTCAGAGTGTCTCAAGTTTTTCATTGCAGGGAACATTTTGAATAATTTCTAGATAAGTTGCCCCTGGGAGGGGAGAGGCTCTTTTTTAGCCTACTGTAAGACTGTCATTGTCACAGAAGCTTTGCTCATTTTTTCAACTTTTAGTGATGTGATGGGGTGAGTGATTGGTATGAAATGTAGTGATTAGAAGGTTAACTTTCTTGCATTTTTTTCTTTAATGATTAGAAACGAGAACACATTTGGGGACCTTGTCTTGCCAAGGAGGAATAAACCAAATCAAACCCGTTACCGTCCAGTTGATTCCGACTCATAGCAACCCTGTAGGACAGAGTAGAATTGCCCCATAGGGTTTCCAAGGAATGGCGAGTAGATTCAAACTGCCAACCTTTTGGTTAGCAGCTGAGCTCTGAACCACTGCACCATAAGGTCTCCCATAACAGAGATTAACTTCTCACCTGGAGAGAGTGATGATGAGGACGTGCCTGTCTAGGTGGTTGTACGTATGTCTGTGTGTGTGTTTGTCTCTCAACCTAAAGTTGCATAGGGTAGTTATTCCTGAGTGGGAGGGCCTATAATAATTACTTCTTAGTGCTTCTCATTTCTGACGCTTACTGTTGTATGAGGCTGGTAGTCTTGCTTTATGTTTGTTGAATGACTTAACTCCTCATGAATTGTTATTCCTCACAAAATGAGACCTAAAGGTGCCTAGGTATGGGCACAGTGAGCCTAGCAAAGCCTTTAATTACTCCTGTGGTGAAGAGGCTCTGTCCTCTTCCGCAGTGTTGGTAGGGTATTAGATGAATAGATGCTGACCTGAAATGTCTTTAGACCAGCGCTGTCTAGTAGAACTTTCTGTGATGATGAAAATGATCTATATCTGTGCTGTCCAATATGGTAGCCACTAGCCACATGTGGCTATTGAACACTTGAAATATGACTAGTGCATTTAAAGAACCAAATTTTAAATTTTCTTTAGTTTTTATTAAATTTAAATGGCCCCATGTGGCAAGTGGCTACATATTGGACAGCACCGCTCTAGACAATGGCAAGAGATAACTGGTTGTTGCATTTATAGGACTTAGAAATAGGTCCTTGGTAGGGAGACTTATTTATGAGGGGAGATATAAGACACAGGGTATACAAGTGGACATTAGTAATTTAATTTAAAAAAAAAAATAACAGTTGCTGTCAAGTTGATTCCAACTCTTGGTGACCTTCTCATCCCTTGTATATCAGAGTAGAACTGTGCTCCGTAGGATTTTCTTTTTCTTTTTTCCTATACCAAAATTTATACATGCATTGGTATGTGACCCTAATTGCTCTCCCCATACTGTGACAGCACACTCCTTCTTTCCACTCCTGATTCCCCATGTCCATTCAACCACCTTCTAACCCTCTCTGCCTTCCTTTGTCACCTCTGGACAGAAGCTGCCCATTTAGTTTCTTGTATCTACTTGAGCTAAGAGGTCCATAGGATTTTCAATGGCTGATTTTTAGGAAGTAGATTGCCACACCTTTTTTCCAAGGTGCCTCTGAGTGGACTTGAGCTGCCAACCTTTTGGATAGCAGCCAAGCACGTTAACTGTTTGCATCACCTAGGGCCTCCTAGTAAATTGTAGTTGTTATTAGGTGCCGTTGAGTCTGTTCCGACTCATAGTGACCCTGTGTACAACAGAATAAAACACTGCCTGGTCCTGCGCCATCCTCAGAATCGTTGTTATACTTGAGCCCATTGTTGCAGCCACTGTGTCAATCCATCTCGTTGAGGGTCTTCGTGTTTTTCGCTAACCAAGCATAATGTCCTTCTCCAGGGATTGATCCCTCCTGATAACATGTCCAAAGTATGTGAGATGTAGTCTTGCTGTCCTTGCTTCTAAGGAACATTCTGGCTGTACTTCTTCCAAGACAGATTTGTTTGTTCTTTTGGCAGTCCATGGTAAATTCAGTATTCTTCGCCAACACCGTAATTCAAAGGCATCAGTTCTTCTTTGGCCTTGCTTATTCATTGTCCAGCTTTCGCATGCATATGAAGCGATTGAAAACACCATGGCTGGTGCACATTAGTCTTCAAGATGACATCTTTGCTTTTTAACACTTTAAAGAGATCTTTTGCAGCAGATTTACCCAATGCAGTGCATTATTTGATATCTTGACTGCTCCTTCCATGGGTGTTGATTGTGGATCCAAGTAAAACGCAGTCCTCGACAACTTCAGTCCTAGTAAATTAGTAGGTAGCATGTGATTGTGAAATTAAATGTTGGAATTAAAAGAAGATTTGGGTGAGTTGCAGCTAAAATGGGCAGAGAAGTTTCTTAGAGGAAGATGGCATGCCTAAAGCTTCTTCACATCTTCTGGGATAGTGTCTAGGCAGCTGTAAATATTCCATTATTTGTGCACATAGGGAAGCAGTATAATATGGAATATTCCAGACTTGGGAGCCTTACAGATCTTTGTGAACATGCGGATAGGATACTGAGCTTTCTGAGCCTCAGTTTCTTCATCTGTGAAATAGACATAACGTTATGTTAAGGAGCTCTGGTGTGCAATGGTTAAGCACTCAGCTGCTAACCTAAAGGTCAGCGGTTGGTTGCTAACCTAAAGATCTGCTCCTGTAACGATTATGGCCTAGAAACTCTATGGGGAGAGTCTACTCTATCATATAGGGTCACTATGAGTCGGAATCAACTTGACGGCATACTAGGAATCAACCTGATGGCATACAACGACAACAACATTGTTATATTAGGAGTCTCTGGGTGGCTCACATGGTTAAGTGCTTAACTACTAGCTGAAAGGTTGGTGATTTGAACCTACCCAGAGGCACCTCAGAAGACAGGCCTGGTGGTGTACTTCCAAAAGGTCACAGCCTTAAAAACCCTGTGGAGCAGTTCTGCTCTGGACACATGGCGTCTCCATGGGTTGGAGTTTACTTGATGGCAACTAAGAACAACATTGAAGAACAACAGTTTCATGTTAGGAGTCCCTGGGTGGCGCAAATGTTTAAGCACAGCTACTAACAAAAGATTGGTCGTTCAGATCTACCCAGTGGCACCTCAGAAGAAAGGCATGGCAGTCTACTTCCAAAAAGTCACAGCCATTGAAAACCCTTTGGATACAGTTCTGCTCTGCAGCACGTGGGGTTGCCATGAGTCAGAATCTACTTGACAGCAACTGGTTTTTGAATCGTTAAGTTAGCTAACTTATACAGTGTATACGGATAGCTAACAGTTCATAGTAGGTTCTCAATCAATATTAGCACTATTATTGGGAGTAGACTTAACATGTGTACACAGAGGTCCCTAATTGTCTAAAACTGCATGGTTCATGTTCCTTTCTTTCATACCCACTTATGAGGGAGTCCTGTCTCTTCCCACAGTGATCGTCCTGAGATGTCGCAGGGAAGGAGTTGAGAGAAGACAGGAAGGGTGTAAAGAGGTAATACACAGAGGGACCCTGGGGAAACTGAGAATTGGTAATATGAGAAGTCCAGCTGTTTATTCAAAGGTCAGGGCCCAAGTTTATCAATGTGGATTGCAATCTGGAGAATTTCCGCTGTCATTCTCCTCCTCTTCCGGAAGAATATTAGACGGAGTTTACAGCTCAAACACACTTTGGGCTCCTGGACGTTTATTACATGGCACCTTGGGCACCTCTCAGAGCCAATTCCATTATCATTTTCCTTATATGAGTTCTCTGTTTACTTGAACATTTGAGGTTGATTTAGTATCTTAAAAGAATTGAACATTGTCTTCCAGATGTCATTAATTTTGCCTTTCTTATCCAGCATAAGTGTGAAATTAATCAAAAAGGAAAAGGAAATTAATAATATGTCGGTATTCACAATTCATCAGGAGACCTCACAGCAGGGGTGAAATTAACTTCTCTGAATTAATCCACACTTCAACAAATTAAAGTTATAGGACAGATTTGATTTATTATTTAGGAAGTGGTCCTTAATGCTTCCTGCTTTTGTAATTGGTTAGGTTAGATGACGGGTGGGGCCTGGTGATAAGACCATTCAGTATTGTGAGGCCACCTGAGGACCCATAGAAACCATTAAGTTGACTGTTTTTTTTTTCATATCTCATTTAGATAAATGAGAAAAGCCAGATGATTGATGCATACTTGTTTCGTGTCATTTGAAAAAGGTTTACCCAAACACTTGTAGTTTTGATCCCTATTTACAGTAAACTAAATTTGATCCCAGGTTCTGTGTTTTCTTGTTGTGACGTGGTAAGATCGGTTTCAAAGGCTACATTATTGTGAATGCATTATGGAAAAGAATGGAGTGTTGTAATTATAACTCTCCATTTTGGCTTTTACTGAGGTTGATAAAGGACAAGCTTTTGTGACTGACTTGTTCCTGTAATTACATCAGAAATAACAGGCAGCAGTCACCTTCCATTAGGGATGGGAGACAAGGAGACTTACTATTTAAGTGATCACATAAAGTGCGGAATGAATCATAGCCAGCCTCATTGTGAGGAATTAAAAATAGAAAGGAACAGTTGATATCATACTATAGCAGGTTTTTAAGGAACAGAAAAATGCCAGATAGTTTTCTAAGGGAGAAAGCTATCTGAAGTAATGTCCCAGCCCACATGTTAGTAGCCTGTTGGCAGTGGTCCTCAGACTTGAGCGTGCATCCTTATCACTGGAGGACTTGTTAAAACAGATCACAGACCTCATCAGGTGTACGTGAAGGTGGGGTTCTGAGATTTTGCATATTTCTAGCTTTCCAGATGTTCATGTTGCTGGTTCAGAGACAACCTTTGAGAACCATTGGGCTGCCGGAAAAAAATGGGTATCACTTGAAGATTGTCTGCAAAATGAACTTTTACCACTAATTCCCTAAAACCAGTTGCCATCTGGTCGACTCTGACTCATAGCGACCCCACGTGTGTCCGAGTAGAACTGGGCTCCATAGCGTTTTCAATGGCTGAGTTTTCAGAATAGATCGCCAGGTCTTTCTCCTGAGGTGCCTCTGGGTGGACTCCAACCTCCAGTCCATCCTTCTGGCTAGCAGCTGAGTGTATAAACCGTTTGTACCACCCAGGGACTCCGATGAATTCCCTAGTGCCTATTAAAATAATTTTGATAAAAATACAGAATTTCGTTTAGGTGATATGTGAGTTTTGTAAAGGGATTCTGCTCTTTGTGACATGGTCACCGAAAATTAAAAATGGTTGCAAACCTAGGTGAGTGGGCTCCAGATCTGGTTTCTCCATGTCTTGGTAAAATCTTGGATATATATACTCTGTTGATTAAACGGTGTTGTCTCTATAATCCAAGTTAGTGATGAGTCTATTTTTTTCTCATTTGTAAATCAAATGTGCTTCATCTGGGGACACACTGTAGGAGAACAGTCATTTTAACTAAGAGTATTCCAGGTCCCAAGCCACTAAATCGTCCTTGTTGTCACACCTGCCTGAAAAAATAGTTGTCAGCAAAGTGAAAGCAGATCACGCATCCAGCGCCACCAGCTGGTTTGGTTCCAGCTTGTGACTGGTTCTAGAACTCCCCTTTTATTATCCAACTAATTTATTTTCCTGTTAAAGCAACAGCAACCACACTAATAATAACCACTAACGTTGATAGAGGAGCCTTGGTGGCACAGTGGTTAAGACCTCAGCTGCTAACCAAAAGGTCGGCAGTTTGAATCCACCAGCCACTCCTTGGAAACCCTATGGGGCAGTTCTGCTCTGTCCTGTAAGGTCGCTATGAGTTGCAAGGAACTCGGTGGCACCTAACAACAGCATTGATAGAGGGCTCGTTGTGCCTCTCTGATACCCGACATGTGCTTTCCTTGTGTTTGCCCACGATTCCCCACCATCACTCTCTGAGCGAGGCACTTTGATGACTTCTGTTTTAGACCTGAGGAGCCGGAGACTTGGACTTCGTTGCAGTCACACCGTTTGTGAGGGCTGGAACCCTGCATTTGAGCCCAGGCAGTGTGAGCCAGTTGGGGGCATATCTAGATTTGATTATATTTTGGGCAACTTTAACTAGAGGCTTGATGAGAAGCCTCATTGAAGTGGAAAGATGCTAGAAAGTTTTAAAGTGTGATGAAACCAAACATATTTAAGGTTCACATTGTGTAACATCTGGTGTCAAGGACTGCTCTAGATCTTTGTGACTGGGCAGAATTTCACTGTGGGGGAAAGTTAACTGAGAGCAACATCCCCAACGTGGGATGAAAGTCATGTGAAGCCAGTTTTGTAAGTATAGGAGCATTTTCCTATGTGACTATCTAATGTTTAGAAGGAAAATAGAATGGCTTAAAGTTTATCAATATGGTCATTATTTGTTTATAGTGTGTATGACTAGGTGGTCTTATCACTTGAAATCTTGCCTCTAGACTTGAAGGTAATATTTTAGGTAGAACCATTGTTGTCAGCTGCTATCAAGTCGGCCCCTCACTTATGGTGACCCCGAGCACAACAGAATGAAACTGCGTGGAACAGTGCTATCCCCACGTTGGATTGTGGGTTGGACCATTGTGATCCATAGGATTTCATTGGCTGATTTTTAGAAGTAGATTCCCAGGCCTTTCTTCCTAGTTCTTCTTAGTCTGAAAGCTCCACTGAAACCTGTTCAGCATCATCACAACATGCAGTCTTCCACTGACAATGGGTAGTGGCGGTGCATGAGGTGCATTGGCTGGTGATTGAACCCAGGTCTCCTGCATGGAAGTTGAGAATTCTACCACTAAACCACCACAGCTGTATGAGCCATCCCGTTGCTGAAAAATCCATTGCTGTCCAGTGGATGCCAACTCATAGCGACCCTATAGGACAGAGTACTCCTTTAAACTACTTAAAGGAAGAAGCAGATGGAGCAGCTTTGGTGTTCTCAATTAGCCACCTTTGTCTTGGGCTGTGGAAAAGGAAAGAGGGAAAGCCTGCCTTGGGTTTCGGCCATGGTTATATGTAGCATACAGGATTCTGAGATTCTCTGTGGAGAGACACATTGTCCATAGGGAATAAGAGGATGAAAAGCTTGAGTGTAAACATTGAAAAGGGATCAACTGACAGGTTCCAGTGCTGAAGAGCATCAGGGCCTGGGTAAATGTGAAATCCACAGGTCTGGAACTGACCACCGGTCATCCCTGCATCGTCAGATCCCAAATGGGTACCGCACAAGTGGTCCTGTCACATGTACTGGTTCATCATGGCTTGCCTTTTGAGATGTTTTAAATGGGAGGGCAAGAAACTCCAATGCAGAACCCTAATAAAATGCTGCCCTAGAGTGCAGAGTTTGTCAAGGATGTTATTTGGTTTGCAGGCCATTTAAAATGTCTTTTATCCGAAATATAAATGAAAGAGAGAAATGTTGGTTGAAAACAAGAATTCCAGTTTTTTTCCTGGCTACTCTCGCACTGTTCCTTCTGATTGCTACCTTATTCCTCCTTCTAGATTGAATTACATTTCCATGATCTCTATCCACAAAGGTTTTCACAGATTAGGTATAATTAAGAAAGGGAGGAGAATGAAAGCATAAACTCTGGAAGAGATTGAGGGAGTCTGTTAATCCCCAGAAAAGATGCTTTTGGGTAAAAACTTGATGAAAATTAGGAAGGGAAAGGACCTCCATCAACATTTTCTCTATTTATAGACATAGCTAGAAAGGCTGTAAATTTTCATTAGTGCTGTATACTCGACTCTGCAGGAAATGATATTTAAGATTAGTTGAACATTAAAACTTTGCTGAGGATAAAAGTGAACGGCCTTTTGGTTTCTCAGCTGCCATGAATTTTGCTAATGCATAGAATCAAGGGTAATGCGACATTGCCTTTCATGTGACTTAGGGAGTAGATTGTCTGATTCTCAAGATAAAATCAAGATTGAGTTCTTAACTGGTGTTGGTATTACTAAAGAAAAAAAAGATCCAGAGTTGAAAGTGTTGGAAAGGGAAACGTTAATGAACTCATTAAAGAATTTTTGTGCATCATGAATATTCTTTGAACCTTGCAGTTTTACCACTGGTATGATTCGTAAGTCAACTACCACCCCTGCAATTGATGATCTCAGGTTTCACATGGAAAACTTGCTATATAATGTACCAAATGAGATGTTTATGAAAACATAGAGAAAGAGTTGATGTTATTTAGACCTGTGGACATGAGTGTTCATTCCATTAGCCCACGCCACTACATGAATGAGGTGTTTTGATGATGACCAAGATGCTTAGGATTGTTTTCTGGAAATATGTCTTGATGGCTGGACATATTGGAGTGTAACAACATTTTCTGTATCACAGTAATCCAATTTCAAAACCCATTCCTTTGCCTCCAGGCTATCTCAGATGGACTGTCACCAGTCACTGGTGAGACAACTCCAACTCATGGTGGCCTCACGTGTGTCCGAGTAGAAGAGTGCTCCATATGGTTTCAGTGGCTGATTTTTCAGAAGTAGATTGCCAGGCCTTTCTTCTGAGGTGCCTCTGGGTGGACTTCAGCCTCCAACTTTTCAGTTGGCAGCTGAGCCATTAACTGTTTATACCACCCTGAGACATATATATAAAAAGGATACCACATGGACACCGACATTGATTCTGTCTTTCTGTCTTTTCATTCTTCATTTGTTGTTGTTAGGTGCTGTTGAGTCAGTTTTTGACTCAGCGACCCCATGTGACAGAGTAAAACTACCCTGTAGGGTTTTCTAGACTGTAGTCTTTACAGGAACAGATCACCAGGTCTTTCTTCCTCAGAGCTGCTGAGTAGGTTTGAACTGCCAGTCTTTTGGTTAGCAGCCCAGGTAACCTTTGCACCACCAGGGCTCCTTACTCTTTGTTTAGTAGACATTTATTGAGCACAGGCTATTTCCTGGTGGTGGTGGATTCGGAATGACTGTATATTGAGCCAGCTCTCCCAAGCTGTCCCTACGTATGACCCTCTGGTGTTACCCAAAGTGTGTTGACGCAGACAAAAATGTTAATACTGTAGTTGTTTGCTGCAGACCTCATTAAGGAGGGAATTGGCTTCATTTGGATTAAAAATAAGAGAATTCCTGTAATCTTTCAGAAGAAAATGCTGTAACATACTCTTTCGTATTTCCTTAAGAATAAGGTAGACCAGTTGGTTAGTCTTCAGAAGCATGGTCTTTATTTTTTCTGTACCTTCCTCCCTCCCTGTATATTGAGTTCCTTTTCAGTTTCCTATTCTCTGCTGTTAATTTCCGTGAATATCAGAAACACACTGTGTATATATATTAAAGGACATGTATCCCTCCTTTTTATTCTGTATAACAGAGTTCTGTAGAGGAAAAATATTAGCTGTAGCAGAAGCGCATAGTAGATAGATTTCTGAAATGGCTTCTTACTGCTTTTTGTGGGTTTTATTTTTCAAGGTGAAGAGGCTACAAGTGATCTGTCAGATTTGAATGAACAGGCTTGTAATTTGATTGGCTTTATCTCCTGTTGTGAATGGCTTTGTTTTTGTGTTTTTTTAATAGACCTATTTTAAAAACGGTGTATATGCTTGAGACTATGTGTATATATTAATGGAGTCTAGTCCAGAAAACATCAGTAAAAGCATTGGGTTAATGCCTCCTGAGACTTGGAACAAAGACTTGCTGTTTTGTTGCAGATGCTCCATCTTTGCCAAATATAGCCTTACTCTTGTTGAACTAATAATGGATGGATTTGGATCCTAACAAGCAAGATAATGCAGTTTTTTAGATAAATGCCTCTGGGAGTTGAAGTGAGAGGGCCTCCCACCTAGCTATTTTTAGGTATCTTTTTTTTTGCGGGGGGGAGAGACTATCTGAAAAGGCAGTTGGGTTCCCAAAAAAGAGAAGCAAAGTTCATAGAGGCTCTTTGTCATCCTGTCTGTTTACAATGAATCAAGTCCTTCAGGAGCAGGAACTTAAAAATGTCTTTGTCCTTGTGATTTCAGGAGTGATTACTGTTCTAAAGTGGACATTGGAGGAGGACCCAGTAGGCCATGTAAGTACTATAGTAAGTAGACGCTCACCCTGTCTAAGCACAGAGCCCAGGATGCTTGCCCTTGGGAGGAAGAGGACCAAGTAGTTGAGTCACACGTTAGTGTTTGAAGACATCAAAATGCAGACATTTTAGTCCCAAAGGGTCAGAGGGATGGCTGTCCCAGTACCACCCCCAAGCTGGAGGGGATACCTCTGACTTACTGGTTAAGGCTTTTGGAATTAATCTTTAGGGGTAATTGGGCAAAAATGTTTTATCTATCTAGAATTAGCTAAGTGAGGGGAGCATAGGGCCATTTATTCATTCATTTAGTAATTATGAATGCATATTTATTGAGCTTGACCTTGGCCAGTTGCTGTCACATAGAAGGGCTGAGGTCTCATAGCAGCCCATTCACAACCTGACATTTAGAGGGTCATGATGGGAGCACAAGTAAAACTACCAAACTAGAGAGTGTGGCTACTAAGAATTGCACAACGTCTGAACTTTGTATTAGCGAACAAATAAAACTTTGGTTTGTTCATTTTGCTCAAGACGTACAATTTTCTAAGTCTCTAATTAAAAGCATATTTTATGGAGGGAGCAATTTTCTCAGTACTTCCTTGTTTTCAGCTGTCTGAATGGTGTGTAGGGCTTAAAACTACCACCCAGTCTCACCTTGAGAGACCTTGGTAAATCAGACCCTCACCTTGGAACAGAACATTTGAATTTCACAGGCTGATAAGATTTAGGTGTCAGGGTTATAGGGCCCACAGAATGAAACATTATCTATTCTTAACTTTGTTTCTTTTATGTATGTGAGTCTTTGAACGAACTTCATCTTTAACAACATCATGGGAGAAAAAACATGCCAGCAACCACAAGCAGACGAATGTCTGATGTGGATAAAAGCATTAATGTTAGCGCTAGAAAAATCACGTGGCCCTGTGACTTTTATCTGAGGCCTTTCTCTCTCTAACTGTCACCCTCAGAGTTCATCCTGCTGGGAGAAATCAGAGAAACAGGAAGTGCGCCCTTTGGACCCTCAAAGGGATTTTTAATCTCTAAAGATATGGGACTTTGTTTAAGATGCCACAAGCATATTTAATCCATCCCTCCTCCTCCCACCCCATGCATACACCCCACACACTACTTAATGAGAATGGACTTCATTCATTCTATCTTACAGAAACTGGCTTAGTGCTGACAGATAGGGAGATCGGTTCACTGCTCTCTGAGGGTTTCCAGGCATGGCGGCTGGAGGTGGCAGGCTGGCATTGGGGACACTTGGAGCTGTGTCTGTAGCCCCTGCCACCCAACTGCTGTGGCTTCTGCTGCAGGGAAGGCGAGTGTCTTTCTGCCTTTACTGAGCTGCGGTTTTCATGGCAGTATCTGAACCTCCCTTCTGTTCTCAGCTCTGCACTGTGTGGGTTTGACAGCTTCACGGGGCAGGCAGACGTGTTGGCGTCCATATGGGACTCCTGGGCTGTGTCTGTCTGCCACCAAATATGTTATCACTTTCCCCCTTGAGCACAGCATACCTAGCTGCCTTTGGAGAGGCCTCTTGGCTCCTTTGGGAATAACTACCGAAAGAGCAGCTGTCTGTCAGCCTCCTCCAGAGCCGTCGACTCCGGCTCTTGTCAACCTGTTCTTGGAGGAGTTCCTAAAGCAGCAGACTTCGTTGTTGTTGATATTTATAACTTGAAAGCCATATCACAGATGCCTTTACATTTCTTTTAATCCTTTAAATAGCCTTCAGGAGGTAAAGCACATGGTCTCTATACCTTTTGGCAACCTGTGCAGGTGTGAAATAGTTGGCTTTCTGAACGATGGAGAAGTGGCACCACCATTCATTCCCCACCATGCTGTAAAATCATTTTCCTTCTGATTTAGGTAGAAAGAAATTTTCCTGGCTTTATGCTTAGGTTTGTAACCAAAGCATCAGTTTAGATAAGGGAAATTATTAGCTTCGAAGACTGAATGACCCTTTCTCAGCTGCCAAAAAGCCTGTGATAAGAGAGGTTATTATGGGGAAATTTATGTTAGAAAGTGTTTCTCAAATGAGTAAGTAGATCCTGTACCTGGTTTTTTACACCCTAATGTCTCAAAGAACCAACTTCTAAGCTTTATTTTTTGAGACATGACTGGAAGAGAAAGATGCAGTGTTCCTGGTGAAATCAGTAGATCTTATTAACACATACTGCCGAAGAAAGCAGAGAAAGGCAGAAGGGAATCAGAATGCGTTTTAGTTCCTTGTGGGTCTGTCTAGCCTGTTAACTCTTTGAGGGCTGGGGTGCGCCCTATTCCTCTTCATTCCACCAGTGAGCAGCACAGCCTGGCACGTGACAGCACGATGAACGGAATGGATGGGGAAAGAAATCTTATTTTTAGGTAGAAAAAATTTCTTTTCATTTTCCCAATAGCACAGACATTGAAATACATTAATCAGCAAATCGAGAATATGGAATTTAAAGTTCATGAAGTTTTCCTATAGGTGTCAGAGGTGCATGATCTGGGAAGAGGCATATCATGGGGCAAGAAATGGGGACTTAGATAGACGGCAGGTCTTGGATGCGATTAAAAGGAAACACCTTCATTACCTGTGCTCAGATTTCTTGCCGTGGTTCCCAGGACATTAAAACCAGTTGCCGTCAAGTTGTCCCTGACTCATGGTGACCTCTTATGAGTCAGAGTGCAGCTGTGCTCCATAGGGTTTCAAGGCTGTGACCTTCCAAAAGCAGATTGCTGGGCCTTTCTTACGAGGTGCCTCTGGGTGGACTTGAACCTCCAACCTTCCAGTTAGCAACTGTGCACGCTAACCTTTTGCACCACCCAGGGACTCCCTCGGGATGTTAGTCATGTCATATTAAACGTTAATGCTTGATCTTGGCCGTGCTATGTGAAGCTAAGGGGGAAGGTCCTGTGCATGAACTTGTCTGGAGCGGAGCAGGGAACAGACCTGTTGAGCCAGCCAGCCTGATGGCAGCGACAGACATTGGCAAGATTGTCAGCTGGAGAATATCTGTCACCACTTCCCAGCTTGTTGCCTGTGCTACACATCAGTACTGAATCTCAGTCATCCTCAGAGTCCAAGAAGTGCCTTGGAACCTGAAACACTGCACTCTAGATAGTCATTACCCATTGGTAGTGTGGCACGGTGGATTAAACCCTGTTTCCCTCCTGGCCTAAGGGAAGGGTGGATCTCTAGGGGCAGAGGTCAGGGCCATGGGCCCAGCCACACCGCTCCTGCGTAGGCCAAACGTGGAGAAGCCGAGCAGATTTCTTCACAAGGGGTGCCTACTTTTGACTGCATCTAATCAGAACTCCCAGTGCATGGCAAACCAGTAAAAACCAACCAGTTGCCATTGAGTCCATTCTGACTCATGGTAACTCCATGTATGTCAGAGTAGAACTGTGCTCCATAAGGGTTTTAATGGCTGATTTTTCTCTTTTTTTTAATTGTACTTTAGATGATGGTTTACAGAACAGACTAGCATCTCAGTAAACAATCAGTACACATACTGTTTTGTGACATTGGTTATCAACTCCACAACATGTCAACACTCTCCCATTCTTGACCTTGACTTCCCTATTACCAGCTTTCCTGTCCCCTCCTGCCTTCTAGTCCTTGCCCCTGGGCTGGTGTGCCTCGTTAGTCTTGTTTTGTTTTATGGTCCTGTCTAATCTTTGGCTGAAGAGTGAACCCCAGGAGTGACTACATTACTGACCTAAAAGGGTATCCGGGAACCATACTCTTGGGGTTTCTCCAGTCTCTGTTAGACCAGTAAGCCTGGTCTTTGGTGGTAGCCGGGCACCATCAGGTTGTGCTGGACTCAGTCTGGTGGAGGCTGTGGTAGTTGTGGTCCGTTAGTCCTTTGGACTGATCTTTCCCTTGTGTCTTATTTTCTTCATTCTCCCTTGCTCCAGACAGGGTGAGACCAGTGGAGTATCTTAGATGCCTGCCCAAAGCTTTTATGACCCTAGATACTACTTAACCGAAGTAGAATGTAGAACTTTTTTTTATAAACTGTTATGCCAGTTGAGCTAGAGGTTCCCTGAGACCATGGTCCCCACATAATGGTTGGTTTTTCTGAATTACATCACCAGGCCTTTCTTCTGGGATGCCTCTGGGTGGACTCCAACCTCCAACCTTTTGTTAGCAGCTGAGTATGTTAACCATTTTTCACCAACTAGTGACTCCAGTGCATGGCAGGACATTTCAAAATAGCATCACAACATTTATTCTCTGGCTTTGCTTTAAAAAAAAAAAATTTTTTTTTGATTACTAAATATTTCAAATATTCAGACAAGTACAGAGACTTAATGCAGCAGTAACTCATGTACCTGCTTCATAGATTCCCTGCCTTTCTGATCTCGCTGATAAACCTGTTAAAATCCATTGCCCTCGAGTCGATTTTAACTCATAGCAACCTTATAGACAGAGTAGAACAACCCCATAGGGTTTCCAAGGAGCAGCTGGTGAATTTGAACTGCTGACCTTTTGGTTAGCAGCCAAGCTCTTAACCACTGGGCCACTAGGCTATGATCAAATGTAGTGTACATCTCCCTGATAGTACATGTCTTATTAACTCTGAAATTACAGGCCTTTTGAACTTGAAAGTTCTAAAAAATGGGGTCTGCCTGGCACCTAGACCTACATGGAGCCCCAGCCTACCTACATTCCGAGGAAGGTTGGCTCTACCTAATTCTGCCCTTACCTATGTTTTCATTTGTTCATTCTTTTTTGGGGGTGCTGTTCTGTCATTGCCATCTGCTTTTCTCTTCGGCTGTCTTCGTGGAGGTGTGTATGTGTTTTCAATCTTCTCTCTCTTGATCCCCTCCTCCAGCTGGTTCAGGCCTCCCTTGCAAGGGGTAATTCAGTCAGTCTTGTATGGCAGAGCTAATGCTATCTCCACATCCCATTCCTTTCCCATAATACTTCATCATATTTGATGCCTCAGACTACTTATCGAGTAAATAACCTCAAGTTTCTCCCCGTATTAGGTATAGGATTTCTTTACATATGTCGGATCTCCCTGGAGCAGAGAGGCGAGTGGCATTTTTCTTTTCCCTTTCAGGTTTAGAGTGATGGATAGACAGCGTCTGTCTGGCAGGCTAAGGCTCCCCTCGGGTTAATTAACGTGGGTAAAGCCCATTGACAGGTTTCCAGTCATTTCTCCGCTTGCTTTGGCTATTTTCTGGGAGCAGAGTCCCGTGCTATTTTAGCTCACAGACACATCGTTGTCAGATGACTGATCATTCGCTTCTCTCTTCCTTTTGGCGTGAGCCTCAAGACAGCTTACAGGAATTAGCATCCGCAGCTGACACACTGGAGGGGCTTGTGCAGATCGAACGCCACCCTTCTAGTGAGAGCAGTGCCACCTTGAAAGGAAGGCGAAAAGGAGGTGCTGAGCCAGAAGGATTGAGGAGAGCCTGGGGGAGGGTGGGCAGGAGGGATTAGGGAAGGGAGGGTGACAGCCTGGGGAATTTGGCTGAATAGCTTTGGGACTCTGGGTGGCTGGAGAAACAGAATGGTGTTTAAAAAATTTAAACTATGTGGACTACTAGAATAAAAATAAACTACTAGAAAAATGAAATAATAAAAAAAAGATTTATAAAATACAAGCCACCAATTTTATTATTAGATTCCAAGACATAGCAGTACTGTCAATTTGCTGTGTTGTTGTCGTTGTTAGTGGCTGTTGAGTTGGCCCTGACTTACGGCGACATTATGTATAACAGAACGAAATGTTGCCCGGTTCTGCACAATCTTCATAGTTATTGGTATGTCTGAGTCCATTGTTGTGGCCACTGTGTATTTTGAGTACCTTCCAACGTAGGGGGCTCATCTTCCATGTCCATATATTGGACAATATTCTATTGTGATGTAGAGTCTTCACTGGCTTATTTTCAGAGGTAGATCTCCAGACCTTTCTTCTAGTCGGTCTTAGTCTGGAAGCTCCACTGAATCCTGCCTATCATAGGTGACCCTGCTGGTATTGAAATACTGCTGGCATAGCTTCCAACATCATTGCCACATACAAGCCACCACAGTATGACAAACTGACAGATGGGCAGTAGAAAGGTTTCTGAAATACTTAACCTTAGTTTCTGTACTTATCTCTTCACAAACCAGAAGCCAGCACTTTGTGGCCTGGCACTGATAGGCAGGCCCGACTTGGAGTATCACTGACCTAAGGGACCTGGGGGTCTTAGCTTTGTTTCTGCCCCCATGTGCTGAGAGGCCTGGGAGCCCCTGACCTCTGTGGGCCTTGGTTTTTATACCAAAAAGTGATGTGGTGTTCACTACCCTGTTCTCCCTTCCAGGAAGCATGGTACCAGGAACAGGTGCTTGGTCCTGGGCCCCAAGCTCAGGTGGGCCTCCTTTTAGGGTTCTTTCTGGAAGGCAGCCTTGCTGTGGATTATCTTATACACCTACACCCTGTCAGACACCTTGACAGATGTCCTGCATTAGTGACCTTCTGTAACACATGGACCCCCGTGTTTGTGTGTGTGTGTGTGTGTGTAGGCATTTTACATTCAGTCTAAGTTTATTTCTCGCCCATCGTTTTGGGCTGGTGAACAGTTCAGTGCAAGGAAAGGGAAATGACCCCTTTTAAGAAGTGAGCAAGGTTCAAGTTGTTAGTTGCTGTTGAGTTGGCTCTGATTCATGGTTGCCTAAGGTACAATAGAACAAAGCATTGCCCGATCCTGAGCCATCTTTATGATTATTGGCATGTTTGAGTCAGTCGTTGTGGCCTCTTCTCAGTCCATCTCATTGAGGGTTTCCCTTAACCCTCTCCAGCCCTCCACTTTACCAAACATGACATCCTTCTGCAGCGATTGAACCCTCCTTATGACATGTCTAACATAAGTGAGTTGAAGTCTTGGACAATGTTCTGTTGTGATCCATAGGGTTTTCACTGGCTAATTTTCAGAATTGCCAGACCTTTCTTCCTAGTCTGTCTTAGCTTAGAAACTCTGCTGAAACTGTCCACCATGGGTGACCCTGCTGGTATTTGAAATACTGGTGCCATAGCTCCTATCATCATAGCATCGTGCAAGCCACCACAGTATGACAAACTGCCAGATGGGTGTTGACAGGTTGAAGGAGGCCCTGACTTTCTGAACATGGGGCCTCTAGGATCACCCTGGAATAATTTTCTTTCTAGCCCAATAGAAAGGGAAACACGTGGAGGAGCCAGCATGGGTAGTTTTTATGGCCAGGACTGGCAGTGGTTAGCAGCACTTGCCACTCACATCCCATTGCCTAGGACTCTGTCACCTGGCCACACCTAACTGGGATATGTAGTCTAGCTGTGTGCCCAGGAAGAAGAGAATCTGAATTTTGACGAACAGCTAGCATTCCCCTCATCCTCCTAGCCCCGTTTCTCTGATTAGCTTATCAGAATCTTGTTCGCTGCTGCTGCTTTTATCCAAACAAACTGATTTCTTCATCTGTTATGCCTAAGCGTGATTAGCGTCAGGCATTAATATTTATGCACTGGGGTAAGAAACAATGGAAAGAAAAGAGAATGGAAGTTGCTCCAGAATTAGTGGACAGTGATTCCACAGGCTGCAGTCTGCAGTTGGGATGGCAGATGCTGACTAGCTACTTAGAGTAAATTGCCTCTGTGCCCTTGGCTGCGTTTGAAACTTTTTTTTTAAATCAGGGTATTTATGAGTGAGAGTAATGCTTAGTCTTTAAAAAGTAAATAGCACTTAAGTGAGGGAAACCATTGCTGCATTGGTGCGAGGACAGCCAGTATTCCATGTTGAAAGGTTGCAGAGGTAATGTAATGTAACTTGATAAAAAACTGAAATAGCACTAATATCTTTATAAGTATGTTCTTTTTTTTTTCCCCCCTCTTCCTCTAGCAGTGAATGAATAAACAAAAACAAAAACCAACCCTTTAGAGGGCAGAAAGTGAGAATGTGAGGTGAGATTATGGGAGGTGGTAGTGCTGGTGGGGAGGTTCTTGGCAGAAGAGTTTTATGGAATAGTGTCCTTCCAGAAAAAGAGCCCTGGTGGCACAGTGGTGAAGCGCTCAGTTGCTAACTGAAAGGTCAGTGGTTTGAACCCATCAGCCGCTCTGCAGAAGAAATATGTGGCAGTCTGCTTCTGTAAAGATTTACAGCTTTGGAAACCCTATGGTGCAGTTCTACTCTGTCCTATAGGGTTGCTATGAGTTGGAATTTGACCTGACGGCAATGGTTTTTTTTTTTTTTTTTAAATTTGGTCCTTCCAGAAGGAGTACCTGGGTGACACAAATGGTTAAGTGCTTGGCTACTAACTGAAAGGTACCTTGGAAGAAAGACCTGGCTGTCTGCATCTGAAAAGTCAGCCATTGCAAACCCTGTGGAGCCCAGATGTACTCTGACACGTGTGTCAGAGTTGACTTGACAGCAGCTAGTTTAGATTTTTGGTTTGGTCCTTTTAGAGCTCGTGTGTAACAGGGTGTTAGGGTTCAGTCAGGAAAACTGAACAAGGCATTTCAAACCACAAAACCAAACCAAACCCATTGCTGCGAGTTGATTCCAACTCATAGCAACCCTATAGGACAGAGGAGAAGTGCCCCATATGGTTTCCAAGGAGTGGCTGGTGGATTCTAACTGTTGACCATTTGGTTAGCAGCTGAGCTCTTTAACCACAACACCATAAGGGCCTCAGGCATTTCAAACAGAGAACCTAATATAGGAAATTGGGTTCATGGGTGATGGAAGAGCTGAGATATCAACTAGGGTATGTTGTGGCAAGCCAGAGATTTGTAGCTGCAGGGCTGGAGGGGAGATAGGAGTTGGTGGTAGTATAAGAAGTGAAGCTGGGGCCCTCAGGAGACGGCTGTGTCCTTGGAGGAAATACCCCTGGCAGAGTGAGAGAGGAGGAGAGACCCTGGCTCCTTCCCTACTCTTGCCCTCCCAGCTTCTGCTGGTGCCCCCCATAGTCTGACCTACAGTGAGGCCAGTTGGCAAGGAGTTTAGGAGATGTAGTTCCCTGTGATCCACTGAAAAGGAGCAGGATGCAGAGAATAGATCTCTGAGCAAAAAGGCAGGTGACTGGATCAGAGGATATAACGTCTTGGTGAAAAGGACGGAAGGTAAGTAGAGTGAGCGATTGCTTCGGGAAAGAAACTTTATGAGTCTGGATTCTTGATCCCCTTGCCTCATGCCATATTCCTTCCTCTGTGGTTGTCTAGTACCACCTATGTTCTTTTTCCTGTTTCTGTTATGCTTTTTACACTGTGTAGTTTTTATTTAGATATTTGACTCCTTAGTAATAACTAATATTTGTTGAGTGCTCACTATGTACTAGGAACGCAGTGTTCTCAGCTCTTTGCCTGTGTTCATTTATTTAATCATCAAAGCTACACTGTGAGGTGGGTACTACTATTATCCCAGTTTATAGAAAAAGAGGCTGAAAGAAATAAAGGGCATCAAAATTGGTAAGGAAGAAGTAAAAGTATCCCTATTTGCAGAAGATATGATCTTATAAACAGAAAACCCCAAAGAACCCTCAAGAAAACTACTGAACTAATAGAAGATTTCAGCAAAGTATCAGAATACAAAATAAACATACAAAAATCAGTTGGATTCCTTTACACCAACAAAGAGAACTTTGAAGAAGAAATCACCAAATCAATACCATTTACAATAGCCCCCAAGAAGATAAAATACTTAGGAATAAATCTAACCAGAGACGTAAAAGACGTATGCAAAGAAAACTACAAGACACTACTGCAGGAAACCAAGAGAGACCTGCATAAGTGGAAAGACATACCTTGCTCATGAATAGGAAGACTCAACGTTGTGAAAATGTCAATTCTACCCAAAGCGATCTACAGGTACAGTGCAATCCTGATCTGAATTCCAATAGCATTTTTTAATAAGATGGAGAAACAAATCACCAACTTCACATGGAAAGGGAAGAGGCCCCGAATAAGTAAAGTGTTACTGAAGAAGAAGAACAAAATGGGTGGCCTCACACTACCTGATTTTAGAACCTATTATACTGCCACAGTAGTCAAAACAGCCTGGTACTGGTACAACAACAGATACATAGATCAATGGAACAGAATTGAGAATCCAGACATAAATTCATCCACCTATGAGCAGCTGATATTTGACAAAGGCCCAAAGTCTATTAATTGAGGAAAAGATGGTGCTGGCATAACCGGATATCCCTCTGCAAAAAACTGAAACAAGACCCATACCTCACAGCATGCACAAAAAACTAACTCAAAATGGATCAAAGACCTACATATACAATCTAAAACGATAAAGATCATGGAAGAAAAAATAGGGACAATGCTAGGAGCCCTAATACGTGGCATAAACAATACAGACCATAACTAACAGTATACAAACACCAGAAGAGAAACTAGATAACTGGGAGCTCTTAAAAATCAAACACTTGGTCATCAAAAGACTTCACCAAAAGAGTCAAAAGACAACCTACAGACTGGGAAAAATTTTTTAGCTATGACATATCTGATCAGTGTCTGATCTCTAAAATCTACAAGATACTGTAAAACCTCAACAACAAAAAGACAAATTTTAACTCTCTGTTAACCCAGAACTAAAACAATTCCTGAAGCCAGCTCTTCACACAAAGGTTGGACTGGACTATCGGACATAAAATGATACTCATGAAGAGTGTGCTTCTTAGTTCAAGTAGATACGTGAGACTAAATGGTCAGCTCCTGTCCAGTGGTGAGATGAGACGGTAGAAAGGGATAGGAGCAGGCTGAATGGACATGGGAAAGCCAGGGTGGAAACGGGGAGTGTGTGGTTACGTTATAGGGATTGCAACTAGGGTCACATGACAATATGTATATAAATTTTTGTATGAGAAATTAACTTGAGCTGTAAACTTTCACCTAAAACACAATTTCAAAGGAAAGAGAAAGAGGCTGAGACATGAAGTTAAGGAACTTGCCTGAGGGCATCTAGCAGGATTTGAACCGTGGCTGTCTGGCTCCCTGGCCTTTGCTCTTCACCACTATGCTCTACTGTCTTTTCTGTTTCATATTCTTTTCCACCCTTCTAAATTTACTATTGATGCTGCTGGAACCCTAGGGCTGTTTTCAATATTAAAACTGTTTGTTAAGCCAACAGTTCCCTCTGGTTGAGAATCACGATATGTATAATTTTGCAGTAAAGGTAATGATATTTAACATTTGTATAAAAACCTCCAAGTGTTTCTTACGACTTAGCTCACATAGTAATATGAAACATGTATTATATCTCGGGAGGTTGTGATTTGGTCAAGGTCAGAAGGTTAGACCACCGACTGTCTGTCAGTGTGTTGTACTGTGGTTGCTTGCATGTTGCTGCAATGCTGGAAACTGGCACTGGTATTTCGAATATCAGCAGGGTCACCTATGGTGGACAGGTTTCAGTGAAACTTCCAGACTAAGACAGACTAGAAAGAAAGGCCTGGCAATCTACTTCTGAAAATTAACCAGTGAAAACTCTAGGGATCACAATAGAACATTGTCCAATATAGTACCGGAAGGTGGGCCCCCTAGGTTGGAAGACACTCGAAATACACAATGGCTATAGCAATGGACTCAAGCATACCAATGATGGTGAGGATGTCACAGGACTGGACAACATTCTGTTTTGTACTTGGGGTTACCATGAGTCAGAGCTGACTTGATGGCAGCTAACAATAACAGCAACAACAAGAGATTTATAAAGTGGCAGAACAGAGACTCCAACCCAGGGCTCTCGTCTTCCAGTCCCTGACTCTTTTTGCAGTACCGAGGCTGGCTCTCCACTAGGCTCTCTGGAGACTGTTATTGTGCTTGCCACTGCTATTCTCATTTGCTGCTTCCTGTCTGTTTTGATCTAGAGAAGACACAGAGCAAAGTTAGAATTTTGTATAAAATAAGATTGCAAGTGAGAGACCAGGAATATTTTGTTCAAAATGACCATTTCCATATTTATAGAAAATATTTCATGGGGTGGAATGACCTTTTTGGAAAGATGCTAAATTTTTTTTCTATTCATTTGGGAAATTTTGAAAATAAGAAAAGGAAGGGAAAATAATTTGAGAAGGCTGCAGGCACTTTATCAGTGATATACACTCTTCCCTAACCATTCTTTTCTGCCTTGTTTCTTTCTCTAGTTTTCTTTATGCATTTAAATTTATTTGTTTGAATAAGACATAGATGTACATGTTAATAATTCAACCAGGAACCAGTTGTCATCAACTCATACAAGAGTAGAACTGTGCCTCATAAGGTTTTCAATGGCTGATGTTTTGGAAGTAGATCACCAGGCCTTTCTTCCAAGATGCCTCTGGGCAGACTTGAATCTCCAAGCTTTGGGTTAGCAACTGAGCATATTAACCATCACACCACCCTACAGAAACAAAAAAACCCATCCTAGAACTCCTAATAATTCGAAGGGTACTGTAAAAACTGTATCTCCCTTTCAGAGGCAAGCACTGTGCTGGATTTCTTGTGTTCTTTTCCAAAGGTGTCCTAAACTCACACCCCACTGATTGTCAACTGTGGCATTTTGTTCCTCAGGGGACATTTGGTAAGGTCTGGAAAGATTTTTGGTTGTCACATCTTGCGTTGGGGATGTGGAGTGTGTTACTGGTATCTAGTGGGTAGAGGCCAAACCTTCTGCAATGCACAAGACAGCTCCCCACGACGAACAATTCTCCAGCCCAAATAGTCAATAGTACCAAGGTTGAGAAGCCTTCCTTTACCCTCATATATAATGTGAAGGGCTGTCTCAATGTGTCAGGCACAAAAGCTTTTGTACCTGAACTTTGCCATTTATTTTGTGTCTTCAGAAGGTTTTTGTCTGCTTGGTTCTTTTGCTGCTGTTTGTGTTGTAGCTGCCTCCCAAGGGTGGGGTGGTGGCAGCGGTCCTGTCCAGGTATAGCTAAAATGGGGTGCATTGTTCGTAGTGACTAAAAGCAATAAAACTCACTTCAGCCAGCTTCTTTTCATTATCACAATGGGTGGACAATTCTAAACAATGCCAGTATTAAAATATTTCCTGGAGAAAAAAAAAAAACTTTGGTCAGTTGAAGTTCTAAATAATTGGTACTATTTTGAGTTTTAATAATGTGTTTAAACTCCAGATTAGCACACTTGTGTTGTTACTTATCCTTTAATAAACATTTAATTACATTCTACATGGGAATTAATTCAGAGAACTCTCAGTTGTACGGTTGGCCCCTGACACATGTGGACTCCGCTATGAGCATCACTTTGAGAATAAGTTCCTAACAATTCAGGATTGTTTGAGCTTGCTTTAGTTACCATTGCTGTCTCCAACCCCTGTGGTACAACATGTTTAAGAAGAGACTTAAAATAAATGATGTTAGCACAGTTCAAGATGAAGAAACAGAACTTGAGTTACTTCAGTTCTTTCATTCTCCATGACCCACTGGAGTTTTTTTTTTTTTTTTTTTGCATTTAAAACTTGAAATAGTGCAAGAGTGAGAACTGTGAGGTATCACGTTTGGTAAGCGCAATTTTTAATGCATCTGTGAGCTATTTTACTGAATTTGAATAACTTTAAAATTGACATTGATTCTTTTTAAATAGTTGTTTTAAAACTGAAGAACGATTCAAGAAAACGATTATTGATTATGGCATGGTTATTCCTGGAAATAATTTTGTCATACAGAGGAGGGAATGTTAAATAGTGACCTGCTCTTGGTATCACACACACTGTTAGAATGGTTGAGACAAATGAGTGGAAGAGAATGAAAGCCGGCCCAGTAAAGCGATTAGTTATTTCTGTTGCTCTCATTTCTGTCCATGTGAAACTGGTGCCCTTTCAAAAGCAATATAGACTTGAAGTTCTTGGCCTCCGAGAGAGCAGTTGTATTTTTTCTTCCCTCAACTTTTAAAAACGTTTATTGATTTATACATACAGAACAGTGCACATGTCGTAAGTGTACCTGTTGCTGTCAAGTCGATTCCGACTCATAGCGACCCTATAGGACAGAGTAGAACTGGCCCGTAGGGTTTCCAAGAGTGGCTGGCTGGTGGATTCGAAATGCTGACCTTTTGGTTAGCAGCCGAGCTCTCAACCACTGTGCCACCAGACCTCCATTTTGTAGGTGTACAGCATGATGAAATTTGTCACAAACTGAACACGCCTATGTAACCAGTACCGGGTTCAAGAAACAAAACATTTATAGTACCCAGAAGGTCCCTGGGTGGCGCATGCAGTTTGCAATCAGCTGCTTAACGTAAAGGCTGGCGGTTTGAACTCACCTAGCGGTACCGCAGAAAAAAGGAGCAGTTTTGCTCTGTAACACATGGGGTCGCCATGAGTCATAATCGACTTAACAGCAGTGGGTTTGGTTTTTTGGATAGTACCCGGAAGCTCCCCTGTGCCCCCTTCCAGTCGCCATCGTACCATCCCCATCCCCAGAGTAACCACTACCCTGACTTTTTACAGCACGTATCAGTTTTGCCTGTTCCTGTGTGTTACATAAAGAATTATGCAGTACATACAGAGAAGACTAATTTTTAACCCATGTCTTGGTGTTGATTCTGACCGGAGACCTTTGAAACGTTCTGAAGCGTGCCAGTTAAACACCATGGCAGCTTTCGGTGGTAGATTAACAAAACTTCTCTGTCTCATGCTTGGCTGCACTAATGGAAACATTGGTCTTCAAGGTAATAAAATTCATTATGCTTGTTTCTGTAATGAAGGAAACATCCAATGTAATTGTGGTATTACTGGTCGGGCTTTAAAATTTTATCTGGAAGGCAGATAATTGTATAGAAATTAAATTGGAGTTTGTGTGTGTATTGAAGCAATCAAGTTCATTTGAAGCTAGAGTAGCTTATAGGCTTGAAGTGTGGTCAATAAGATGGATATACCGTATAGAAGCTTATAATTGGATTTGGGCTGGAAACCATAGCATTGCAGTGCAATTTTATTATATAATGTGTTATATTCAGAGTACTATTTTCTGAGTAGTAAGTGTGTCTTGTCTGTAGGGATTGAATGGATGGAATGTTTAATAGTTGAAGTTTGGATCGTGGGCATCTGAAATTGCCCTTCACATTATGAGGAAATTCAGTTCTCAGTTTGAAGGTGCTTGGGAATGTTGAGTTGTTAAATTAACTTAAAACAAGTACTTTTAAAAACAGCTTTTTCTGCAGCCATCAGACACGGTGAGAATATGTGCTCTCACTCCTTTGTGGAGCTGTCAGAGGCTGGCTCGTTCATGGTGTGCCAAGGCGGCCAAGTTTGGAGCTTGATATGGCTCCTACCGAGGTGTGGTGTGCACAGCAGGCCTCACGGGACTGGAAAGTGTTGGCCACGAGGCTTCTCTTGCTTGCAGCAGAGATGAAAATGAACAGTTCTACCAAAATTGCTAAGTCAGGGATGTTTTCCCTCGGAAGCTGCTCTTTGCTCACTTAATTTTTCTCTCTGTTAAAGGCATTCTCTTCTTCCATGGCTTCTAGCCCTCTTTTCAAATGAAAACAGGGAAGAATCTTATATGGTTTATTCTTTGAAACTTAGTAGTACCGAATTGCTCCATCTTCCGATTTTTTTTTCTTTTCCATTTTCAACCCTTTTGTCTCTTGGCTAAGATCACTGGGTGTCACAAATGGTTTGTACTCAATTGCTAACCTAAGGTTGGCGGTTCACCCACCCAGTGGCGCTGGAGAAGAAAAGCCTGTGATCTGCTTTCATGAAAGATTATAGCTAAGAAAACCCTACGGAGCAGTTCTGCTCTATAACACATGGGATCGTCATGAGTTGGAATTGACTCTGTGGAAACAGGTTTTGGTTTTGGCTCCTAACTGACAAAGGAGAGGCCCTGCTTGGAAATAAAAAGTGGTCCAGGAAATTATATCTGAGATAGGAATGGGATCATGTCACTCCTGGAATTGAGGTACTTCAAAGTCACCCACTGATAGAACAGAGTCCTAATCCTGCTGTGGCATTTGAGGCCCCTGGTCAGCTTGTTTTGTCTCCCCAGACTGGCCTGCCTCCCACATGTCCCAGGCATACGGGGGACAGTGTCCTTGAGTGTTCACTGGTGCCTTTACATCACGTATGCCTTATTCTCCCTCCTGGGGATGCCCTCCTCCTCCGTTTTCTTTTCATCCTTCCAGACTCATTCCAATTTTCCCCTTTCAGGGATGCCTTCCTCGATCATCCTGGATCAGATGCGAGGTGTTTCTTCTGTGTTTTAGAATAACCAAACCCATTGCTGTCAAGTCGATGCCGACTCGTAGCAACCCTGTAGGACAGACTGGAACTGCCCCATAGGGTTTCCAAGGCTGTAAGTTTTTACGGAAGCAGACTGCCACATATTTCTCCCCTGGAGAGGTGGATGGGCTTGAACTTCTTACCTTTCGGTTAGCTGCCAAGTGCTTAACCAATGTGCCATCAGGGCTCCATGTCTTGGAATACCACATGCATATTATGCCCTGATGCACTCATGTACTGGTGTGTGCCCTACATCCCAAACAGTGCCTGGCACATAGTAGGTGCTCAACAAATCCATGTTGAATCAATGGATGGATTCCCCCTTTTAATTATAATTATCCACTGATATGTCTGTCATACAGTTGGAGGGCAGGGATCATGCTTATTCATTGTCACATGCTCAGTGCCTGACAGGTGCTCAACAAATGTCTGGTTGGGGAGCAGGCAGAGCTGGCCTGGGGGGAGAGCATTTTTGAGGCAAGAGAGAATTTTCCTTGTGCCAAGGTCACTTGTATTAAGTCTTTAATATATGGACAGAACCTCATCCTGAAGCCTTCTGGCCAGGGGTGAGGGAATCCCAGGATGTCCTGGGATAAAAATTACAACCTTTAAATCCGACTTCTCCCCTGTTTTCCAAATGGAATGCCTCTGTGTTGCAAAAGTGTTCATGAAAGCGTTCGTGTCTTCAGAAAAATGCTTCATGTTGATGTTGATTACTTTGCTGATTGCTGGTGCAGGGAAGCATCAGTAATATAGAAAACCTAAAAAAAGTAGGGTATGTAAAGGCAATATTAATTATCACCCTTTAAGGGAACTAATTGCCATTTTTTACATGATTGCTGTGTGCAACCCAGTGAAGGCTCTGTGTTGCATATCTGCTTTCATTTCTGCGGTAATTTTGATATGAGTGCTTACCTGGATTTTGGTACCCGGCTCCTTGAATCGTATCATACTGGTGTTTCTTTCAGTTGCCAGAAAAATGAATTAAGTAACAGGGTGGCACTTTCCCAATTATGAATCTTTCTTTCTCTAACCTACTCAGATCTTTGGCAATCACTTCTCTGCCAGTGGGTGGCCAAGCCAATAACCAAGGAAGAAACAAATCCTGCAGGAAAGGGGAGAGAAGCGAGTTTTTAAAAATGTTTTCTGCATCTTTTGGAGACACAGAGGACTGTGTCTATACTTGCTGCAGTTGCCTCCGAGTCCCATTGTTCCCAGTTTAGATGATGGGATTCCATGTTACCAGGATTCCTTTGTATTCTGCTGAGAGCCCATGATGCTTGGGGCTCTGCTGTGTTCATGAGTTTGAGGACCCCTGGGTTATGAGAAGGAGTCCCTGGGTGATTCAAGTGGTTAATATGCTCGGCTGCTTACCAAAAGATTGGAGGTTCAAGCCCACCTAGAGGTGCCTCAGAAGAAAGACCTGGCGATCTACTTGTGAAAAAATCAGCCATTGAAAATCCCGTGGAGCACAATTCTACTCCGACGCACATGGGGTCTCCATGAATAGGAACAGACTTGATGGCAACTGGTGATTTTATATCCAGCACCGTTCTAGGCACTGGGAATACAGAGGTAAGTAAAGACAGACTTAGGGAGAAATGAGCTTACCATTTCAGGTGGAGATAAAGACTGCAAAGACAAATCAAATAGGGCACGTCAGTTGCCATTTTAGATTGGCTGGTCAGGAGGCTGCTTGTGGAAGTGATGTTTGAGTAGAGACTTGAGTGGTGGCAGAGATCCAAGGCAGTATCCGGAGGGAGAGGAGTTCCAGAGGGAGAGGAGTTCTGGGAGAAGGAGGGGAGGGCAGAACGTGTAGGGGCTCTGAGGCAGGAACAAATTGGACCAAGCTCAAAAGCCCTGTGGCGAGTGAAGAAGAGCAGGGCGATGAAGTTGGGGAGCGAGTTGTGCCGGGACACGGAGAGCCTTGCTGAGCATTAGTGCAGAGTTTGGGTTTTATTCTCATTGTGATGGAAGTGCTTGGAGGGTTTGGAGCAGGAGGATGACCTGACCCAATTTATATTTTATAAAGATCATTCACTGTGTGGAGAGTTGGCTGTAAGGGGCTAGAGTAGAAGCAAAGATGCCAGTTAAGAAGGCATGACCATTGTCCAGTGTAGAATGATGGTGACATAGACCCTGGGAGTGGGAGGAGGAGGATGGTAAGGGCTTTGATCCATCATCCATCAGGTCAGAATGATCTTGTTCCCCTACTTGTCTGACATCATCTCCTGCTACCTTCCCCATAGTTTATTCCACTCCAGCCACACAAGTCTTCTTCTACTTCCCCAAGATCTTTACGCTTTAATTATTTTTTTTAATATCATTTTTCATTTTCTGAAATACACGTGTGCATACACACATTTGTTTGGTTTGTATTTGGTCTCTCTTGCTGACGGCACCGTGAGGACAAGCAGGGACTTTGTCAGATTTATCACTATGTCGTCCCAAGTGCCCAGAATGCTGCCTAGCACGTGGAAGATGCTGAAAATATTTATTGAATGAAATGGAAGGACAGCCAGCTGATGCCACCATGAGTGCCAGAGGTTTTAGCTGCGGGGCTAAACACACTGCAAACAGCAGATTGTAGTATCAATTTAATAAAAGTATAAAAGTAACACTTTAGAGGTTTAAATAACAGGAAGAAATGGAGGAGAAGAAGGATTTGTGTCAACCAGGGAGGGGTTGCCTAGGTGGAGGGAGATGGTAACGAGAAGGAACAACTTCCAACTTACTCATTTATTGTGGTGAAATTTGTCACTTTCATTTGTATCCGGTACCATCCAGCTGTTAATTTGTGTTTTTGTTGGAAAAGACTTTCAGGGAAACAGTTAACCTCCCCCAGTGCTATCTGTTTTCTCAAAATTAGTTTTCCTGAGTTGCAGTCAAAGCTGAATAATTGTCACCAGGAAGTACACGTTCTTCCCCAAGGAAATCAGCATGTGGCCTACGGATGAGTGACCAGAAAATGGGAGCAAATGGGGATGGAGGAGAGCAGTGACACCTGGGCTCGCAGAGGGCAGGTGTCCAGCCATTACTGGTGGTTCGGGGGTGGCCTCTAGAGCCAAAGGAGTTTGTTTGGAACCCTAGCTTCTCTACCGTGCGGCCTTGGGCAAGTTACTTATGGTTTCTGTGCCTCAGTGCTCTCCTCTGTAAAATGGGAATTAACAACAGTAACTACCTCGTGAGATGTCAGTGAGGATTAAGTGAGTTAATGCATGTTGAAGGAACCATGTCTGGCATAGCAAGTATTCAAAACATTTTAGCTATTATTATTGTTATTATTAAATGGAAGAAGATTTCTAGTCATTAGCAGTTGGCATAAAGTTTAGCAGGTAAAAGTTAATGATATTTGGACCTGGGTATTGAACCAGCCTGCAGCACTTGAGTTAACTGGAAATAGGGGGAGGGAGTTGTATGTGAGATAGCAAAATACAAGATGGTGGCCTGCGAAGGGCTGCTGGGAGGGAAGGGACCCAGCTCTTTTCTTGTCTTGATGCTGTTGCTGTCTTCCAGGGTCAGGTTGAGTTTATGATTAGGGAGTAACATGTGATTAACCTCAGTGGTTCTCTCTTTCCTTTCATTAGAACAGCTTTAATTAGTCTCATGGTAATTAAGCTGTCTTTTGGGATTTTATAGTGACCTTCTATTAAATAGAGAGTCTTGGTGATGGCCTGCTTAAGCTCTTGGCTGTTAACCGAAAGGTTGGTGGTCCAAACCCACCAGCTGCTCTGCACAAGAAAGATGTGGCAGTCGGCTTCCGTAAAGGTTTACAGCCTTGGAAACCCTGTGGGGCAGTTCTGCTCTGTCCTATAGGGTCACTATGAGTCGGAATCGACTTTGGTTTGGTTTTGGGTCTATTAAACCCAAACTTTCAAAAATGTGGTTTTGAAATGATTCTGCGGTGCTCTGTATCAACACTAGCTGGTCATAAAACTGTCTTTCTGGCCCCCTCTGGGTAGGTGCCTCCCAGATCTGGATGGAGCTATGGATGGTCAGTCTTTCTGCATCCATTGTCTTTGACCACTGAAGACCAAAGAGGTCTGGTGATCCACAGGCTTGTGGTAAGATCTTTTCTTTGGTCTTCTCAGTGGTCATTAGTGAATGCTTATCTCATTTCCCCATTTGTTCTTTGACTTCTGTAGTGAGTATGGTTTTATAGTGCATCTCTTTGATTCTCTTTTTTTCCTTTGGTACTCCAGGATACTCACTGGAATGTTGCAGTACGAGCTTGTCCCTGCAATTATAGACTGTTTCCAGAGACTTTTTCATTTTTCCTTAAGAATTTGTACTGCGCACAAACTTCTATGGAGTGGCAATGCCCAGAAAGGCTTATGAGGGTCTGGTTAGCGTCCAGGTGGCTGAAGCGGATGCCTTGACCAGACACCAGGCTCACAGGAGGCTCTTTGCTTCCAAATCCCTTTTTTTTTTGGACACAAAATGAATAAACCCTTTCATGTGGTTAACGTGACTAGGCAAATGGTTTCATGCCATGCTAATAAATCTAGGCCACTTTTTGGTGAATGAGTCATTGGGAAGCTAATAGTCTACTTTTAGATATGGTTTGCTAGAACAGAGGACTGTGTCCACCACTTATGGTGATGTTGAATGAGGGAGTTAAGTTTAGGGTGTGATCAGCAGGATGTATTTCCAGTGATCTCTCCACCAGTTGTTAATCTGATTCCTTCCTTCCATTCTTCCATTTAGTTTATCATATGGCTGTATGGTGTTGTGGTTAAGAGCCTGGCCTCTCAAACCCCAGTTCCTCCAATAACCAGCTGGGTGACATTTGGCAAATTAATATTCCTATGAATCAATTTCCTCATCCATAAAATGGGGTTAAGAACGTAGTCCTACTTTAAATATGTAAATCAGTGTGCCTGGGACATAGTAAGTGTGCAGTAAATGTGACTGTGGTTTTTATTAGCAGTAGTCATTTGCATCTATCTAATTGGCAAAGATTTTTTTAAATGACAATAAAACATAGATAATGAAAACTTTGGTGAGAACCTGGGGGTATGGGCATTCTTACACCTTGCTAGTGGGGAGCATAAATTGGTACAACCTTTCTGTAGGAAAACTTGGGAATATTATTACTTAAAAAGCTGTAAAAATCCTCTTATTAATTGATTCAGTAATTCCTTTATTCAGAAGAAATATATGAGATTGTAAAGGTAGGAGTGAAAGTTTATTGTTGTGTTATTTTTAATATAGAAAAATTGAGAGTGAAATGAATGCCCAAACAGTGTGGAATTATTTAATTAAAACATGTTATCTATGTCTAGTGGGGTGCTATTTAGCTTTTAAATTGGGGTAAAAAATATTTACTCTCATGAAAAATATTTAACAAGTATTATTAAAATATTTAACAAGTATTATAAAAGTAGGCTACAAAAAAGCAGTGTAATATTATTTTTGTGAAACACACACACACATACACACAAACCAAAAAAACCCAAACCTGTGGTGTTTTGCTCTTGAGTCGATTCCAACTCATACTGACCCTATAGGACAGTATAGAACTGCCCCATAGGGTTTCCAAGGAGCGGCTGCTGGATTTGAACTGCCAACCTTTTGCTTAGCAACTGAACTCTTAACTGCTATGCCACCAGGGCTCCATATATATATGTGTGTGT
>NW_004443969.1:8149024-8189230 GCF_000243295.1 Trichechus manatus latirostris
GCTTATATATATAAATGTGTGTGTGTGTAAATATAACAAAGTCTTCCCAGTTGATATCTGCAGGTAGTGGAATGATGACTGATTTTTTTATCTGTTTTATTTACATACTTTTATTATTATTTTTTTTTCTGGAAACACTTTTTAAAAAAAAATTTTATTGTGCTTTAGATGAAGGTTTACAAAACAAATTAGTTTCTCATTAAACAATACACGTATTGTTTTGTGACATTGGTTGCCAACCCTACGACTTGTCAGCCCTCTTCCCCTTCCCCACCTTGGGTTCCCCATTTTCATTCGTCCAGCTTTCCTGTCCCCTCCTGCCCTCTCATGCTTGCCCCTGGGCTGGTGTGCCCATTTAGTCTCATATACATGGTTGAGTTACATGTATTATTGTTTGTTTTATGGGCCTGTCTAATATTTGGCTGAAGGGGTGAACTTAAGGAGTGACTACAGTACTGAACTAAAAGAGTGTCCAGGGGCCATACTCTCGGGGTTTCTCCAGTCTCTGTCAGACCAGTAAGTCTGGTCTTTTTTGTGAGTTTGGATTTTGTTCTGCATTTTTCTCCAGCTCTGTCCGAGACCCTCTCTTGTGATCCCTGTCAGAACATTCGATGATGACTGATTTTTTAATTTCCTTGTGGTTTTCCAGTGTTTGCCAAATGTTTGGCATTGAGCAAGAATTATATTTCTATTAGGAAAAAAAGGAGCAATTTTACTTGGAAAAAGAAGAATCTGGTTGGCTATGAGGCCCAAATGGTGCAATCTTGAGGGACAGCCCTGCAGTGGCCTTTATAGGGACTCCCAGCACCTAAGAGTTGGCTGTGTTCTCCCGTGTGAGAGTCTAGACAGCTGCTGGCCTTGTGCCCAGGCTGTGTGGACAAACCCCAGAGCCCTTCTGCCCCAGCCAGACTCCGGAGTTGTCCTGGGTTGAATATCAGCCCCTCCAAGTCTTTGGGCATCAGTTGATACAGAGGTGTCTCCCCACAAAAAATGTGCAACCTCTGCCTGTTTTACGTGCCCAACGTCCTTGTAGTTTCTTAGAGTTTCTAGCCGTGGTCCAGTGGAATTTGCTGGGAGTCCTGATAGCTGGGAGGGGATTGTTTAGACAGTCCTGATGAAAGCTGGCTTCTGCTGGATCCCATTTTTGGATCCTCTTTTTCAGTCCCGTTAAGTCTCCTGGCGTTCCTAACGCAGACATTTATGTCGTTGTCATTTTGTGCATAAAATTTTGAAAGGGTATAAATAAACTTGCTCGCTGCTCAGAATTGATCCAAGCAATATATCTTCTGCTGGACATGGGTGCCAGATGGCGTTGCACCTCCTGCTGGGTTAATGAATAGGCATTTGCTGAAAACCTTGAGTTGCTCTTGAATAGTTCTGTGCACCTTAAAACATGAAACTCCGCCTGTGCCAATTTGCGTTTGGTTCTTTTACTGTCCCTCTCTCTTTCAATTTTAGGAAGGAAAAAGAGGTGGCAGTGTCTTTCTGGAACAATTTCCTATGATTTGAATTAGTTTCATTGCTAGTACTGTTTCATATATGCATTCTTAAGTAAATATATGTTGTGCAAACTTCCGGGGAGACTAAATTTATTCTCAGAGCTGTCTATGATTGTAGCTTTAAAATACAGTAGTTGTCTTATGTTAGGTGGAAAAGGATACTTGTAGATATTAGTGTGAGGGGGTACTTCTTGATTATTCATTCTTGCTACAACCTTGGGCAGTTGTATAAGAAGGCAGATAGTATAATATTGTTTTTGTTGTTAGCTGCTGTTGAGTTGGCTCTGACCCAGTGTGATCAAACCATTGTGATCCATAGGATTTTTACTGGCTTCTTTTCAGAAGTAGATCACCAGGTCTTTCTCCTAGTCTGGAAGTTCCACTGAAACCTGTTCAGCATCATAGCAACATGCAAGCCTCCACTGACAGATGGGTGGTGGCTGCGCATGAGGTGCATTGGCCGGGAATTGAACCTGCATTTCCCACAAGAAGGTAAAAAGTCTGTCATTGAACCACCACTACCCTCTACTACCTCTTCAGAAGTCCCCCTGTTAGTTGCTCAGTGCCTTGAGAGTAAGATGTCTGTCTGTGTGCAGTGCAGTAATACATGTTTGAATCAGTCTAATCTTTTGCTGCATACTAAGAAACTAGTGATGGGGATTGTTTAGAATCCAGGAGTTTTGGTGCCTGCCAGCATGAATTCTCTCCCAGGGGGGTGTAGATAACCTCAGAGTCCAAAACCAGTTGCTGTAGAGGCTGACACATGGCCGCTCCATGTGTGTCAGGGTAGAACTGTGCTCCATACGATTTTCAATGGCTGATTTTTCTGGAGAATACAGTCTTGCTCCAGTCACTTGAGCAGCTTCTGAAATCCTACCTCCTCCATCAAGCCTTTCTAGAAAGTAAGGAGTATCTTCATGCTTTCCCCCACTTTCTGTACTGATGATCAGCTGAGACACTGATAGAATATGTTCCATGAGTGTTTATGCATCTCCTCAGTATTAGTTGGTATTTTGTGGTTCAGCAGGCCATATGCCACAAGAACCTCACTCCAGGATCCTGATGAAGAGGCTGTGTTTGGGTGCTGTTGTATCAGTATCTCCGGCAGTCTTTCCTCATGGTCTGAGTGTGTTGGTCAGGCTCTTGGGGTCCAGCAGGATTTTATTAGTTACTGTGGCTGTGAGGGTCCCATATCTACTTTATTTTCATGGTCTCTGCTCTGAAATATCCAGAACACACTTGGTATTGGGGTCATGTATAATGGAGGTTGTTAACTTCCAGGACTGAAGCACTCTTTGGAATATTCCTGCAAACAGTTTGGATTCCTTCGGGTTCCCTAAACCCATGGCTCATTTCTCACCCACCCAAGAGGGTAACTTAAAGCTGAAACTTGACTCAGGAAAAGTTTCAAGTATGAATTTCCTGTTTTGAGGAAGGACTTAATCTTTTTAAAGGTTCTGCAATAGTCTTTTGATTTTAGTCTGGGCATTGTGTGCAACTATTCTACCTTTTTTATCCCATTAAGTTAAAGTATAATTTCCTAGAAATTACAGGGTGTGTGTGTGAGAATAAAGATCCCAACACTTGAATCATGAAGTCAGAAATTCCCCACAATACCCTGTGCTTATTGCCCTTCTGGGATGTAGCATGTGGTTTTATAATTCACGTCTGTAGGTCTCTGTTCCCCTCACTAACTGTGAACTTGTGGGATGAGTTTCCTTTAGCTTCATTCATTTTTGAGTTCCTAGTACTTACTGCATTGAGTGAATCCCATTGTAAAGTTTTCCTAGATCCTTTTGAATGTCTATAATCTTTTCTGTATTTGATGCCTGGCGTGTGTGTATATGTGTGTTGGGAAGAACGGAATGGGCTGGATGATCTCATTTCCCATAGTTGGTTTTATTTGTGAAGATTATATTAAGGAGTGAACTTTATAATGTGTTCTGTGTTGGAGAAGACACCAGATTAGATCTTAGAGGACTGGGGAATCTAGACTTTGCTATGCCCATAACTGACTTTTGTTTTCCAGCAGGTCACTTGAGTGTCTGGAATAAATGGTCTCAAAGATCCCTTCACCTTTAAAATGCTATGAGTCTAAGAAAAGATTAAAACCAGTTGCCGTTGAGTCGGTTCTGACTCACAGCCACCCCATGTGTGTCACAGTAGAACAGTGCTCTATAGGGTTTTTGATGGCTGTGAGCTTGTGGAAGTAGATCACCAGGGCTTTCTTCCTGCCAACCTTTTGGTTAATATCTGAGTGCTTAACTGTGCCACCCAGGGCCTCCTAAGAATAAGATAGACCTAACTTCTTTTTCTGGAATGCCAGTGTAAAATGATCCTTATGGAATTAAAAATAATTTTTTCCCAACTAATCATACGAGGTAGCTCCCCTCAGGCTCTTCTTTAGCACTGTAGTCATAGAATTCTTTGCGAGTTGAATTTTCTCATTGCCTGTATTGTTCCTTAACCTTCCGTTAGATATTTTTTTAGTTTCAGTGGCAAGCTGCAAGCAAATAATCAGAAGTGGAAGTTTCTGCTGAGCCTTGAACTGGCCCAGATTTGCCTTGTGCTTGTGAATTGTGACTCACGACCTATGCTTACTGTATGAAACGATATTTTTTTTTTCCTTATTTTTGTAAAAAGAAGATCCAGGCTGCTGCTTCTGTTGCTCAGGTACTAGCATGGGATGTGTGTGTGTGTGTGTGTGTGTGTGTGCGTGTGCGTGTGTGTGCATGTATGCGTGCGTGTGTGTGCGTGTGTGCGTGCGTGTGTGCGTGTGTGTGCGCGCGCGCGTTATATAATTTTTCTCTTCACAGCTTAAGGTGAAAAAATATTTACATAACATCCAAAGTAGATTTTTTTTTTTAAACCAGTATCTTCAATAAAATTTTGGATGTAATGTATCATCAATTAAAGAACGGTTTTTATCAAATGCGTAACTTTCACCAAACAAACAGAAAAACCAGTTGCTCTTGAGTGGATTGACCCCATGTGTATCCGAGTAGAACTGTACTCCAAGGTGACCTTTCTCAAACATTGTTTAGTGTGTATGTGTTTTCTTTTCAATTTGACATAGGATCTGTTTTCAAAGCAAAATGACCCTTTAAAAAAATATGGCAGCCTAGATGTTTTAGAGAGCCAGCTAATCATTTTCCCATTAGGTGCAAAATTGTTTTTCCATTAGGTTCAACTCCTAATAAATAATAGTTGGTGCTCATAAGTGTCATGAATCCTTAGCTCCACCTTTACAGCTTAAAGGCTGTATCTCCTATTTTAACAGACTAAGGTGTAATAGTTTAAAGGGAATGTGTGTGTTTATTTGATTTACAAGGAGATTTTTTCTTTTAAAGTAGTAGGCACTGTCTTTGAATTCTCAGCTATTTAAAAAATTACTCTCAAGATGACATTAACACAGTTCAACAGACTCATTCATTAGTTCACCCTATATTTATTGAGTGCTTCTGTGGCAGGTACGGAGATATGGGTACCGAGGGTGGTCAGGGATACAAAGATTAAATTATAGCCTAATTTGTAAATGTTAGGTGTTGAACTGTTTCCACCTCTTTAAAACCAGTAACCAGTTGCTGCCGAGTTGACCCCAAGTGTATCAGAGTAGAACTGTGCTCCTTAGGGCTTCCAGTGGCTGATTTTTCAGAAATAGATAGCCAGGCCTTTCTTCCGAGGCACCTCTGGGTTGACTTGAACCATCAACTTCTCAATTAGCAGCTGAGTGTGTTAACCATTTGCACCACCTAGAGACTCCTTTCTGACTCTCAGCAAGTAGAAAACACAAAAGTTAATTTTCTGAATGAGTGGTATTTGTGTGCAGTTCCCCAGCTCCCTCGAAATGTATTCTCATGGCATGTTACGTTGTCTTAAAATATTTTGGTTAACATAAGGTAAAAATCAGCACACCAGGAAATGTTACATGTGTACCATTTCCGAGAAATTAAATACTTTCATATCTTCCAAAATTGGTGGTAGAATTGAAAATAAACATTCAACTCCATTCTAGGGATTTTGTTTAATGCTAAGCCAGTATTTCTTAGGGAAATCTTTTCCACATAATTTGACTAAATTCTTAGAGTGCTGTGTTCCGTTCCTTTCTTAACTCTTTGCATGTCGTCTTTGCCTTACATCTTCCACCTCTCTCTGGAGGGCGTTGTGCTTTCCGACATCCTGATGTGGTGTGGAAATATGTGTTTCCTGTAAGACAACATCTCCTGTGGTGGGGTCAGGGCTTCGAACCTGTTTGTTCTGGTTGAGCCCCTGCTGAGAATTTGCATTTCTACCCCAGATATACTGATTTAGAATCTACATTTTAACAAGATCCCTAAATGATTCTTATGTATAATAAATTTCCAGAACCACTGAGGTTCTCAGAATTGGTCCCTAACCAGCAGCATTAGCATCACCTGGGAACTTGTTAGAAATGCAAATTCTCAGCAAGGGTTCGAACCAGAACAAACCCGGTTTGAAGCTCTGGGAGGGGCAAAGCTGTGAAAGCAGTGGGACCAGCTGTTGATTGAAAGCTGCTCTCTTTTTGTGCACCTGAGGATTATAAGTTGAGTTCTTTGATGGAGACCAGTGTTTCCCGACTGGCTGCTGGTATTTTGCTTGCCTTCTCTTTCTTCTTTTTCTTAAAACGGTAGTCTGTACCTCTTTCTGCCATTTACTCTGTGGGGATGGAGCATTAAATCTCTGTTTAGGAAAACATAATGATTTTTACCCTCTTCTGCATGCTGACCCAACAATGCTCTAATGACAGCGTTCTGCGATTTCCCCCAACTGTTTGATCGTTTGAACGTTCATTTTGTAGTTTTGTTTCTCCAGTCATTCAGGAGTTTCTTCTTAGGGTTTACCCAGAATCCTTTGCTTTTTATTCTTGTCCCTTATTTGGACCTTTACCCTTTGGAAATGAAGCTGTGGCAGTCTGCTTCTGTAAAGATTTACAGCCTTGGAAACCCTATGGGGCAGCTCTACTCTGTCCTATAGGGTCACTGTGAGTTGAAATTGACTCCTTCGCAGCGGGTTTTTTTTTTTTAGTGTACATTGTAAGACCCTTGGATGGCACAAATGGTTTATACTCAGCTGCTAACCAAAAGGTTGGCAGTTCAGATCCACCTAGTGGTGCCACAGAAGAAAGGCTTCGTGATCTACTTTCATAAGATCACAGCCATGGAAAACCTTGTGGAGCACAGTTCTACTCTGACATACACGGGGTTACCATGAATCAGAATTGACAACAATTGGTTTGGTTTTTAGTATCTATTGTTGCTTATTAGTTGTTCTGTTGGCATTTGAGGGAAGCCAAGTATTGATTGGGCACTGACTGGGTGCTCTGTATTTGGGGATGGTGTAGATGGCTACAATTAACATGGCCCTTGCCCACAAGGCGCTTCAGTGGTCTGACAAAAATAACAATTAGAGTCTTAAAAAATCATTGACTAAAAGTAAGTTTTTGGAATTACCTGAGGATTTATTTTCTCTCTGTCTCAGGTCAACTTCTTTGAAATTAAAAATCGATACTTTGCAGAGGGCAAGTCTTTTATTTGGACCATGATGACTATTTTAATTGACCCCCCAATAAAGGCTGAGAAAGTGACAGCCTTGGGGAAGTATTTCAGAAATATATGAATGACTGACCTTGGTAAGGACACTTCTGGTAGTCAAGCTTGAAGGGTTTAAACAGATTTTCTGCCAAGGGAATGTGGCCTCCAGCCCAAATGCTTCTGATGGGGTTGTCTGGAGGTCCCCTGACACGTTCCTTCCCCTGTGAGCTCTGGAATCTCTCTTGTCCTTCAGTGATGCTGCTTTCACAGGGGCACAGCTGCTCCATCTGGATGATGGTGGTCATTGCCATCTAGTAATGTCACTTGTCTCTTTGTTCTTCTTCACTCTTAGACGCTGCGTTAGTTTCCTAGCGCTGCCGTGACCAAGTACCACAAATTGAGTGGCTTAGAACAGAAATTTATCGTCTCACAATTTTGGAGGCTAGGAGTCTGAAGTCAGGGTATCAGCTATGTTGATTCCTTTTGAAGCTCTGAAGGAGAATCTGTTTCATGCTTCTCTCCTGACTTCTGTTGGTTCCCGGCAGTCCTCCATGTTCTTTGACTTACAGCTCTGCTTCCTACAGTCTCTGCCTGTGTTGTCACATGGCTGTCTTCTGTCTGGGCATCTCTCTGTGTCTCTTCTCTTTTTTAAGGACACCACTAATAATGGATTAGGACTCACCCTACTCCAGTATGATCACATGTTAACTTACCTGATAATGTCTTCAAAGACCCTACTTCTAAATAAGGTCACATTCACAGTTACTGGGGACTTCAGCATATCTTTTTATGGAATTCAGTTCAATCCATAACAGCCACTCTTAGTCCTCCATCCCCTAACTGTAATCAGATATACCCAGTTTAATACAGGTCAAGCGTCTTTCACTGTAACTTCTATTAGCCTTTTTCCATTTATTCACTCATTCAAGAGATAGTTGAGCACCTACTGTGTGCTGGGCATGGTTCTCGTCACCGAGGATGCAGTGGTGAACAAAACAGGTCAGTTCTCAGCTCTCATGGAGCTTATATTCCAGTAAACAAAACAGGATAACTGCAGGTAGTTACACGGCCTAGGAAGTAAAGGGAGAGTAAGAGGGAGCATGTGGTTCGTAACTGCATTTGAACTGTGACTTGAAAATGAGGAGGCAGACATGGAAAGACCTGGCCAGGCAGAGGGTGGAACATGTGCAAGGATCCTATGAGATAAGAAATTGGCGTTTTGTGGGGTGGGAGAGAATAGGATGAGGTTGGTGAGAGACCAAAAGGCCAGATCATGATGGGCCTTTTTTTTTGGCCAGGTTAAGGAGTTTGAAATTTATCTGAAGTGCAGTGGGAAGTCACTGAAATAATGGGAGAGCCCTAGTGAATCATGTTGTGTAAATGGCCTCACATTTTCCATCAGTGCCAATATGCTGGGCCACCTACTTGTATGTGGACATTGGAGAACAAAGTGCCAGGTTGTACATTTTATCTCCTTACTAGAAGTGACGTGACATGTCATCTTTATGGCCTTAATAGACTTATTCCACATGATCAGAGCCTTTATTTGCCATCGCAAAAGCTGTACTTCATGATTGTATTGGCTAGTGCAGGCACTGTAGAAAGTTGAGCCCCCTCTGACTGCCCCCTGCCCCCAGGTTGCTGTTAACTAGTGCTTCTTCTTAACTCTTGCTGGTGTAGTGAGAGGAAAACCAAACCAAACCAGTTGCTGTCCAATTGATTCTGACTCACAGCAACCCCGTGTGTGTCAGAGAAGAACTGTGCTCCACAGAGTTTTCATTGGCTGGTTGTTTGGAAGTAGATCAGCAAGCATTTCTTTCTAGGCGCCTCTAGGTGGACTCGAACCACCAATCTGTCAGTTAGCAGCTGAGCACATTAACTGTTTATACCACCCAGTGAGAGAAAAGGAAATTGAATAAAGTATGCCTAGAGCAGAGGATTGTTACCTATATTCTGAGGGTTATGGCTCTCTTCCTGTACCTCCTCTCCTGTCTTAGTCATCTAGTGCTGCTATAACAGAAATACCACAAGTGGATGGCTTTAACAAAGAGAAATTTATTCTCTCACAGTCCAGTAAGCTACAAGTCCAAATTCAGGATGTCAGCTCCAGGGGAAAGGCTTTCTCTGTCAGCTCTGGAGGAAGGTCCTTGTCTTCAGTCTTCCCTTGGTCAGGGAGCATCTCATTGCAGGAACCTCAGGTCCAAAGGACAAGCTTTGCTCCTGGCACTGCTTTCTTGATGGTATGAGGTTCCCTCCTCTCTGCTTGCTTCCCTTTCCTTTTATCTCTTGTGAAATAAAAGGTGGTGCTGGCCACATCCTAGGGAATCTCCCTTTAGGTTGGATCAGGGATGTGACTTTAGTGAGAGTGTTACAATCCCATGCTAATCTTCTTTAACATAAAACTACAATCACAAAATTGAGGACAACCACACAATACAGGGACTCATGGCCTAGCCAAAGTGATACACATGTTTTTGGGGGGACATAATTCAATCTATGACACCTCCCTTTTCCTGCCCCTCTTGGGCCTGTGCCTCGTTTTCTGTGTTCTTCTCTGCTGTACTTGTATATTATTACAGGGCTCATAAAGACTTAAAGGTCATGTGTTACATAGCATAATAAAATGTACAGCCATTGTCTTTAAGTCAAGACAATGCCTGGATGTTCTATAAGCTACTTTGAATGTTGGATCCAAATTTTAAAAAATGGATTTACACTTCAGTTTTGGGGAGCTTATCAATTCAACTATTCTCATTCAAAACCCTGTCTGATCTTAATCCTTGGGTGTTTTTCTAAAGATGGAGAGAACTTGGTCTGGCTCTCTGAGGGCCTGTTTGCTCCCGTTGCCTCGGGTTGACCTGTGAACCAGTAGGTAGAATTGGCATCAAATAATAATGTAAAGTAGATAGAGGGGCTGATAAGAGCACAAAGAAGTGTCTGTGCTCTCTGAGCAGGTGGAGTAGGGGGTGGGGTATTATATTCTTCTTTCATGCTTTGGTCATATATGCAAATTATTTTTCTCAGCCCCTTCTATTTAAAACATCTCTTTCTTTTCATATGCTTTTATTTTAAGGAATCAGCAGATAGGAGAAGAGATGGGATGATGAAGAGGGAGGGGAAGTGTAAACAGTCCATTGCCTCTTTGGAAGTCTAGGGAGGTCCCCTCGGAAAAGGAGTTAGCCTCATCTGCCGCTCTGGGTCAACTTGTGGCAACATGAGGGAGGGAGAACCAGTTTTCATGATTTGTCTTCTGATCCTTTTCTCCTTTTGCCTTCAGCAGATGTGGGATGCCTCTGGAATCTGCATTTTTAATGAGCATCCCAGGTCCTCCCAATGCAGTTAGTTGGTCCAGGGACACGCATTGAGAAATACTGTTTGAAACTGTCAGTCTTTCTTCACCTTGGATGTTCTCAGAGGGATGATCTAGGGGTAGGGGATACCCAGGCTTCTTACTTTTCTTTCTTCACCTTGGATGCTCTCAGAGGGGTGATCTAGGCGTAGGGGATACCCAGGATTCTTGCTTTTAATGCTCATTGAGAAAAGCTGGTCTTCAAGTAAGCTACGATAAAGCAATAGTCACAGGAATAATCAGATTTTTCGCTAGTCCTGTAAGGTACATTTCTAGCACCATGATTCTTGCATTTAAAAAATGCATTTTTAAAAAAGCTCAAGTGATGGAGGCATTCTAAAACTCTAAAGATCCTCAGGGTTTTAGGGGGTATAAAGGTGTAAAGAAGCCTCTGGGTGGTGCAGACGGTTAACACCCTCAGCTGTTAACTGAAAGGTTGGAGGCTGGAGTCCACCCAGAGGTGCCTCAGAAGAAAGGCCTGGCAGTCTATTTCTGAAAAATCAGCCATTGAAAACCCTTATGGAGCACTGCTCTACTGTGACACACATAGGGTCGCGATGAGTTGGAATCGACTAGGTAGCAAAGGCGTGAGGAGGCAGAGTGGTGTTCAGGGAAAGGGCGGGGCCTAATCGAGATGCCATCTGCAGCTCTTTGCTGCTTGTGACCTTGGGCAAGTCACTTCACCTCTCCAGAGCTGCATTATGACTCTTGTGGGCCCAAGGCCTTTCTGGTTTCGTGGACCCTTTCCACCATAAAAAATATATTTTATGACTGCATTGGTATAAAGGTGAATCCAGGGTGGATTATATTCATTTATTCTTCTTATTTTGACAGAAATTAAAGCATTTTCGTGGACTTCTAAAATTTTCCTTGGCCCTAGGCAGTGTGCCTGCTGTGCCTTGTAGAGAAATTGACCTTGTACCTCTCTGAACATCTGTTTCTTCACCTGAAAAATGAGATAGTAGTTACTATGCATGGAGTCACTAAGTGGCACAAAAGGTTAAATGCTAAACAACCCACCGAAAGGTTGGTGGTTCAAACCCTCCCAGAGGTGCCTTGGAAGAAAGACCTGGTGATCTGCTTCCAAAAAGTCACAGCCTTGAAAATCTATGGTGCACGGTTCTGCTTTGCAACACATGGAGTCACCATGAGCTGAATTGACTTGACGGGAACTGGAAAGTTACTCTGCAAGTATATTGTGAGGATTAGACCTGATGTGAATAAAACCCTCTAGCACACTTACTACCTGGCACAAATCGGAGTTACTGTACATGGGCCAAGAGTAAACATTCCATTTAAGAAACTGCCTTTGTACAGGCACTTAGAGAAGGATCAGGCATGTTCTTTCACTGTTTAGTTTTTCTTTATTAATCAAGTTATTTACATGGGGACTTTCTCCCTCCTCGTTTTCATTCTCATTCATGCCAGCGTGCATCTTACTCTTGCTCATGATCCCACCATCTGCTGGACTTGACACGCCTCCCATCCTTGGGGAGTATTTTGTGGTCACTTCCTCATCTTTTAAAGGAGCATGAATGGAGACACATTTTGTTTTGCTATTATTGGGAAGGTTTCTTTGTATCAGTACTAGAAATACTAATTTCTACCTTTGTGTACTTGTTCTATACTGTGTCCCCTTTCTTTCCATGCCAGTGAAATTATCTCTCTGGAAGTCAAATTGGGAGACTCAGAGGAAAGCTTGGTACTTAGCAGGTGGTATGATGTCCTGGGGTTAGGTTGGCCCTTGGCAGGCCAGAGCTATAGAGGAGCAGGGATGCTATATCATGGGAGGTGAGGGAGCTAGCCAGCTGTAGAAAGGGGAGAGCGAGGCAGACATAGAGAGAGCAGAGACTCCAGAGAGAGAGGGGGAAAGAAGGGGAGGACTCCAGGAGATACTGATGCCTTTCCTGTGGAAATCCAGGAAATCACTGTTCCTTAAAACCAAAGATACCCTTTAAGATGGTTTGATATTGCCCTTGGATTGTAAAACCACTCAGTCAGCTCACGAACAAGTATTTGTTGAACTTCTGGTATGAGCCAGACACAGAGGGTACCATGATAAAAGACTCCTGCCTTTGTGAGCTTTTATTCTGCTGGGAGGGAATCACACATGGCATCCACAATCAGGACTCTTTTGGGTCTTCCAGAGTATTTTGAAAAAGACGCAGTAGAGGGCAGTATGAAAGAGCGTGGCCGGGAGTTGCTGCTACTTGGGTGGTAAGGTGCATGACTAAGGTGAGACCTTAGGGAGGAGAAGGGGGTGGTCGTGCATAGACCTGGAGGAAGAACATTTCCAGTTGCAGGGGCAACAAGGACAAAGCCCCTGAGTTGGAGAGGAGCATTGGCATGTTCCAGGAGAGGACCGAAGGCCAGCACGTTTGCATCTTAGTAAGTTAGGAAGAGAATGGAAAGAGAGGTCAAAGGGGCAGGCAGTGATCATGCAGGTCATAGTCAAGTTTGGAGTTTGAAAGTAGGTAGAAGCCCCTGGATAGCTTTACTCCAGGATTGGTATCTGATTTACACCTTAGAAAGAGGGTGATTGCCATGTGCAGGGTGAAGGCTAGTTGGGGACAAGAGTGAGCGAGGCAGGAAGATGAAGCTGGGAGGCTACTTCCATAATCTGGTGGGAGATGACAATAGCTTGGACTGGGGTTGAAGTAGTGGAGATGGTGACAAAGAGTCAGATTTTGGGTAAATTTTGGAGGCAGAATTACTGATGGATTAAATATGAGGAGTATAAGGGGATAAGAAGAATGTGCATGTGAGGGCTAAGGATTTTTTTTGAGCAGTGGGTGTATGGTGGTGCCATTTACTGAGCTCATGTTGCAGCTGTATAAAATCAGCAGTTCTGTTCTGGGCATTCTAAGCTGTACATGGACAAAGAGGCAGTCATTCGAACAGAACAAGGGGATACTACATGGTTTAAAATCGGAAAAGGTGTGCAGCAGGGTTGTATCCTTTCACCATATCTTTCAATCTGTATGCTGAGCAAATAATCTGAGAAGCTGGACTATATGAAGAAGAATGGGGCATCAGGATTGGAGGAAGAATCATTAACAACCTGCGTTATGCATATGACACTACCTTCCTTTCTGAAAGTGAGGAGGACTTGAAGCACTTACTGAAGATCAGAGACTACAGGCTTCATTCAGTATAGATTATGCCTGACACAGAGGAAACAAAAATCCTCCCAACTGGACCAATAAGTAACATCATGATAAATGGAGAAAATTTTGAAGTTGTGAAGGATTTCATTTTACTTGGATTAACAATCAGTGCTCATGGAAGCAGCAGTCAAGAAATCAAGACATACTGCATTGGCAAATCTGCTGCAAAAAGATCTCTTTCAAATCTTAAAAAGGAAAGATATCACTTTGATGACTAGAGTGTGCCTGACCCAAACCATGGTATTTTCAGTTGCCTTAGATGTATGCGTAAGCTGGATAATGAAAAGGGAAGCTCGAAGAATTGATGCATTTGAATTATGGTTTTGGTGAAGAATATTGAATAGACTATTGACTGCCAAAAGAACAAACAAATCTGTCTTGGAAGAAGTACAGCCTGAATACTCCTTAGAAGAGAGGAGTCTTACTTTGAACATGTTATCAGGAGGAACCAGTCCCTGGAGAAGGACATCATGCTTGGTGAAGTAGAGGGTCAGTAATAAAGAGGAAGACCCTCAACAAGAAGGATCAACACAGTGCCTGTCACAGTGGGCTCAAAAATACCTACTTTTGTGAAGATGGTGCAGGACCAGGCAACGTTTCGTTCTGTTACACATGGGGCACTGTGAGTTGGTACCGACTTGACGACACTTAACAACAACATCTGGGTCTGGAGCTCGCTCAATTGAGGGGTCAAGGCTGGATGTATGAATTTGAGGGCCTCGGCTTATAACATTCGTGTAATAGAGTATTTAGAAAACCAAAAAGCCCGTTGCCATCGAGTCAGAATTCACTCATGGTGACCCCATGTGTAACAGAGTAGAATTGCTCCAAAGGGTCTGTAGCCTTTACAGAAGCAGACAGCCAGGGCTTTCTTCCACAGAGCCACTGGATGGGTTCAAACTGCCAACCTTTAGGTTATTGGTCAAGTACAAACTGTTTGTGCCACCTATAGCATGATATAAAAAAAACCAGTTGCTGCTGAGTTGACTCTGACTGGTGGCAACTGCACGTGTGTCAGAGTAGAAGTCTGTTCCATAGGGTTTTCAATGGCTGATTTTTTGGAAGTAGATCACCAGGCCTTTCTTACAGAGATCCTCTAGGTGAACTTGAACCACCAACCTTTTGGTTAGCAGTGAGCACATTAACTGCTTGCACCACCCAGCGTATAGTATAGTATAGTGTGGTGTAGTATAGTATATACAGTATAGTCTTTATAGTATAGTCTATATACACCAAAACCAAACCTATTGCAGCTGAGTAGATTCCAACTTACAGCGATCCTATGGGGCAGAGTAGAACTGCCCCATAGGGTTTCCAAAGAGCCGCTGGTGGATTCGAACTGCCGACCTTTTGGTTAGCAGCCGAGCTCTTAACCACTGTGCCACCAGGGCTCCATAGTCTGTATAAACCAAAACCAAACCTATTGCCATCGAGTCGATTCCTACTTATAGCGACCTTATGGGACAAAGTAGAACTCCCCATAGGGTTTCCAAGGAGCAGCTGGTGGATTCCAACTGCAGATCTTTTGGTTAGCAGCTGAGTGCTTAACCACTACTCCACCAGGGCTCCATAATCAGTATAGTATAGTATATATAGTATAGTATATATACTACAATATAGTCTTTATAGTACTGTCTGTATAGTATATGTAGTATGGTATAGTATATACAGTATAGTATGTAGAGTATATATAGTGTAGTATTTGAAATCATGGGGCAGGGTACAGTCACTAAGGGTGAGAACACAGAGAAGAGGTGAGGACAGAGCCCAGCGGCATCCCAACGTTGAGAGTTCTGGGAGAGGAGGAAACATCAGCAGGGGAATGCTGCAGTGTTCTGAAGGCAGATTGTTGAAAAGAAGCCCTTCTATAAATAGAAATTCCTACAGAAATGATAGAAAACGGGCTGTGTAACATGTCCAGAAAAGGAATAGTGATTAATAGGTGCTTAAAAGTGTGATGTTCTGTCACCGGGAAGCTGGAAAGCTACCTGGAGAGGCTGTTCTTAATTGTTGAATGTGGTCCTCCAGGTTCTTAGATTTTTCTTAACTTTGTAGTAGGGATTATTGGCTTTGTGAGCAAAGCTCTTTGACTTTGTGGATGGTGTATACTCATTATTATTAAGAAGAATTTTCTGAAATGAGTGTAAGTTCTTTTTCTTTCCCTTACCTTTGCTTTATGAGTTGCCATAAAGTTTTAGAAACTCGTGATCGGTGAGAGCAGGAGAGAAGGGAGAATCCCGAAGCTTCTAGTGGCCGCTCACTGCTGACTCTTAGCCTCCTATCCCCATTGCTATATTTGATATGAAAGAATGCTATCATCTTTAGTTACAAAGGATTACTGGGATGCTGATGTGAACAGTAAAGATGGGCTGTTTTGAGCTAGCTCATGCTCTCACTCAGCCTTCTTCTGATCTGCAGCACACATTTGGGAGATATCGAGTGTATCAGTTTCCTATTGCTGCTGTAACAAATTACCCCCAATTTAATGGCATAAAACAACACAAATTTATTATCTTACTATCCTGGAGGTCAGAAGTCTAAAATGAATTTATAGTAGGCTGCCTAATGGCTCCCAAAGATCCCAAAAAACCCACTGCCATCAAGTTGATTCCAACTTGTAGTGGTCCTATTGGACAGAGTAGAACTGCCCCATAGAGTTTCCAAGGCTATAAATCTTCATGGAAGTAGACTGCCACTGTGGAGTGGGCTGGTGGGTTCAAACTGCTGACCTTTTGGTTAGCAGCAGAGTGCTTAACTACTGAACTACCAGGGCTCTTCCTCCAAAGATACCAGGTTCTAATTCCTGGAACCTGTAAACCAGGACTTAGAACAGTTATTTTCGGTTAGACCCTCTGCTGAGAGTTTGCATTTCCACCCCAGATTTACTGAATCAGAATCTGCATTTTAAGAAGATCCCTAGGTGATTATTATGTATACATAAGAATCTTGTTAAATTTTAAGATTTTGTTAAAATTTAACATCATCCCAGGTGATTCTTATATATACATAAGTATCTTGTTAAATTTTAACAAGATTTGGTTAAAATTTAATGTCATCCTCAGTGGATGTATACATAAGAATCACCTGGGGATCTTCTTAAAATGTAGATTCTGATTCAGTAAGTTTGAGGTGGAAATGCAGATTCTCAGCAGGGGCTCAAACTGAAAATGACCAGTTTGAAGTCCTGCTGTAAATGTTACCTTATATGGGAAAAGGGTCTTTGCAAATGTGATTAAGTTAAGACTCTTAAGATGGGGAGATTATTTTGGATTATGCAGGTGGGCCCTAATGTAGTCACAAACATCCCTGTAAGAGAGAGACAGGGAGATTTTATACTGACAGAAGAGGAGATGGCAGTGTGACCATGGAGGCAGAGATTGAAATGATGTGGTCACAATCCAAGGAATGCTGGCAGCCACCAGAAGCTGGAAGAGGCAAAGAATAGATTTTCCCCTAGAGCCTCCGGAGTTGCATAATCCAGCTGACACCTTGATTTTGGTCCAGTGGAGCTAATTTTGGACTTCTGGCCTCTGGATCTATGAGAGAATAAATTTCTTTTGCTTTAAGCCACTGAGTGTGTGGTAATTCATTATAACAGAAATAGGAAACTAATACAGGTTCTCACTGGACTAAAATCAAGTGTCAGCTGGGCTGTGTTCCTTTCTTAAGTATCTTGGGGAGGATCTGGTTTTTTTGCCTTTTTCAGCATCTGGAGGCTGCCCACATTCCTTGGCTCAGATTACCCTTCCTCGATCTTCAAAGCCAGCCATGGCCGCTAGAGTCTTTCTCATACAGCATCAGTCTGACAGACTCTTCTGCCTCCCTCTTCCACATTTAAGGACACTTGTGATTACATTGGGCCCACTGGATTAATCCAAGATAATCTCTTTAAGGTCACCTGATTAGCTACCTTAATTTCATCTGCAACCTTAATTTCCTTTTGCCATCTAACCTAACATACACACAGGTTCTAGGGATTAGGACATGAGCATATTTGGGAGGCCATCATTCTGCCTACCATGGGGGCAATTATTGAAGAATAGTGTGTAAGATGAAGAAATGGATCTTCCTTTCTGGGAAACCTAACTCGTCCATCTGAGGTTACCTTGGCCTGGTTAGCTTCCTTCTCCAACTAACTAAGGCAACCAGCCTTTCATGTTTTAGCTTTCAGATCAGGCCTTGTTTCCCACGGTATATAGCAAACCCCATGATGATACTAAAAGGTGAAAAAAGACAGATGTTTATTAGAGCTGCTGATAATTTGCTTCTGCTAGGCTTGGAAGTGATTGTAAGAGCCTGACCGTGAATCACTTGCCCTGGGCAGCCCTGCCTTGCTGAGAACCTTGTAGTGAGTTCTTTCTGAGAGAAGACACCAGGCTGTAGTGGTATCTGTTGCCAACCTCAGGAGGTTGGTGCCTACAAGCTTGGCAAAGTGACTTCCCATAGCTCACTGAGGTTTTAAGGAGAGGGATTAGCTTTTACCCTACTGTGTTGTTGGTTCATACGTCAAAACTCAATCAAAGTTCATGAATCTCAGCTGGACAGTAGCTACTCCTTATTGGAAGGTGAAAAGACCTTGTGTTCTATTTCTAATGAGTCCCTTGGTGGTACAAACAGTTAATGCTCTTGGCTGCTAACCAAAAGGTTGGTGGTTCGAGTCCACCCAGAGGTGCCTTGTAAGGAAGGCCTGGTGATCCACTACTGAAAAATCAGCCACTGAAAACCCTGTGGAGCACAGTTCTACTCTGACACACATGGGGTCACCATGAGTTGGAGTTGAGTTGATGGCAACTTTTGGTTTTCTGTTTCTGAAAGATTTCACATTTGTTGCACTGTCCTACTTCTGGGAGCTTTGTTGCTGTCATTGTAGTGAGAGCTGCCAGGGGAAGTAAGGTATACACAGAAAATCGGCACATAGAACCAGACATTTCTGACTCTCATCCGAGGTTTCTTTTTCAAATGGACCAATATTTTCCAGACTTCAGTGACAGTTTTTACTATATCCATGTTACTACCTGTGCTAGTTACTTAATCTGTTTGTCTTCAGATTTATTTTAAACCAGCTCATTTATTTTAATTTTGTATTATCTTAATTGAAAATATACACAAAATTATGGATTTGATGTGCTTATTCATGTTAAAACAAATACTTAACTATTAGAATAAAAAGAGTAGGTCTGTGTATACATGTATCACAATCATAAATGTACCACCCTCAGAAAAAAAACATGCTGACTTCCCAGGAGGTGCGCTGCCCAAGGGAAATGGAATATTTGATGATCAGGTCATCAGCCTTATTTTTGTTAGCGTCGGCAACCAAGAGAGTGACTTGTTGGCCATTTAGGAACATTTCAGGTAGAATGTTCTTGAATTCTACCAGGGAGTTGTTGTTGTTGTTAGGTGCTGTCGAGTTGGTTCCAACTCATAGTGACCCTATGTATAACAGAATGAAACACTGCCTGGTCCTGTGCCATCCTCACAATCGTTGTTATACTTGAGCCCATTGTTGCAGCCACTGAGTCAGTCCATCTCATTGAGGGTCTTCCTCTTTTTCGCTGACCCTCTACTTTACCAAGCATGATGTCCTTCTCCAGGGACTGATCTCTCCTGATAACATGTCCAAAGTATGTGAGATGTAGTCTCGCCATCCTTGCTTCTAAGGAGCATTCTGGTTGTACTTCCTTCCAAGACAGATTTGTTTGTTCTTTTGGAAGTCCATGGTATAGTCAGTATTGTTTGCCAGCACCATAATTCAAAGGCGTCAATTCTTGTCTGGTCTTCCCTATTCATCGTCCACCTTTCGCATGCATAGGAGACGTTGAGGCAATTGAAAATACCGTGGCTTGGGTCAGGTGCACCTTAGTCTTCAAGGTGACATCTTTGCTTTTTGACACTTTAAAGAGGTCTTTCATAGCACATTTACCCAATGCAACGTGTTGTTCGATTTCCTGACTGATGCTTCCAAGAGAGTTCCAAGGAAAATGAAATCCTTGACAACTTCAATATTTTCTCCATTCATCATGATGTTGCTTATTGGCCCAGTTGTGAGGATTTTTCTTTTCTTTATGTTGAGGTGTAATCTATACTGAAGGCTGTGGTCTCTGATCTTCATCGTAAGTGCTTCAAGTCCTCTTCACTTTCAGCAAGCAAGGTTGCATCATCTGCATATTGCAGATTGTTACTAAGTCTGCCTCCAATCCTGATGCCCCATTTTTCTTCATATAGTCCAGTTTCTCGGGTTATTTGCTCAACATACATATTGAGTAGGTATGGTGGAAGGATACAACCCTGACGCACACCTTTCCTGACTTTAAACCATGCAGTATCCCCATGTTCTGTTCGAACGACTGCCTCTTGGTCTACGTACAGGTTCCTTATGAGCACAATTAAGTGTTCTGGAATTCCTGTTCTTCGCAATGTTATCTATAATTTTTATGATCCACAGAGTCAAAGGTCTTTGCATAGTCAATCAAACACAGGTAGACATCTTTCTAGTATTCTCTGCTTTCAACCAGGATCTACCTGACATCAACAGTGATATCTCTTGTTCCACATCCTCTTCTAATCCAGCTTGAATTTCTGACAGAGAGTAGGCAGGTTTTTATTCCCAGCAAGCAAAAGGGTGCATTTATTTAGTATTTTCAGTATAAATGACATAGATGTATATGTAAGCAAAAAACCATGGTCTTTGTTCCATTTGGTGTAAATTCTAAGAAATATCTGAGGAAACAAGGTCGAAACAGGGCCTTCACGAGAGCCTAGGCAAGCTGTGAAACTCAGTATCTGAGAGAAGCAAATATTTAATAAACGTAATGCTAGCCTATGTATCTATTTGGCCTTTTCTTGCCTGTATTTTTTTCTAAATATTGTTATTTTTGTGCCATGTCCTTTGTTTTAATAAAAGCTTATTTTACTGTCAGTCTCTGGGGGAAATAAAAATTAAATAACAAAGAGAATCAGTAATGAAAGGCCCCATTCTTGTGAACCGTGTCAGTTTTTCTAAGGTTCCTGAGAGCAGGATTGCCCAGTGTCCTCTGTTCCACCGGCATGCAGGAGGCTGTGTGCATGAAAACACCCAGACCTCTCTGTGACTCTGTGTCACCAGCAGTCAGGTGTCTTCCTCTTTCTCTTGCTTTTCTGTTTTTGGTGGGTGACAAAGGGGTTGCATGTGGGATTGTCTTTTATTCGTACCACAACGTTGTGGTTGTTAGCTGCCATTGAATCAGCTCTGACTCATGGTGACCCGATGTACAACAGAACACAGTGTTGCCCAAACTTGTACTGTCTTCACAATCATTGGCATGTCTGAGTCCAGTTAGACAATATTCTGTTGTGATTCATAGAGTTTTTATTTGCTAATTTTTAGAAGTAGGTCACCGGGCCATTCTTCCTAGTCTGTCTTAGTCTGGAAGCTCTGCTGAAACCTGTCCACCATGAGTGACCCTAATGATATTTGAAATACTGGTGGCATAGCTTCCAGCATCATAGCAACATGCAGCCATCATAGTACAAAAGAATGACAAACAGGTGGTAGTACAACATTAAACACCTGAAAATGGTTAACTTGATTCCTGGGCCTCCTCTTACCCAGCTTTGAGAGAATGTTAGATTAGACCTCTCTGGAAATTTGGAGCATCCCCACTTCCTCAAAATTCAAGGGCCAGGTTGTGAAGGGATTGGAACTCTTATACACTGCTGGTGAGATTATAAAATGGTAAAATTACTATGGAAAACAGTATGGTGCTTTCTCAAAAAGCTAGAAAGACCTTATGATCCAGCAATTCTTCTCCTCGGTATATACCCTAGAGGTCTAACAGCAGTGACACAAATAGACATATGCACACCTATGTTCATTGCAGCATTATTCACAATAGCAAAAAGGTGGAAACACCTAAGTGCCCATCAGTGGATGAATGGATAAACAAATTATGGTGCATACATACAACAGAATACTAAAAAAAACCCCATTGCCATTGAGTTGATTCCGACTCATTGTGACCCTATAGAATAGAGTAGATCTTCCCCATAGGGTTTCCAGGGAGCAGCTGGTGGATTCAAACTGCCAGCCTTTTGGTTAGCAGCTGAGCTGTTAACCACTGTACCACCAGGGCTGCAATGGAATACTACACAGCTATAAAGAGTAATATAACATCTGTATAACATAGATGAACCTGGAGGACATTATGCTAAGTGAAGTAAGTTAGTCACAAAAGGACAAATGTTATATGGTCTCACTTTTATAAGAAGTCAAGAATAGGTGTACACACAGAAAGCAACATTCTTTGATGGCTACTGTAAAAACCGCATGGGCGTGGTGCCTGACTTCCTCTAAATTCACAAGAGAGAAGGAGAATCAAGATCAGTAGCCCAAGGCTGATTCCTATGAGGTAGGGGTCAGACGTGCCTCCTCTCTCCGCCACCTTTACCAATTCTGACACCAGCCATCCCTTCCACAGCACTCTACTTCTCTGCTGGGTTTGATAATTGATTGCAGTGGCCACAGAGAACTCACAGACCATACTCATGATTATAGGGTTTATTAGGGAAGTAACAGATTACAGTCTAGGCTCAGGAACATTCAGGATACAGCTGTTCCATGAGGACAGCCTCTTCCCAGCCATGGGCACGCCTCTCCCTGGCCCTTGGTCTCTGCTCAAAGACACTCAGCTTTTTTGCTCCGTGGGCCGGGAAGCCCACTGCACCGTCCCCTGTGGGTCTCTCCTGCCTTCAGTGTTGCAGCTCCCTCTTTCTCAGTTTTCTGGTTCCAGCAGCTTCTCAGCATGGGGATTCCAGGTCTAAAGGACGTGCTGGCTCCTGGCTGTTCTTCCTTGGTGTTGGTGGGTTCCTCTCTTTCTTGCCTCTGGGAAAAGCCCAGTGGGAAGGCCAAACTGACCAATCCCTTTGGTGGGCCACAATTCCCGTATCTGCATAGTCCTGCCAAATCACTTGGATGGGAGTTACAAGACCATGGCTAAAAGGCCACACAAAAGTGATCCATCATACTGCAGTTGCCAGTGATGGGAGCGGTAATCACTTTCTAGATAGTAGACCCTTGTTATTTTTGGCAATACCCAATATGGGTGAAGTCTGCACAGCGTGACCAAGGTAAATGAAGACATTAAGAAGCATGCAAGAATAAGGGATAATTTTGGTAAATGGTATAACATATACCATTTTGCAACAACAGTAATAGCAACCAAAAAATGAATGTAGTTACATAGGTAGATAAATATGCATTTATGTGTATAGGAAAGCATGTGTGAGTACATGTGCGTGCATGTATAGGTATATCTGTAGGCATATGTATATATGTGTTTGTACATGCTGCATATATATTCATGTATAAAATAAAGCACATGGGGGCAGAGTTAGGGAGACTTCCGAGACATATCCAAACACCTTGCAGAATTGGTTTACTGGGTTAAAAGGCTTAGGACCATAGTCTTGTGGAACAACTTCGTCAATTGGCATAACATAGTTCATAAAGTATGTTTTACATCCTGGTTTGATCATTAGCATCTGGGGTCTTAAAAGCTTGTAAGTGGCCATCTGAACAACTATTGATCTTTACTCATCTGAAGCAAAAGAGAATGAAGGAAACCAAAGACTCAAAGAAGAAACTACTGTACAGAATTAATGGTCCATACGAACCATGGCTTCATCTGTTCTAAGACCAGAAGAACTAGATGGTACCCAGCTACCACTACTTACCATTCTGACCAGGGACATGATAGAAGGTCCTGAATAGAAAGGGAGAAAAATGTAGAACAAAGTTCAATTTCCTAAAAAAGCCCAGACTTACTGTATCAAAAGAGACTAAAGATGCCCCTGAAACTATTGCCCTAAGATACTTTTTAAACTTGGAACCGAAGCCACTCCCGGAGGTCACCTTTCAGCCAAATAATAGATTGGCTTATAAAATAAACAATATCACCCCTGAGTAATGTGCTTCCTTAAATAATCAACTATATGAGATCAAATGGTCAACATTTACCCAAAAGCAAAGATGAGAAGGCAAGGAGGGGCAGGGAAGCTGGATGGATGGAAACAGAACAAACAGAATGGAAATAGTGAGAATGCTGACACATTGTAAGAATGTAACCAATGTCTCGGAACAATTTGTATAAAAATTGGCAAATGAGAACCTGATTTGCTTTGTGAACTTTCACCTAAAACACAGAAAAAGGTTAAAAAAAAAGTCAAGGGCCAGAAATTCTTTTATATGAAAAATTATGGTGAACACTTAGATCTTCTCTGTGCTTGTATTATGCTCCCCTTCTTTTCCATTATCTTCTTGCACTTTGCCAGAAATATTCCTGTTTATTGTTCAGTTGTAATGTATCAAACCATTATTTTCCAGAGAGAGGGATGCCAAGAAGGCCTTGAAACTTGCATGTCTCCTAAGTGGTGGTGGTAAATGAACCAGCCTGAATGCTGAACTCCACGTGGTATGGAAGGTTGATTTGCAGACGTCGATGTTTGCCTGACCTCTTCCTTGGCAAGGAGGCATTGTTTTGCTCTTTGGAAAAGCCCTCTCTGGATAGGCCTTTTAAATGCATTTTATTTGTAGAGAGTCTTTGCTAATGATGGGTAAAATAATCACTTTGCACATCCTTTCACATGATTTTCCTAGAGGAAAGATAGGAGCCAGTAAACAGATGGCAACAAATTGGAGTATTGGGCTGAATTTGCAGGTGATGAACTGCTGTATTTGCTAGTCAGATACTCTGTTGGCTTTGGAAACATTACTAATTAAGCAGATCCAGGTGAGTGAGACTTGAGTGGCCCTCCTTTTAAATCTTGCATTCTGAGATGAAGAGGATAAGTGTTAGTTATTCTTTGCTCTCTCAGGTCCCGTGTTGGCCCTAAACCTCATTCTGACCAACCTCCACTTATGATTCTGATCCACACTCTGAAGGTCAAGAATGGGGAAGGGATGAAGGAGATGCCCTTCGAATCTTCAAGAATTAGAGCTGATGAAACCTTGGCCGGCATTTTGTCCAGTCTCCTTTTTTTTAAACAAATGAGGAGACTGAGGCAAAAAGGATGAAAGAATTTTCCTTAGGCCACATAACCAGCTAGTACTTAAGCTAACTAGTTACCTTTTCTAGAGTAGCCATCTTCAAGAGGCTGGATCTACCGAACAACCAACCAGAATGTTGACATAGAGTAATTGAAGCATGTGGTTGATGTATGTCAGTGACTTAACATGGAAACCAGTACCACCCTTGCTTTTATTTTTAACATTTTACTGCAGTATAATATATATGCAGGGAAGTTCACATCATAAGTGTACAACTTGATGAATTTTCACAAGGTGCACACTCCCATGCAACCACCCAGATAAAAAAACAGAACCTTGGCAGTACTTGAGAAGCCACCCTCATGCTCCCTTCCAGTCACAGTTTTGTCTGTTTTTATACTCATTTGTATAAACTCATACAGGATGTAGTATTTTGTGTTTGGCTCGATTATGTTTGTGAGCTTTCTACGTATTGTTACATATAGTTGTAGATCATTAATTCTCATTGCTGTATTGTATTCCATTATATGACTATGCCACAATATATCCATTCTGCCATAGATGGGAAGACCCTGGTTGGTGCAAATGATTAATGTACTCATCTCCTGACTGAAAGGTTGTAGGTTTGAGTCCACCCTGATGTCTCTCAGAAGAGTGGCCTGGAGATCTACTTCTGAAAGGTGACAGTTATGGAAAACCCTATGGAGCACAGTTCTATTCTGACAGACATGGGGTCAGAATCAATTCAGTGACAGCTGGTTTGGTTTTTGGTACTATAGATGGGCATTTGGGTAATTTGCCATTTTTAACCCATAATCCGTTGCCATCAATTTAATTCCAACTCATAGCAACCCTGTAGGACAGAATAGAACTGCCTCATAGGGTTTCCAAGGAGCGGCTGCTGGATTTGAACTGCTGGTCTTTTTGTTAGCAGCCGAACTCTTAACCACTGAGCCACCAAGACTTTCCATTTTTAGCTATTACTAATAGTGCTTCTGGAAACATTCTACTATATGACTGTTGGTGAACATACATATGTATTTTCAGTTGAGTAGATATTTAGGAGTAGAATTTCTGGGTCATGGGTACACATGTTCAGCTTTATGAGATAATGTCAAACAGTATTTCAAAGTGGTTATACCAATGTATACTTTTACTAGCAGTGTAAGAGCGTTTCCCTTGCTTCACATCCTTACCACACTTGGAATTTTCTTTTTGACCTTACTCGTTCTGGTGGGTGTATAGTGGTATTGAGTTGTGGTTTGATTCCTGTGGTTTGATTTAATCTGTATTGCATTGTGGTTTGATTTATATTTGATTCTGAAGGACTTGGTTATATGCTTTTGTTTTATGCCTATAATGGATTTTGTAATCTCCACTGTTCACAGGTGGGAACCTTAGAAAGGCATTATTATTTTAAGTTTGCAAGGAGACTGAATTGTTCCAACAGACTCCAACACCTCTCAGCTGTTCTGCAAGAGAGTTGGGAAGTCAGTGTCTTGTACTGAATAATATTCTGCTTTCATCATATGTTTGGTTTGTTGCAGTGAGATCAGCAGAAATAAGGAACAAGGTCCAAATCAGGTCAGCTTAACTTCGTTTAGCTGAGTTAATTAGTATCAATCCTGAACATTTATAGATCTACACCGGGAAGTCAGTAGGTGAAAGATGGATAAGTCTGAACCTTGCGGAAGCTTGTTCACTTTGAGATCCTGTAAGGCCAGACTTGACTTTCAGGTTAAATGTGAAATTCCCATGTTGCAATCCAGCAATTTCCAGGATAGAGGGATGGTAAAGAAGACAAATCGCTGAAGACGAGGTAGCTCAGAACCACTTAATAACTGAAAACACAACCACCGAGTTACTCCCTTAACGCAGAATCCAGGTTTTTCTGTTAGTGGAGGCTGTTTCATGATCTAGAGAATTTACTGTGAAGCTCCTCAAGGACAATCAAAGCTAGGTTAGGAAATAGTGCTGGCAAGGGAAGCTTGCTAGAAGGGACCCAGGCTTCCTTACATAAACAGGTAATATGATTCATTCTCTGGCTGTTTTCCTGAGAGAGTTTCATAGCGCACATAGGAAGGTGATTAATGAAGACAGATTTGGCATCGTTTTTTAGGCTGCTACTTTTGCCGTTTCTGCTCTTCCTCTAGGGAAGAAGCTTGTGGTTTCTCTGGTAAGTATTTATGCACTCAGAGTCCAGGTGCTCAGTGAACGAGGGAGGTGGAGGGAGGAAGGAAGGGAGGCATGAGCACTGTGCTTGGCAGGTGAGGGCCATCTGAGTAGAGATTGGAGCCCTGGTCTGTACATGATAGGAGTCTTGCTTATCATGGAAATATTTTCCAGAAAATAAAGCCACTATGGGCTTGGCAGAGACCATCTTCAGTAAGATAAGGGGGGTGTTGTTTACTAGGACCCCTATGGCTTGTTTTCTCAGTAGTTACCTCTGTGGACGATATAAGGAGGTTGTTGATACTCCTTTTAGGAAGAGAAGTCACTGGGAGGTTGTAGGATCGTCAGGGACCCCATGTCAGTTATACCCAGTACAGTGTTAGGTGAGAGTAAACTGAATGAATGGATGTAGTTTTTGGATATTACTTTCAGGATTTTATGTTACTGCTGTTACTACACATGCGGCGTCTTCTAGCAGATGGAGATAAGTGTGATCTGGATCGGTGTGTATTGTGTAGCAAGTGTGTCTTTGTAGCTGAATGAAGGAAAGAAACCTTTATTGAGCACTTACACGTGCCCGGGACTATGCCAAACCTTTGGACTTTCCTTTAATCTCGTTTGATTCTCCATTTTATACATGAAACAGAGGCTCTCAGGGCTTAATAATTTGCTAGACTAGAGTTACCTGGGAACATGTAATGAAAAGTGGGCGTGAGTAGTTTAAAAGTGGACTGAAAGTAACCCTCAAGAGGAAATACATCATGGAAAGACATGGAAAAACATCAATGGAAAGACATCCATTGTAGTGTACCAATTACCCTCAGTGGGAACATTCCTTTAACTTCAATTAAGAGACATGGGTGAGTTTGACGGTTTCCTAAAATACCACTGCTGCAACTGAGGCCCATATGAAAGGATAAAGCCGTCCTCTTTTCTAGACTCCTGCTGAGAGAAGAGGGCCTTTTAGGTCCACAGACTTGAGTTTATTTGAGGGCGGAAGACCATGTCTTTTGTATCCTCAGTGCTGATCAGAGTGCTAGGCATTTTGTTGGCTGAAGGGGGAAAACCCACAGAGAGTTGAAGGGAAAAAAAAGGATTATAACTTATTAAAATGCAAAAGAATCTGATGTCATCACCAAAAATTATCTGTTAGATTCATTGAGAGCTGAGACACAGGGCAGGTGATTGTCACATGTATGACACCGTAGTACATATAGGTTATATGCATATATAAAATAGATAATAAATCCTTGAGTTACTATTCTTATTAGAGGTGCAAAGAGGGTTCTCCCCCTCAAGAAAGCATATTGAAGTATATGAGTTAGAATAGTGTTATTATAACTACCACGGCCTCCACCAGACCGAGTCCGGTACAACTAGATGGTGCCCGGCCACCACCACTGACTGCTCTGACCAAGATCACAACAGAGGGTCCTGGACAGAGCTGGAGAAAAATGTAGAACAAAATTCTAACTCACAAAAAAAGGCCAGACTTACTGGCATGACAGAGACTGGAGAAACCCCAAGAGTATGGCCCCCGGACACAGTATTAAGCTCAGTAATGAAGTCACACCTGAGGTTCACCGTTTAGCCAAAGATTAGACAGGCCCATAAAACAAAATGAGACTAATGGGGCACACCAGCCCAGGACAAGGATGAGAAGGCAAGAGGGGACAGGAAAGTTGGTAATAGGGAACCCAAGGTTGAGAAGGGACGGTATTGACATGTCGTGGGGTTGTTAACCATTGTCATAAAACAATATGTGTACTAACTGTTAAATGAGAAACTATTTGTTCTGTAAACCTTCATCTAAAGTACAATTTAAAAAAAAATTAAAAAAGCATTATAGATGAGGATGACTATGAATCCACACTAGTGTAAAGTAAATCCTTTGTAACATTCAAAAGTATTTTGCTCCATTACCTTACGGCAGATCATGATATACCTCATAACATTGTATTGCAACACTGTTTAAGAACTGCACTTTTCAGTGTGGCACAGGACAAAGCCCCTGCTTTCTAAAAAGTCACTCTTGTAAGTTAGACTGTTTATTCATTCATTGTATCAGTTAGCTATTGCCACATAAAAACCAAACCAAAACAGTTTCATCATCGAGTCAGTTCTGACCCATGGTTACTCCGTGTGTGTCAGAGTAGAGCTGTGCTCCATAGGGTTCACAGTGGCTGATTTTCAGAAATAGATTGCCAGCCCTTTCCTCCAGGTACCTCTGGGTGAACTCGAACCTCTTACCTTTCAGTTAGTGACTGAGCACGTTTGCTGTTTGCATCACCCAGGGACTCCACTTGCCACATAAACTATCCTAAAGTATAGTGTCTTAAAACAGTATTTATTATTACTCATGAGTCTGTAGGTCAGTTGGGTGGCTTTTCTGGTCTCAGCTGGGTTCACTCATGAGACCAGGGTCAGCCTGCTGGTCTTAGCTGGGCTTTCCCTATGTTTGGGGGTTGGCTGCCTGTGTCTGGTCTAGCGTGGCCTCAGTGGGACAGCTGGACTCATTTGCACATGGTATGCCATTCTCCGGCAAGCAAGCCCAGGTTATTTAGTGGATCTAAGAACGTGAGCAGAAGAAGCACACAAGGTCTTTGGGGCCCAAGTTTGGAACTGGCATACCGGGACTTCTCCTGCATTCTATACGCCAAAGCAAGGTACAAGGCCAATCCAGATTCAAAGGGTAACGAAATAGTCTCCTTCCAAGCGGCATGGATACAGGGAGATCATTGACTGAGGCCATGAATGCAATAAGTCTATCACATTCTTTTTTTTTTTTTTTAGTTGTGCTTAGGTAAAAGTTTACAGCTCAAGTTAATTTCTCATTCAAAAATTTATACGCATATTCTTTTGTTACATTGGTTGCAGTCCCCACAATATGACAGCACTCTTCCCCTTTCCACCCCTGGTTCTCTGTTTCCATTCAACCAGTTCCTGTCCCTTCCTGCCTTCTCATCCTTCTTTTGGACAGGAACTGCCCATTTGGTCTCGTATATCCGATTGAACTAAGAAGCGCGTTCCTCATGTGTATTGTTTTTTGTATTATAGTCCTGTCTAATCATTGTCTGAAGAGTGGGTTTCGGGAATGGTTTCAGTTCTGGCTTAACAGAGCATCTGGGGACCATAGTTTCGGGGATTCTTCCAGTCTCTCTCAGACCATTAAGTCTGGTTTTTTGATGTAAATTTGAATTCTGTTCTACATTTTTCTCCTGCTCTATCCGGGACTCCATGTTGTGTTCCCTGTCAGGGCTGTCACTGGTGGTAGCTGGGCACCATCTAGTTCTGGTCTCAGGCTGGTGGTATCGCTGGTTCATTAGGTCCTTTAGTCCTCTGGGCTAGTATTTTACTTGTGTCGTTGATTTTCTTCATTCTCCTTTGCTCTGAGTCGAATGGAACCAATAGATGTATCTTAGATGGCCGCTGAAAAGCTTTTAAGACCCCAGGCACTACTCACCAAAGTGGAATGTAGGACATTTTCTTTACAAACTGTGTTCTGCCAGTTGACCTAGATGTCCCCTGAAACTATGGTCCCCAGACTCCAACCCCAGCTACTCTGTCCCTCAAAGTGTTTGGATGTGTCTAGGAAACTTCTTTGCTTTTGCTTTGGTCCAGTTGTGCAAAGCAAAGAAGTTTCCTAGACATATTCATTTTTGTTAATATATAATTTTAGTTATTTTTGTTGAGTATATACACAGCAAAACATACACTAGTTCTTCAGTTTCTACATGTGCCATTTAGTGGCACTGATTACATTCTTGATGTTGTGCAACCATTCTCACCTTCCTTTTCTGAGTTCTTCCTCCTCCATTAACATAAATTCACTGCCTGTTAAAGTTCCTATCTAATGTTTTGAGTTGCTGTAGTCAATTTGATCCCATATAGATAGTTCTTAATAGAGCATAATGCTCAAGGCAGTCCTTTTTTTAATAGTTAAGCTAAACTGTTGTTGGTTTTAAGAAGATTTCAGGGGATATTTTTGGTGTAAGGTTTAAAGATTGTATCAGGGCAGTAGTTTCAGGGGTTCATCAAACCTTCATGGCTCCAGAAAGTCTGGAGTCCATGAGAATTTGAAATTCTCTTCTTCATTTTCCCCCTTTCGATCAGATTTCTTCCATGGAATCTTTGATCAAAATGTTTAGTAATGGTAGCCAGGCACCATCCAGTTCTTCTGGTCTCATGGCAAAGGAGGAAGTTGTCCATGGAGGCAGTTAGCCATACATTTCATATCCTTCTCCTATTTCTGACTCTCCTTCTTCCTTTGTTGTTCCAGGTGAACAGAGAACAATTATTGTACCTTGGATGGCCACCTGCAAGCTTTAAGACCCCAGGCACTATGTAGTGAACTAGGAGGTATGACAGAAGCACTAAACATGTTATTAGGCCAGTTAACTGGGATGTCGCATGAAACCATGACCCTAAGCCTCTAAAGCAAGGAACCAAATCCCATGAGGTGTTTGATTGTATGTAAGCAGCCTCAGCAGCTGCTCTTTTTTTTTTTGTCATTGCTGTAAAATATCTATTACACAACTTTTGCCAGTTCAGCATTTTACAGATGTACACCTTATTGACAGCAATTACAGTAATCGGCTGTGTAACCCTACCATTAATCAACATAATATTTTTATCACTGTTTACTCCCGTTTTCCCCCTCCATCCCACCCTGGGTAACTACTAATAAACTTCGTTCTCTATAAATTTACCTTTTCTTATATTTTCATATAAATGAGGTCATATAATATTTGTCCTTTTCTGATGGACTTTTTTCACTCAGCATAATGTCTTCTAGCTCCATCCATATTGTAGCATGTATCAAGACTTCATTTCCTCTGCTGGCTGAGTAGGATTCCATGGTATGTATGTGCCACGTTTTCTTTATCTATTCATCTGTTGATGGTCATTTAGGTTTTTTTTAATCTTTTGACTATTGTGAAGAGAGCTGCAGTGAACATTGTTTTACAAGTCTCTGTTTCAGTCTCTGCTTCAGTCTTTTGAGTATATACCTTGGAGTGGACTTGCTGGGTCATATGGTAATTCTATTTTTAGTTTTTTGAGGAATCACCACACTGTTTTCCACAATGGCTGTATCATTTTGCGTTCTCACCAGCAGTGGATAAGACTTCCAATTTCCCCACATCCTTGCCAACTTTTGTTATTTTCAGTATTTTTTTTTTTTTTTTTTAATTATAGCTATCCTAGTGGAAGTGAAATGGTATCTCATTGTGGTTTTGATTGGCATCTCCCTGATGGCTAATGGGAGCCCTGGTGGTGTAGTGTTTGGGAGCTAGTTTGTTAGCCAAAAGGTCAGCAGTTTGAATCCACCAGCTGATCATTGGAAACCCTATGGGGCAGTTCTGCTCTGTCCTGTATGGTTGCTATGAGTTGGAGTCGACTTAATGGCAGTGGGTTTGATTTGGCTTTAGTTTGATGGCTCATGACACTGAGCATGTTTTCATGTGTTTGTTGGCCATTTGAATGTTCTCTTTGGTGAAATGTCTGTTCAAGTCCTTTGCCCATTTTAATGATTGCATTATTTGTCTTTTGGTTGTTAACTTGTCAATGCTTTATGTATATTTTTGTTATTAGATTCTTGCTGAATATATGGTTTCTAAAGATACTCTCCCAGTCAGAAGCTTGTCTTTTCACTTTTTTGGTAAGGTCTTTTGATGAACAAAAGTTTTAAATTGTTATGAGGTGCCATTTATTTATTTTGTCTTCTGCTGTTTTTGTTTTTGTTATTATATTTGATAATCCGTTGTTAAAAGTGAGGCCTGACTGTGTTGCCTCTGCTTTTTCTTCTAAGAATTTTGTGGTTTTAGTTTGCACATTTAGGTCCTTAATCCATTTTGAATGTCTTTTTGTGTATGGTGTGAGACATGGATCCTGTTTCATTTTTCTGCTTGTGGAAATCCAGTTTTCCCAGCACCATTTATTGAAGAGATTCTTCTTTCCCCATTGAATGTACTTATCACTCTTGTCAAAAATCAGTTGACCACAGATGTGTAGGTTTATTTCTGGAATCTCAATTCTATTCCATTGGTCTATGTGTCTGTTGTTAATACCAGTACCAGGCTTTAGATTACTGTAGCTGTATAGTATGTTTTAAAATCAGGAAATGTGAGTCCCTCTACTTTGTTTTTCTCTTTCAACATTGTGTTAGCTATTTGGGGCCTCTATTTCTGTAAAGAATTCTGTTGGAATTTTGATCGAAATTACGTTGAATTGCTTTGGGTAGTGTTGACATTTTAACAATATTAAGTCTTCCAGTCTACAAATTTATTCTTTTATTCATTCATCCAGCAGCCCTTCATGTGGTTCCTTTAGCAATCCTTCATGGTCTTGTTCCATTCTTTATTAATTAAAAACTCATGAAAGACTATCAATTACCGTCTGTAGGCTCTGATGAAGCCACCAAGATGAGTAAGACACCAGCCCTGCCCTGCAGAAGTTCATAACCAAAGGGGTAGGAGAGATGGATATGTAGGCAGCCAATAATGATAGAATTTGAGTGTGTGTGCAAAGTGGACTTTGAGCTCGGGTAAAAAGGAGTGAACCCAGTCTGTAGGTGGAGTGGTTTCCCAGAGGAGGAGCTAAGTCACCCAGGAACTTGATGTAGGAATTGACTGAAATAGAAGGGCAAGATCCACCGCCACCCACTGGCATTGAGATGATTCTGACTCACAGCGACCCCATGGGGTTTCCAAGCCTGTAAATCTCTATGGAAGTAGACTGCCACATCCTCTTCTGCTGAGCTGCTGGTGGTTTCCAACCACCGACCTTTTGGTTAGCAGTCGATTGCTTCAACCACTGTGCCACCAGAGCTCCTTGAAGGGCAAGATGGGTGTGCAGTATATGGGAAAGCAGGGCTTCCAAGTGGTTTGTTCCAGTTTGAACCCCTGCTGTGAATTTGCGTTTCTAACAAGCTCCTTGTTGAGAATTTGCATTTCTAATAAGTGACCAGGAAGTTATACATAACTATATGTGAGACTATAGATTCTGATTCAGTATATCTGGGGGTGGCAATGCAAATTCTCAGCAGGGGTTCAAATCGGAAGGAACCCATCTGAAGCCCTGGGAACCTGGGAAAGTGCCTCAAGGGGTAAAGGCACATCTAGCTGGTTCTGGAATGGTTAGTTTGCTGAAGGGTGGCAGTGGCAAGAGATAAGGCTGGAAAAGTATGCTTGGGCCCGGTGGGAAAGCCTGCTGTGAAGACAAAGGGGCTCAGATATTATGAAGTCAGAAGGGCACACAACAAGGGGGAATTATTATAACTTTTTTTTTTTTTTTTTAACATCCCAATCACTCATCCACTTGAAGGAACTGCCAGCATGATCATTGCAGCTGATACCTTTTCCTCATTAGAAAGAGGAAGACGGGATAATGTAGTACTGTGACACACCCTGGGATGTCACAGCAAAGTCCGGAGGGTGCCAGGGGGCATTTTAAGATGTTTAGGAAAATACAGCACCATCTGTGGGACGCTACTTAAACTACTACTCTTAATATGTTTGAAGGTAACTGCTTCACAAATGGAACTCGTAGGTATTTTTTTTGGCCTACGAGTACCATGAAAAATGAATGAATCATGAAGGGTGCCACAAAGTGAGAATGTTTGGGAACCTCTGGTGAAGTTAAGAGTACAGGTTTGAATCCTGTCTCTTATTAGAAGTATGACCTCAGGCAAGTGCGTTCTTTCCTCTGACTTGTTTCCTCCTTTGTAAAGTGGAGACGGCACTAGTAGCTCCCTTCCCAGGGTTGTTGAGAGGAGTAAATGAGTTCCTGTTATCCAAGGGCTTTCAATGGAGCCTGGCACAGTGTAACGACTATTAAGTAATAGCTTCCTTATTATCATTATTAATTTAGTAATGCCACATTAACTGGGCTCTTGTTAGGCCAGTGGTCTTTTTGTGAAGGCCACAAAGGCACAACACAGGTACCACTGCTGAGAGTGAGAAGGGGGCAGACTGCAGAGTAGAACTGGAGCCTTTGAACAGTAAACAGGACTTTATATCCTGCATGAATTTACAGCCCACATTGGTAGTGGTGTGCATCCTTATGATCCTCCAGTCAATCCTAGTTCTCCCCGACTCTCATTTCAGGAAACTTACTTTTCAAACACGGCTCTGGTTTCAAAGTGATGTGCTTATGCACATACGTACTCTACCTCTTTCTTATGTACCCAACCCCCCCAAAAGTAAAATCATCTGTCTACAGTAAATGCCACCACTTGTCTGTTGGTTGTACTGTGGTGGCTTGTGTGTTGCTGTGATGCTGGAAGCTATGCCACCAGTATTTCTAATACCAGCAGGGTCACAAAGACAAAGTAAAGTATTATTATGAAATGTGCAAAGACATGGAGTTCGAAAGCCAAAAGGGAAGAACAGGCTTGGCATTTCTCAAGCTGAAAGAACTGAAGAAAAAATTAAAGCCTCAATTTGCGATATTGAAGGACTTTATGGGCAAAATGTTGAATGACGCAGGAAGCATCAGAAGAAGATGGAAGGAATATACAGAGTCAGTGTACCAAAAAGAATTGGTTGATGTTCAGTCATTTCAGGAGGTAGCATATGATCAAGAACCAGTGGTATTGAAGGAAGAAGTTAAAGCTACACCGAAGGTACTGGTGAAAAACAAGGCTCCAGGAGTTAACAGAATACCAGTTGAGATGTTTCAACAAATGGATGCAACGCTGGAAGTGCTCACTTGTCTATGCCAAGAAATTTGGAAGACAGCTATCTGGTCAACCGACTGGAAGAGATCCGTATTTGTGCCTATTCCAAAGAATGTGTAGATTACTGAACAATATCATTAATATCACATGCAAATAAAATATTGTGAAGATAATTCGAAAACAATTGCAGCAGTACATCGACAAGGAACTACCAGAAATTCAAGACAGATTCAGAAGAGGACATGGAACAAGGGATATCACTGCTGATATCAGATGGATCTTGGCCGAAAGCAGAGAATACCAGAAAGATGTTTACCTGTTTTTTATTGACTATGCAAAGGCATTCGACTGTGTGGATCATAACAAATTATGGATAACATTGTGAAGAAAATTCAAGAACACTTAATTGTGCTTGTGTGGAACCTGTTCATAGACCAAGAGACAGTCGTTCTGACATAACAAGGTGATACTACATGTTTTAAAATCAGGAAAGGTGTGTGTCAGGGTTGTATCCTTTCACCATACTTATTCAGTCTGGACACTGAGTAAATAATCCAAGAAGCCAGACTATATAAAGAAGAATGCAGCATAAGGATTGGAGGAAGACTTCTTAACAACCTGGGATATGCAGATGATACAACCTTGCTTGCTGAAAGTGGAGAGGATTTGAAGCACTTAACTAACGAAGATTAAAGACTACAGCCTTCGGAATGGATTACATCTCAATATAAAGAAAACAAAAATCCTCACAGCTGGACTAATAAGCAACATCATGATAAAAGGAGAAAATATTGAAGTTGTTAAGGATTTCATTTTACTTGGATCCACAATCAACACCCATGGAAGAAGCAGTCAAGAAATCAAAAGACATATTGCATTGAGCATATCTGCTGCAAAAGACCTCTTTAAAGTGTTAAAAAGCAAAGATATCACTTTGAGGACTAAGGGGTGCCTGACCCAAGCCATGGTATTTTCAGTCGTCTCATATGCATGCAAAAGCTGGACAGTGAATAAGGAAGACCAAAGAAGAATTGATGCCTTTGAATTATGATGTTGGCAAAGAATATTGAATATACCATGGACTTTCAGAAGAATGAACAAATCTGTCTTGGAAGAGTTACAGCCAGAATGCTCCTTAGACATGAGCATGGTGAGATTTCGTCTCACATATTTTGGACATGTTATCAGGAGGGACCAGTCCTAGAGAAGGACATCATGCTTGGTAAAGTAGAGGGTCAGCGAAAAGGAGGAAGACCCTCAACAAGATGGATTGACACAGTAGCTGCAACGATGGGCTCAAAGATAGCAACAATTGTGAGGATGGTGCAGGACCAGGCAGTGTTTTGTTCTGTTGTGCATAGGGCTGCTATGAGTGGGAACCGAGTTCGTGGCACCTAACAGCAACAACAGTAAATGGTTCAGATAAAAGGAACATAAAATGGTATCTCTGCCTTGTTGTTTCCTATACTAATGGAGAGGAGCAGGAATAGCCTAATAATATATGGGGAGAGGGGATTCAAGTAGGTGCCAGTAAATTCTCTGCACATACCAGGATGGCTTTCATTTGTAATTATGAGATGATATGTGATTGCTTGGGCAGCTCCATTTGGTCTCCATTTTTCTTCAGAGGGCCTCGATTACATTGGATTAGATTCACTGATGTTCTCTGTCTGTGTATGTGTGTATCTGTATGTATAGTATATATGTATATATGTGCATATGTTTGTATGTTTGTGTGTATGAGTGCAAGTATTTGTGTATATCTGTATATATTGTGATTACGTGTGTATGTGCATGTATGTGTGTGTATGTGTGAGTGTATGTGTATGTGAGTATATTTGTGTATATATATGTTTGTATGTGTCTATATTGTGATTATGTGTGTATGTGCATTTGTAAATATGTGTGTGTGTCTATTTGTGTGTATGTCTGTATGTACTGTGTGTATGTGCGTGTGTGTGTGTGTGTGAGTATATGTGTATGAGTATATATCTGTATGTATTGTATGTGCGTATGTGTATCTGCATATATGTGTGTATGTTTGTGGGTGTGACTGACTGTGTATATGTTTGTATGACTGAGTGTGTGTCTTGCTGTTTCGTTTTCTATAGCAGGGATCTGCCTGGCCCTGGGGTACAGTCAGCTGCCCACTTTCCTCCCCATCTCTCTCTCCTTCAGTCTAGTCTCTGTGCTTCTCTTTTGTCCAGGAAACTTTTTTCTGTTTTCATCTCCACAAATGACCCTCTGACTGCCTCTCCCGCTGACGCGTAGTCTCCAGCCTCATTTCTCATTCTGATCATGTTCTTTTTGGATTCTGCCAAATCGCTTTTGCATTTGTTTTTCACCTCGGCACTCTATTCTGTCAGCAGTTCAGTGGGCCCTTTCCAAGTTAATTTTTCCCCATTTGCTTTTTAATTAGTTTTTCTCTCCAGCTCCTTGTCTCCACCCCTCCGTCCTGCAGTCCTTCTGTGGATAACCAGTACAAGCCCACAATTTTGTGCATGGTTTTAAGAAGATGTGGGTCGGAGCAATGCTAGCCACGGTTATTGTTCCCAGGGCTGTGGCTTTGTCTTGAAATTTTCGATTTTGTTCATTTGTCATTTTGCTCTACGATAAGGTATGTGACCTGTTTGCTTGCATTTCGTGATCAACAGCAAGTTTCCAAAGGCAGTTACTTACCTGGTCTCTCCAGTGGAGTATTTGTTGGAAATGACTGATAAATTAAAAATAAAGTGCCGAGCAAGTGTTGGAGCCCTGGTGGCGCAGTTGTTAACAACTTGGCTGCTTACTGAAAGGTCAGTGGTTTGAACCCACCAGCCGCGCTGCGGGAGAAAGATGTGGCAGTCTGCATCCATAAAAATTACAGCCTAGGAAACTCTATGGGTCAGTTCTACTCTGTCCTGTAGGGTTGCTTTGAGTTAGAATCGACTTGAAGGCAGTGTGTTTTTTTTTTTCCCCCGCCTTAGGAGTTAACTGCTGGTGGTTGTTAGACCCTGAATGGAATAAAAGGAAAGGGCCCTTGCCTTAGGAATTTCCACTCCTTTGGGGCAAGTTAGCTCAGCTCCTCAGACTACGGTGTAGGTTGCAAGGAAAAAAGGTGGTTGTTATAGGACCCAGGGGGATCTCCTAGACACTTTCTACTCAAAGGGAGGCCCACAAAATGGCAGCTTCAGCAGCACCTGGGAACTTGTTAGAAATGCAGACTTTCTAGGCCCACTGAATCAGCATTTGCATTATAACCAAATCCCCATGTGATTCGCAGGCCCATTAATGTTTGAGAAGCACATTTCTAGGTTTAGCCTCCTGTATGGTCAGCAGTAGTGACCAAATCTCTCAGAGGTGAGTGTCTCAATGTATTAGGTTGACATTTGATTTCCTGCCATTTTTGTTTTCCAGTTATTATCTAGTTTGAATGAGTACCTGTAAGTGATTTTACTTTGGACCTTTCTGTGGGTATTTATATAGAAATGTATAGATCAGGAAAAGATTCCTTTACAGACTGTCAGTCTTGAGTTCTGGGAATGGGAAAATGCTGTAAACTTTATGTAGTCACCATACAAGGCACTGGGGATTCCAGCAGTTAAGACATGGATTCTGCCCTTGAGAAGTCTGGTCCAGGGAGATAAACATATAAAAGGGTAATTTTATCTCAGTGTGCTACATTAAAAAAAAAAAAAAATTATTGGGTTAAATATATATAACAAAAAGTTTGCCATTTTTAAGTGTACAGTTCAGTGACGTTAATTACATTCACCGTGTTGTGCTACCATCACCAGTATACATTTCCAAATGTTTTTACATCACCCCAATCAGAAACTCGGTAACCCTTCCACAATAACTCATATTTCCCCCTACCCCCAGCCCCTGGTAACCACTGATAAACTTTTGTCTTTATGCATTTGCCTATTCTAGATATTCCATATAAGTGGGATCATACAGTATTTGTCCTTTTGTGTCTGACTTATTTCACTCAACATAATGCAAAGTTCATTTGTGTCATAGCATGGATCAGAATTTCATTTCTCTTTATGGCTGAATAATATTCGCTTGTATGTAAATCAGCATGCAAAACTTTGTGGTCACAGAAGGGGCCAGAGAAAAGAGTGGGTGGTTCTTTGTCCACTGCTGGGGTGTCACTAACAACAGGATATGTTGGTAGGTGGACATCCATCTGTGGGCATATGTTAGAGCTTTCCCGCACTTCTGACCCCTTCAGACTGTGAATGGATAGCATCTTTTGTGTTTTAAGATAAGCAGCTTGAATAGTCATTTGTTTAGTTACCAGCTCTCTGGTGTGTAGCCTGAGAGAGAACATTTGTTGGTGAGTGGTTGTTCTGCTGCTTTGCCTTTGACTGAGAATTCCTGCTTCCCATTAAGTGGAACGACTTCCCCCCTGTGGCCTTTTGTCTTCGAAAACACAAATTGATGGCATGTTATGTTTAAATTTAATGATTTTCCTTCCAAGTTGCCTAGTAGAAGCATGATCACTAATCCCTATAGTCGAATTAATCCCATTTGAAGATTGAGCAGGTGGATTTTGACTTCCTTGATGCAAGATTCTTAAGAGACTTGTAGAAGAAAGAAACAATGACCGTATAATATATGTACCTTCTGTTTACAGGTGTGGAACAAAGCTATCTGGGAAACCAGAGAGTGTTTGCAGTCAGCCTAGTACTCTGGTTTTTTTTTTTTTGTTTTTTTTTTAAATTGTACTTTAGATGAAGGTTTACAGAACAAATAGTTTCTCATTAAACAGTACACATATTG
>NW_004443969.1:8190550-8252839 GCF_000243295.1 Trichechus manatus latirostris
GAGAGTTTTACAGGATATATTATTCTTGGCTGGCAATTTTTTTTCTTTCAAGGTTTTATATATGTCATCCCATTGCCTTCTTGCTTGCATGGTTTCTGCTGAATAATCTGAGCTTAGTCTTATTGTTTCTCCTCTGTATGTGACTTCTTGTTTTTCACAAGCTGTTCTCAGGATTCTTAGTTTGTTTTGGTTTTGGCGAGTGTGATTACGATATGCCTTGGTGATTTTCTTTTGGTGTCTGTCCTATATGGGGTTTGTTGAGCTTCTTGGATGGCCAGCTTTTCATCTCTCATGATATTGGGGAGGTTTTCTGTCAGCAGTTCTTCAGTGATCCTCTCTGTGTTTTCTGTTTTCTCCCCCTGTTCTGGAACTCCGATCACTGGCATATTTTTGCTTTTGATTGTATCCCACGTAATTCTCAGAGTTTCTTCATATTTCTTTGTTCTGTTTTCTGAGTTTTCCTCGAACAGAGCTGTATCCAAGTGTTTGTCTTCAATTCCGCTGATCGTGTCTTCCACCATTTCAAATCTGCTGCTCAGCCCTTCTATGACATTGTCCATTTCTGAAGTCTTGTTACTTATCTTTTGGATTTCTCATTGTTGTTTTTGTAGAATTTCTAGTTGTGAATTTATTTTAGCATTTTGTTCCTGCATTATTTTCCTGAATTCTTCCATTTTTTTGTCTGTATTTTCCATGAATTTGTCTGCCTTTTCCATGAATTTGTCTATTTTTTCCTCATTTCTGTCAGCTTTTTGCTTCAACTCTTGGATAAAGTGGGGAGCAAACATTTCAAAATGATTTTAAGAATTAAATGAGATAATGTGTACAGAAGGCCTAATTAATATAGTTCATGCAGTCATTTATTCAGAAGATATTGAGTGCCTCTCATAGAGTTGGCATAGTTGCTGGGACCTGTGTGGTAGGTACTCTGTTGAAATATGCTTATGAATAAAAAGCAGACCTGCCCTGCCCTCATGGAGCTTGTGGTCCCATAAACAAAAACGTCAGCAGGGGTTAGTCAGGTAGCACAGGTATGACAGGCAGCCTGTGTGGGTTCTGGGGCAAATTGGAGAGACACGCCCCACTACACCATTCCTGCCAAGGTTCCCTTGCAAGAAAGGGTTCAGGGCTACCAAATTGTCCCTTCTTTCAGAGGAGGCTAGAAATTCAGATTTTTTATGTGTAATCTCCATTTTTTTCACATATTGGTAACTAATTAAAAAAAAAAAATCTTCTTGATCTCTGATCTCTAGTGTAGTGTCAAGTAATGAAGTCCTGTCCTTATCAGTTGGAGTCCCTGGGAGGTGCAAACTGTTAACGTACTCACTGCTAACCAAGTGATTGGAGGTTCGAGTGCACCCAGAGGCACCTCGGAAGAAAGGCCTTGCGATCTACTTCCGAAAAATCAGCCACAGTTCTACTTTGACACACATGGGGTCGTTATTAGTTGGAATTGACTGCACAGCAACTTATTTATCTGTCCTTACCAACAAATGTAACTTGAGTTTCCTGCCCTCTCTGACCTGTCCACTTGTACCAGAAAGTATGGCCCTGATCCCCACCCCCTCTTGTCTCTCACCAATAGGACACGTACCTGGGGTCTGTATCCCAGAGCCATGCCTACGCTTTCCTCCTTGTGAATCGTGGAAGGCAACGGTGAGAAACTTGACCACCTGATAGGCACATGTCTGGGAAACAAAACTGAGCTTAAAAGGCCCATACCAGGAATGAGCTCTGGGTATGGTCTGTTTATGACTCTGTTATCATCACTCTTCTACCTGAACCCAAAAGCAAAAATCTGAAATAAGCAAAAGTCCTCAGCAAGCAAGGCCTGCGTTTATATTCATTTTCTGTGGGGTTTACCATTTATGAACACTCTAATTCTAAGCTGTAAATTACTGTCTAAAACAAACAAAAAATAATTTCTCTCCCACAAGACACAGTTATCCCCCACTTCTCGAAACTTCGCTTTATACCTCTTCGCTTTTATGAAAGACTTACATTAGTACCTGTGTTTGCGAACCCAAGGAGACCTGAAGAGGATTTTCACTTTTATGAAAAAAGGTGAAAAGTGGAAATAGCATTTAGCGTTTGTTTTGCAGCGAGCTATTAAAGAGGCAGCGTACACCCTGGGCAGCGAGAGAGGCATCACCAAGCTCCTTCCTCGGGAACTGCACCCAGCCTCTCAGCATCAAGCCACCGTGGCTTTGAACTGTGTCTGTGAGCATCTGTGCTTTATGTCTATTAATCGTGTGCATCCATTAGCAAGATGTGTCCTAAAATTTCAGAAAAGCCTAAGAGAGCGCATAAGGGTTTTATGTGTTATTTGGTATGATTTGGTAGGTTATTTTTTGGTCTGGGAACGCTCAAAAATTTCCCCACATTGAATGTAAAATGGTACAATCATTTTGGAAAACAATATGGTCCTTCCTTAGAAAGCTAGAAATAGGAATACCATGTTATCCAGCAGTCCCACTCCTAGGAATATATCCAAGAGAAATAAGAGCCTTTAGACGAATAGACATATGCACACCCCTGTTCATTGGAGCATTGTTCACAATAGCAAAAAGATGGAAACAGTCTAGATGCCATCAACAGATGAATGGATAAACTATGGTACGTACACACAGTGGAGTACTACGCAATGATAAAGAACAACGATGAATCTACAAAGCATCTCATAACATGGATGAATCTGGAGGGCATTATGCTGAGTGAAATAAGTCAATCACGAAAGGACAAATATGGTATGAGACCAATGCTGTAAAAACTCTTGAAAAGGTTTACACACAAAAAGAAACAGTCTTTGATGGTTAAGAGGGAGGGGAGGGGAGGGGTGGGGATGGAAGAACCCTAAATAGACAATAGATAAGTGGTAGTTTTGGTGACGGGTAAGACAGTACACAGTACTGGGGAAGCCAGCACAACTTGTCCAAGGCAAGGTCATGAAGCTCCATAGACACATCCAAACTCCCTGAGGGACCAAATTACTGGGCTGAGGGCTGTGGAGACCATGGTCTCCGGGAGCATCTAGCTCAATTGGCATAACATAGTTTATGAAGAAAATGTTCTATGTTCTACTTTGGTGGTGGCATCTAGAGTCTTAAAAGCTTGTGAGCAGCCATCTAAGATAGTCCACTGGTCTCACCCCTTCAGGAGCAAAGGAGAATGAAGAAAACAAGATACAAGGGAAAGATTAGTCCGAAGGACTAATGGAACACAACTACCATAGCCTCCATCAGACTGAGTCCAGCACAACTAGATGGTGCCCGGCTACCACCACTGACTGCTCTGACAGGGATCACAATAGAGGGTCCTGGACAGAGTTGGAGAAAAATGAGGAACAAAATTCTAAATCACAAAAAAAAAAAACAGGCTTACTGGCCTCACAGAGACTGGAGAAACCCCAAGAGTATGGCCCCCGGATAACCTTTTAGCTCAGTAATGAAGTCTCTCTTGAGGTTCACCCTTCAGCCAAAGATTAGGCCCATAAAACAAAATGAGACTAAAGGGGCACACCAGCCTAGGGGCAGGGACTAGAAGGCAGAAGGGTACTGGAAAGTTGGTAATAGGGAACCCCAGGTCAATAAGGGAGAGTGTTGACGTGTCGTGGGGTTGGTAGCCAATGTCGCAAAAGAATATGTGCACTAGTTGTTTAATGAAAATCTAGTTTGTTCTTGTAAACCTTCATTTAAAGTACAATTAAAAAAAAATCCTACATAAATTAATGGTAATTGCTTCTTTGCTTTCCATCATTTCAGCTTATGAAAGGTTTCATAGGAACACTCTACTTTCAGATAGTGGGGGGAAACCTGTATTGCCATCAACCTCTTTTTAGTATGACTTGTTCTGTAGGTGATATTCTGGAAAAGCCAAACTCTACACTTATCTACTAAGCTTTGAATTGCATTGCATGGTTCCTGGGGGTGAACTTATCAGGGAAGGGTTCCTAAAGAAGACAAGGAGCTTGGTCTACTTCTGGATCCTCTTTAGCTGTGATTTTCCTCAGACTCTCTTGGTTCTTGGCGGGTGAGGGAACCAGTGTATTCTTCAGTCAACCCAGTGAAGAACTGGATCCAGAGAATACCAGAGTCATTGTGGTGATTTCAGTGAGAATATTAGCACAAAATGAGAAGGATTTATACAGGAGGGCAATCTTCTTGGTAAAAGAGGAAAGGGCTGGTATATTTTTAGTCACTATTTCAAGACATAATTATCAGAAATTGACAGCATCAGTTTGGGATCATTCACAGCAATATCACTCGTTAGGAAAAAATGCTTGTTTATAATGGAGTGTTTGTATGTTGACGTGTATATGTGTTTTATTGTTGTTAGGTGCTGTTGAGAAACTTTGACTCAGACTGATACCATATAACAGAGTAGAACTGTCCCATATGGTTTTCTAGGCTGTAATCTGTACAGGAGCAGATTCCCAGGTCTTTCTCTCATGGAGCCACTGGATGGGATTGAACTGCCAACTTTTTGGTTAGCAGTTGAATGCTTAACTGTTCGTGCCACCAAGGGTGAGGTAGACAGCAAGAAAGAGTGTTCCTTTGAAGGGGAAGGTAAGAATTCACAGCAAAGTTGAGAACAATGCTTAGCATTGTAGATATATAAACATTCAAGGTCAGCCCATGGCAAAATACAGAGCAAGAAAAGCCTGATTAGAATCCTCCTCTTTTCCTTTTTCGTTCCCAAGTTGCCTAAAGTCTTCCATCCAGAGGTACAGTGTCTTTCATTGGATGTATATCTGGAATTTCCTAAATGTATTTGACTAATACATGTGCCAGTTATTGATTTATGCCCTCTCAACTCGAAATTCATCCTTTTTACCTGCTCTGTGAAAGGGATCTGGGCCCCTTAAATGTTTTTCCTTTGCTGTTGACTTGATGTTAAGCTTCTTCAATAGAGGGTGCCGGAGATGCATTTCAGGAGGAAGGAGTTTTTGCTTCTTGGTTCCTGTGTGCTCTCTGAAAGACTCCTTCAGGCCTGTGTCTTCTCAGGCTTATGGCTCCTGTGGTGTATGGCAGCCAGCACACCCAGTGGTCAGCTCACTCCATCGGCACTCTCTTGGGCAGTTTTGTAGCAGAGTACCTCCCTGTGAATAACTTTCCCTGGCACTCTAGAGAGCAGATTTCTGGCAAGTTCCGGAGGGAGGATTTCCAGCACATTCCACCAATGCAGCACCACAGTGACTTCTTTGCCATCCACTGAGCCTTTGCTGTCTCCTCTCCTACAAAGTCAGGATCTCAGCTGTGAGGTGGATGGCTCTTCCTTGGGTGCTCAGTTTCAGTCCTGGGAGTAGTAGCTGTGCCTTACATAGCTGCTATGCCTATATTCTTTACAATTCCTTCTACTTCTTACTAGCCAGTCTCTTATTACCCCAGTCTTTGGTTATAGTTAATAATTGTTTATATTAAACTTTCCTTGTTCAAATTACTAAGTGGTTTCTGCCTTCTGATTGGATTCGCACCGATACAACATATCTTTTAATAGAAATATTGTTAAGGATAATTGGGAAAGGCTGAAATGGGCAGAAAAGATTGCTGAGTATCTACCGTACCCTTCTGGGTTATCTGTGTCTTTCGTTCCCTTTGAACTGTTTTACAATTCAGCAACTTGTAGAAAAATGATAGTAATGTAAATGATTTTTGTTAATAGAAATGCAAATGAATTTTCTCTAGTGGACATACTATTATTCCCTCCCAAAGACAGATTTATACATATTAACAAATTCATTTCAGCATTCCTGATGGCCTATATGTATATGTGTTCTTGAATTCTCTTTGAATCTGTTGTAACATTTTTATGGCTCCCTCATTAATTAATGAGTTAAATAAGATTTTTGATGTAGGTTCATTTCATATTTGTAAAAGCCATGATTTTATTTTTTTTTAAATCCTTCGACTGTATGACATATTAAGGAGCTCATAAGATACGCCCACGTAGATTAAAAAGTACCACAGAAAATGATGATATGAACTGCTAGAAAAAAAACCTGCTAGAAAATGAATTTTTATACTTTACAGCTAGATGAACACAGAGAAATAAAATCATTTCATTGAGAGCAAATAAAGTATCACAATCATTTGTTGAACATAGAAGATTCATAACATACCCACAGTATCTGTATTGATTTCTTAGGGCTGCCACAACAAATTACCACAAAGTGAGTGACTTAAAACAAAGAAACTCATCCTCTCACAGTTATGGAGACCTGAAGTCTGAGACAAAGGAGTCAGCACAATTGGTTCTTTCTGGAGGCCCTGAGAGAGAATCCATTCCATGCCTCTCTCCTAGCTTCTGGTGGCTGCTGGCAACCCTTGGTGTTACTTGGCTTGTAGCTGTTTGATTTCTGCCTGTCTTCACATGGCCTTCTCCCCTTTGTCTCTGTCTTCTCTATTTCTGTCTCTCGTAAGGATACCTGTCACTGGATTTAAGGCCCACCCTAAATCTAGGATGATCTTATCTCTAGATCCTTAACTTAAATACATCTACAAAGACCTTGTCCCAAATAAGGTCACCCTCACAGATTCTGGGAATTAGGATTTGGAGATAACTTTCTGGGAGGATGCTATTCAACCCATAAGCATCTGGCTGCTAACCAAAAGGTCGGCAGTTCAGATACAGTCCCCACTCCTTGGAATCCCTATGGGGCAGTTCTACTCTGTCTTATTGGGTTGCTATGAGTTGGAATCAACTCGGTGACACACAATGACATTCAACTTATCCTATTCAAGTTTACCCTGTGGCCCCCCTCCCCAAAATTCATGTCCATTCCATGCGCAAAATATATTCACCTCATCCTATTATCCCTAAAAATCTCAACTCAGGACCAGACTTACTGGTCTGACAAAGACTGGAGGAACCACCAAGATTATGGCCCCCAGACACCCTACTCACCCAAAACTGAAGCCACTCCTGAAGTCCACTTTTCAGCCAAAGATTAGACAGGCTTATAAAACAAACAGTAACACATGCGAGGAATGCGCTTCTTAGTCAGGTATATGAGAACAAATGGGTAACACCTGCCCAAAAGCAAAGATGAGAAGGCAGGAAGGGACAGGAAGACTGGACAAATGGACACAGAGAACCCAGGGTGGAAAAGGGGAGAGTACTGTAGTGACACATTGCAGGAATTACAACCAACATCACAAAATAATTTGTGTGTAACTTTTTGAATGAGAAACTAATTTGTACTGTAAACTTTTACCTAAAGCGCGCGCACACGCACACACACATTTGAACTCACTACAGTGTCAACTCCAAGACCAAAATGTCATCAGTGCAAAAAGTTCCAAGTCTCATTATATAAATCATCCAAATCAGGTATGGGCAAGACTATGGTTATGATCCATCCTGGAGCAAAATCCCTCTTCATCTGTGAACCTGTGGAACTAGAAAACAAGTTACCTGCTTCCAAAATGCAGTGGTGGGACAGGCATAGGATAGACATTCCCATTCCCAAAGGGAGAAAATGGAAGGAATAAAGAGGTCACTGGTACAAGCAGGAGCCCTAGTGGCGCAGTGTTTAAGAACTCAGCTGCTAACCAAAAGACGGCAGTTCGAATCTGCCAGCCACTCCTTGGAAACCCTATGGGGCAGTTCTACTCTGTCCTGTCGGGTTGCTATGAGACGATTTTTTTGATACCAAGCAAGTTTGAAATTTGCAGCACAAATTCCATTGGTTTCGATGCCCGAGAACAACCCTTTGTGGCTTGATACTTTGCCCCCTGGACCTAAGGAGGCTGATTCTCGGGAAATTATTTGCAAATCATGTCTCTTAAAAAGAACTTGTATATAGAATATATAAAGAACTCTATGACTAAAAATTAAAAAGACAAATAACAACTGCTAGGAAAACAACATCATTAGTCATCAGGGAAATACAAATAAAAACCACAATGAGATACAACTTTATACCCACTAGGAAGGCTACAATCAAAAAAGCAAATAATAACAAGTGTTAACAAGGATGTGGAAAAGTTGAAACCCTCATTCACTGCTCATGGGAATGTAAAATGGTGTAGCTGCTTTAGGAAACATTTAAGCAGTTCCTTAAAATGTTATACATAATAGTTATCATATGACCCAACAGTTCTACTCCTAGATATATACCCAAGAGAAATGAAAACATATGTCTACTCAAACACTTTTACATGAATGTTCATAGCAGCATTATTTATAATAGCCATCAATTGATGAATAGATAAATGATATATCCATACAATGGAATATTATTCTGTCATAAAAAGAAGTGAAGTACTGATATATGCCATAAAATGGATGAACCTTCGAAACATTATGCTAAATGAGAAACTAGTTACCAAAAAAAAAAAAAAATATGATTGCATTTATATGAAATATCAGAATAGACATATCTATAGAGACAGAAAATAGATTAGTGGTTGCCTAGGTCTAGAGTAGACGGGGAGTTGGAGGTGATAGGTAAAGGGTATGGGATTTTCTAGGGGTGAATGTTTTAAAATTGATTATGGTGATGATTGCACAACTCTTTGGATATACTAAAAGACATTGAATTGTACACTTTAAATGAATGACTTTTATCGTACATCTGTTATATCTCAATAAAGCTGTTGTTACCAAAAAAAAAAAAGATTCATAACAGAAATAAACCACATTCCTCAGTGATGGGTGGTAAATGCTCCCTGTGCATCAATGTGCAGATCAAACGTCTGTCTGTTAGAAGATCTTTATAGTTTTCTTGAAGGTCTCTGATATAGAACACATTGCTGTTTTTAATTTGGTACACCATTTCTTAAAGGATGCCTGATAGCGCAATGGGTAAGCACTTGGCTGCCAACCGAAAGGTTGGCAGTTCGAACCTACCCAGTGGCTGCACAGGAGATAGACCTGGCGATCTGCTCCCTTAAAGATGACAGCCCAGAAAACCCTATGCGGCAATTCTACTTTATCACGTGGGGTCGCTCTGAGTAAAAATGGACTCTACAGCACCTAACAACAACAGCAACACCATTTCTTAAAGAGTGATTATTCCAAAGTGAAATGAATAACTACACAAATTCTTGATGGGGACTGCACCCCATTACCCTCTCTGCCCGTCGCTGTGGAAAGCAGTTTGCAGAACTGAGGCTTTATCTCTACCTTTATTTTTCCTGTTTTGTTTTTTTAGTCACTAATTAAGTGATAATTATTTATGTCTTATTTTATGTCTTATTCTCCTAGGAACTTGTTTTAGTGGCTGCTAGAAGAATCTGTAAATTTGTAAATTATCTAATTTACAAATGATACAGAATCAAGATGATATCTCATGGTTTGATTGAAAAAAACAAGATTGAAAGAAAGCACAGTGTATTGGACCAAAAGTAACAATATAAAATGTGAAAATGTGTTGGGAACAGATAGGAAGTCTTGCACCCAGGTTCAAAACGATAAATTGTACCAATCCAGAATGGATTTTCAGAATTATTTGAAAATTATTATTTTTTTCAAAGTATTTAGGTCTGGACCCAAAAGGAGAATGTAGATGGGGGTCAGAAAGGGTCTGGGCTTTGGTATCCTGAAAAATCTCCCCGGAGCAGATGGGCAATAAGTAATACTTTAAAAAAAAACACCCAGCTTTTCATTTTGAAATAATTTCACAGGAAGTTGCAAAAATAGTACAAAGAGTCCCATGAACCCAGCTTCCCTCATTGATAACATCTTATATGCTGTCGTTCAATGTCAAAACCAGGAAATTGACACCAGCACATTACTGTTAAGTAGACTACAGATGCTAAGTAATGCTTTTTCTCCCCCTAAATTTTATTTATTTTGTTGTTATTGTTGAGAATATACACAGCAAAACATACACCAGTTCAACAGTTTCTACACGTACAATTCAATGACATTGGTTACATTCTTCGAGTTGTGCAATCATTCTCACCTGCCTTTTCTGAGTTGTTCTTCCCTCATTAACATAAACTTACTGCTCCCTAAGTTTCCTATCTAATGTTTCAAGTTGCTGTTGTCAGTTTGATTCCATGTAGATAGTTCTTAAAAGAGCATAATGCTCAAGAGAGACGTTTTTTACTAATTAAGCTAAACTGTTGTTCAGTTTTAAAATGACTTTAGGGGATATTTTTCATTTAAGGTTTAAAGACAATTTCGGGGCAGTAGTTTCAGGGGTTCATCCACCTTCCATGGCTCCAGAAAGTCGAGTCCAAGAGAATTTGAAATTCTATTCTGCATTTTCCTGATTTTGATCAGGTTTCGTCTATGGAATCTTTGATCAAAATGTTCAGTGATGGTAGCTAGGCACCCTCCAGTTCTTCTGGTCTCATGGCAAAGGAGGTAGTTGTTCATGAGGCAGTTAGCCACGCATTCCATATCCTCCTTGTATTCCTGACTCTCCTTCTTCCTCTGTTGCTCCAGGTGAATGGAGACCAATTGTTGTGCCTTGGATGACCACTTGCAAGTTTTTAAGACCCCAGGAACTACACAATGAACTAGGAAGTAGAACAAAAGCACTAAACGTGGTATTAGGCCAGTTAACTGAGATGTCCCCTGAAAGCATGACCCTAAATGTCCAAAGCAAGGAACTAAATCCCATGAGGTGTTTGATTGTACATAATCTGCCTCAGCAGCTACTCTTACTTATTTTGTTGTTGTAAATATACCTATCACACAACTTTTTCCAATTCAACTTTTTACAGATGTACAACTTATTGACAGCAATTATAATAATCGGGTGTGCAACCCTACCCTTAATCAATGCAAGTTTTCCATCACCATTAACCTCCCTTCCGCCCCTGGTAACCACTAATAAACTTTCGTCTCTATTCATTTGCTTTTTCTTGTCTTTTTGTATAAGTGAGGTCATACAAGATTTGTCCTTTCCTGATTGGTTTATTTCCCTCAGCATAATGTCTTCCAGCTCCATCCATACTGTAGCATATATCAAGACTTCATTTCTCCTACTAGCTGAGTAATATTCCATTGTATGTATATGCCACGTTTTATTTATCCATTCATCTGTTGATGGGCATTTAGGTTGTTTCTACCTTTTGGGTATTGTTAATGGTGCTGCAGTGAACATTGGTGTACAAGTCTCTGTTTGAGGGTCCACTTTCAAGTCTTTTGGGTACATACTTCGGAGTGGATTTGCTAGGCTATATGGTAGTTCTATTTTTAGTTTTTTGAGGAACTGCCTAAGTAATACTTTTTAATATCCATCTTTCTCGTGGTAGGTTAGGATGCAACACTTCTTATTACAGGATTTGTTGGGTCATTTCTTGACTTCCGGTGTGACAGATTTTAATTTAGAAATGACATGAGCACCCATGCTTTTGTGAGTGGTAGTGTCAGTCGTGGTGTGTGTTATATGTAAGTGTGTGTTAGATTTTGATAGCAATTACTTGTTTATCTTTGTAAAGTGGATTATACCCCAAAGAGCTTGCCAAGATCAAATTTGAGCAATGAAATTCTATCTAGTAACCTAGGGTCACAGCTTTCTTAGGTAAAAAGTCAGAGCTGCCACAACAGGTTTTATGCTAGAATAGTACAGACATTTATTCTTCTTGAATCTAAGATAGTTACCTTAAAAGTATGTCAGTGTGGCTTGCTTCCCAGGCATGTGTAAATCTTTGTTTTGTCTTTTGTAGATTGTAAAATATGAGGGCACAGGACTGTATTTTACTTATTTTTTTGGTCTTGTTGCGGTCATAATTCTAAAATACAAGGTCTACTAGGCAGTGACTATGCAGTGAGTCATAAAATCCAGCTATGCTTTGAGAGATGGAATATTATCATGTGTCATAATGAATTCAGTGGAATGGATATAAGGTTCTTAGGTGCTGACCCAGGAAATTCTTTGAAGTAGCCATCTTTACCAACATTAGTAATCGTGCTTGGCGACAGAGGGCTGCTTGGCGGCCTCATCAAAACTGATGGACGAGATAGAAAAATCCTTTGTGTCAGTTGTGGTGACATTTTGCTGACACTCGCCTGCTTTTTTTGTGTTTCACACAGTTAAATGCTTGCATCTTTTGAGAAACGGAACTGAAGAGCAGAAAGAAAACCACAATCTGCCTCAGAGTAAAACTAGGTCAGAGAAGGCAGATTTTTTTTTTTTTTTTTCTTTCTTTTTAAACCAGGCAAGAGGGCAGGTTCCCTCACCTAACTCCCAGAGGACTCTGGGGGTCTTTAGAGTCTTAGGCTTCCTCAGTAACACCCACCACTCATCACAGGCCAGGTGGTAAACTAGGCCCTTTACAAATGTTTTCTCTAATCCCCATTAAAACTTTGCAAGGTAGACATTTTATAGATGAGGAAACTTGATCTCCAGTTGTATAACTTCCAGGGCCAGTTTATATCAAGGCTGAGATTTGAATCTGGATCTAATTCCAAAGCTTTCCTACCACACTGCATTGCCTTTCCTTCCATGCAAAACACTGGGGTTTGGCTCTGACCCTCTTGAGTCATTCCAAAGCAGCCTTCTGATGGGGGATTGCAATGACTTCTTTCATGGCCGAGAAGCTACCTCCTGAGGTGTCTCTGTGAGTGGAGGATTTGGAACACACTAGAGCCGTGTCCCTTGATCATGGGTAATAACCTCATCAGAACAGAAGGAGACTGGGTTCCAAGCAAAGGAGAGAGGAATGCAGCCAGCCGAGAGTTGCTCGTCTGATCCATTTCTTTGTGTTTCACATACTTGATGTCAGCAAAGTGGTGAAGCAGTTCTAGGACTGAGGAGGAAGCTCTGGTGGATGAGTGGTTGTGAGACCTTAAGGTTCTCTGGAGAGATTTCCAGAGCAGTGATGCCTGCATTCTCCAAGGACAACACCATCAGGCACCTTTATTGACAAGAGGGCTACAAGGACTTTTCCCAGCAAATTTTAAGTACTCAGCTCACATATAAGGACTTGAATCCCTCCTTAAAGAAGCTTGAATCTCAGCAGGGAAGCAAATCATGAAAGTAGAAGTCAAATATGTGTGTATACATCAAGAATTACAAGATTATGGGGTACATGCACAAGAAACAGCAGCCTGGTTCTTTCCTTCTGCTAGGGTGCCCAGCTGTCATGTTTTGTCTAGGACTGAGGAGTTTCCCAGGATACAGTACTTCTAGTGCTAAATCCAGGAAAGTCCTAGACAAACAAGTTGGTCACCATGCCTTCAGCAGTCTTTGTGATCTTAGACTTTCTGGATCTTGGTGCCTACATTTCTCTCACTGGATGACTTTTAAGTTCCCTTCCTGTTTTTTAGGATTAGCAATTCAGTGCGACTAACCCACAAGTTCTGTTGGGTAGACAATGTAGACTGGAAGCTAGTGCTCTGAAGCCTTTGAGATTGGTGATCAAAAACTGATATGTGATTGAGAGGAATACCGGCTAGCTTTTTAGAAAAGTTGAGAACAGTTGAGCAATTAGGATAAAGTTCCAGACCCCTGTAAGATGGAGGTTGAGCAGGGGATCAGGATTGTGAACTCTTCTGACTCAAGGTCTTGTATTTGTTTCAGTCTTTCTACTGGACTTCATGCTTCATCACCAGCAAGTGTTCAGTCAGGGTGGTTGTGGGTAATGGAAGGCTGCAGATGAGTTTTGTTTGGCCCACTCAGAATTAAAAAAAAAGATTTAAATTAGTGCCCAAATTAAAAAATACAGAGATTTGACCTAAAACTCGGGGTTTCTGGCTTCTCTTGAAAGATGAGAAAATCTGGCCAACCTAGACTGTCTTCCCTCAAGTTGTCTAGTGGCTGGAGCTGAGAAATGACTGTCCCCTCATAGATGGGGTGTGTGCTCCAGTTCAACACAGCCCCCCACCCCCTGCCCTGGTCTGCTGTCTTCTGTACTCCCATTTCTCAGGCCTGTTTTTCTCTCCTTTTTTTGCCTGTTCACTTTAATTATCTAATTGGTAAGGTGAAAACCTTAGCTCAGTAGTTCTCAACCCTGTCTGCACCTTAGAATTTCTGGGTGTTTAAAAATTATATTGGTTTCCAGTTGAATCAGAATCTTAGGTGAGGGGGATGACAGCTGATTTAAAAAATCTCCCAAGTCCGTTTTGATGCACAGTGAGGACCACTGCCTTAGCTTGATCTTGGGGTGGGTTTTGATGGGGAGAACCATGGAGCAGAGGAACTATGGAAACAGTTCACCTGATTCAGTTGATTGGTAGAGTGTTCTGGAGTATGTGGCAGTCAGAAAAGGGATTAAATGTTGACCAAACTAACTGGGAAAATTTAAGGAACTTTTAAAAAGCAGACATTCAAATGATGTATTCATGGCACGTTTTGCTAAGGCATTGTTACCCACTCACCACCCTCCCAATCCTGCTGTATTGCTGTAGGCATTTAAATCATTATAATAATGTCCACAGTTTTTTGCATGGAGTGATTATAAAAGTGATTTTAATGGGCTTGTAAATCTAGTGGTCATGAGAGGCAAGTGGCATGGATTGAGTGTATTTGAGGCAGGTTATAAGAGGGAGGGTCACAGTTAAAATTAACTTCAGTGGTTTTCTGTTTTGCCTAATGACTTCATTCATCTATAATTCTCTTACTGTAAATCAGTTTCTATCTACTCCCCCCACTTGCACTGCCACCGAGATCATGTCTACATTGTGAGTATGATCATCCTGAGTAATTAAAACATTCAAGTAGTTGGTAGATAAAAACCTGTTCCTCTCATTTGAAATTTAAAGTGGAAGGCACTTAACCAAAACAACAAAAACCCCTTGCTGTCTAGGCAATTCTGATTCATAACTACCCTATAGGACAGAATAGGACTGCCCCATAAGGTTTCCAAGGTGGATTCAAACTGCTGAGCTTTTGGTTGGCAGCCATAGCTCGTAACCACTACACCACCAGGGTTTCCGGAAGGCACTCAGAGAACACCTATTTCCATTGCTTAATTTTGCAGCTAGATAAAACTAAGGTTTTGTGAAACTTTAATGGATCCAAAGCTCTGCCCCTAGGGAGTGGCAGGCCTGGAGCTCTGTGCACCAGGTTCCCTCACCTCAGTTTAGAACTGCTCTTCCCAGGTCCCTGAGACTACAGAGAAGGCTGACTCTCTGTATGCTATGTTATCTGTTCTTGGACCTTGAACTTGGAGTCTTTAGTGTTAGAAACTTTGCTTTATTCACCTTTGTATCTGCTGGTGGCTAGCCTGGGGCTCGGCATTAATTTTATCTTAAAGATTCTATAGACAAATCTTGATCAAAAGGGATGGAAATGTGGAACAGAATTTCAAACTCTCATGGAATCCAGACTTTATGGATCCATTGAGGCTGGATGAACTCCTGAAGCTAGTGTCCTGAGATAATCTTTAAACCTTAAACCAAAAATATCCCCTGAAGTCTTATTTAAGTCAAACAATAGTTTTGCTGACTTAGTAAAGAATGTCTGTCTTGAGCGTAGTACTCTTTTAAAGAACTATCTGTATGGAATCAGATTGACAACAGCAACTTGAAAGATTAGGTAGGAAGCTTAGAGGTCAGTGAGTTGATGTTGATGGGAGAGGAACAGTTCAGAAAAGGAGGGAGAGAATGGTTACACAACTTGAAGAATGCAGTCAGTGAATTGTACATGTAGAAACTGTTGAATTGATGTGTGTTTTGCTGTGTATATTTTTAACAACAACGAAATAAAATATTTTTAAAAATAACCTAAGAAAAGGAAGGATGATGAAGGCATGAGACCCAATTCAGGTCACAGAGTCTCCATGAAGCCTCGGGGTTTCTCTCTAACCCACTGGGATCTCTGGGACCCACTGATATAGTAATTTGTGTGCTGTACTTTGTCATGTGTGTGGAATGGGGAAGTGGTTAGTTTCTAAGGGCAGAGATCATCTCTTGAACTTTCAGTGTTTTCTCCAAACGGAGTAATTATGAGTCGGAATTGACTTGACAGCAATGGGTTTTTTTGGTTTAGCATCATGAGCAGCAACCAGCAAATGTTTTCCATGAGTGTTTATTCATCTAATGGGGTCTCTAGCTCTCTAGTTTGCCTCTCATTGCCCTTTTATGTAGTTCTCATTCTAAAGAAAATACCCTAAAATGCCACTCTAATGTCACATGGGTAGAATTGCAAGAAAAAAAATAGTAAGATTTGTATCTCCTTCTAAACTGGTGATGGGGCCCTGGTGGCATAGTGGTTAAGTGGCTGGTAACCAAAAGGTAGGCAGTTCGAATCCACCAGCTGTTTCTTGGAAACCCTAGGCAGTTCTACTCTGTCCTATAGGGTTGTTATGAGTCGGAATTTACTCGACAGCAGCGAGTTTGGTTTTTGGTTTTGTGAACTGGTGACATATGTTAGTGAGTTCTAGCTAGCTGCTGCCATTTAAGGTGTTTGTAGGCCTTTTTTTTTTTTTTTTTACCCTCTTGGTCTGTCCATGCTGCTGGACTCTAATAGTGTGATTGTTTTGTTCACTGCCTACATTTTATGTGCCTCTTGATATCTTTGTAATTCAGTCCCCACTGCGAGGTTTTTGAGGCTCTGCATTCAACCACGCTGGATTCTACTCCTTCTAGTAGAGATGCTTCCCTGGGCGAGGGGGAAGAATGTGGGTTGGTGTTCCGGAATCACCTGCAAAGTTGTTTTCTTCTTTTTTTAATTCCCAGACTGAACCCCAACACAGAACCACAAAATTAGAATTGGGGGAGGAGGGTGAAGAAGGGACTCCACTCAGGTCTATGAGTTTTGAAAAATGTCCAGGTAATTCAGATATACCTACCCTGGTCCTCATTTGAAAACAGCTGCCTTACAGGGTTTACTTGATGAAGTGTCGGTGAGGGGGAGGAGGGCCAGGGCTAACGCTCAAAGGAAAGCAACTTTTATTTCTTAAGTGCCTTTTTTTATATGTCAGATCAAGGGATTTAATCCCTCTGTTTTTTCAGAGTCACTCCATTTATTCATTCATTCCATAAATTCAGATACCTTATAAGTGCCAAGCTCACTGGTAGGTACAGAGGCATCTGGGAGCAGGGGTTAAGGAGCCAGACAGCCAGAGTCTCTAACTCTGCTCTGGCACCTAGTAGCTCTGTGCCCTTGAACTGATTACTTAGTAGTTCTTAATACGTCAGTTTCACACACTCTAAAATGGGGATAATGATAGCACCTACTTCATAGTCTTAGATGAGAATTTTGTGAGAGGATATATGTTAAGTCAATGACTGTTAGGTCCTATTTCAGTGATGATTAAGATACAGTTCTATCTCTACAGAGCATATAGTTTGGTGGAACTCCAGAGGAGCAACAATGTGGTCAGCAAGTGACATATGTGGCATTTGAACACATCTGTGCTTTTCCCATCTTACCATTCGGTCGTCCCTTCCCTCTACATCCCAGCCCCATCAATGTCTCATTTATCTACCAGTGTCAGGAGTTCAGCCATAAAAATTGTTTGGGAACTATCACACGAATCTACATTATATCTTCTTTTCAAATGATGAGGTGTCATTATTTTGAAAATTGATTTTGCTTTGCCACCGTAGAACAATGCTCCCAGGGACTCCTAAGATATATAAGACTGTATGTCCTTACAATAAATGGCCCTAAACTATTGGGGCTTTTTTGTCCATGTATCTTGGGCTTTCTCTCTCAATATTGCAGTTACTTTTTAGTGCTATCATCTTTATTAGGGAACATGCCTACATCTTCTAAAATTCTAAATTTGATTACTACAAACTAGAGTAGAACCAAAGGTTACTAGGAGAAACCAAATAACTAGATTTGTTAAATAGGTGTCTTTCGTTTTTTGACAATGTGCTTGGTTTTATGCCAAGAAATTTGGAAGATGGCTACCTGGCCAGCGAACTGCAAGAGATCTGTATTTCTGCCCATTGCAAAGAAAGGCGATCCAGCATAATGAGGAAATTATTGAACAGTATCATTAATATCACAAGCAAGTAAAATTTTGCTGAAGATAATTAAAAAATGGATGCAGCAGTAGATCAACAGGGAACTGCCAGAAATTCAAGCCAGATTCAAAAGAGGACGTGGTACAAGGAATATCATTGCTGATGTCAGATGGATCCTGGTTGAAAGCAGAGATACCGGAAAGATGTTTACCTGTGTTTTATTGACTATGCAAAGACATTCAACTGTGTGAGTCAACAAATTATGGATAAGATTGCAAAGAGTGGGAATTCCAGAACACTCAGTTGTGCTCCTGTGGAACCTGTGCATAGACCAAGAGGCAGTCATTCAAACAGAACAAGGGCATACTGGGTGGTTTAAAGTCAGAAAAGTTGTGCATCAGGATTATATCTTGTCACCATACCTATTCAATCTGTATGCTGAGCAAATGATCCGAGAAGCTGGACTGCATGAAAAAGAACAGGGCATCAAATTTGGAGGAGGACTCATTAACAACCTGCATTATACAGATGACACAACTTTGCTTGCTGAAAGTGAAGAGCACTTGAAGCACTTACTGATGAAGGTCAAAGACCATAGCCTTCAGTATGGATTACATGTCAGCATAAAAGCAAAAATCCTCACAACTGGATCAATAAGCAGCATCATGATAAACGGAGAAAAGTTGTCAGGGATTTCATTTTACTTGGATCCACAATCAATGCTCGTGGAAGCAGCAGTCAAGAAATAAAATGATGCATTGCACTGGGCAGATCTGCTGCAAAAGACCTCTTTAAAGTGTTAAAAAGCAAAAGATACCACTTTGAGGACTAAAGTGTGCCCAACCCAAGCCATAGTATTTTCAGTCACCTCATATGCATGTAAAAGCCAGACAGTGAATAAGGAAGACTGAAGAAGAATTGACGTGTTTGATTTATGGTATTGGCGAAGAATTTTGAATGTACCATGGGCTGCCAGAAGAACGAACAAATCTGTCTTGGAAGAAGTACAGTCAGAATACTCCTTAGAAGCGAGGATGACGACATTTCGTCTTTCGTACTTTGGACATGTTATCAGGAGGGACCAGTCCCTGGAGAAGGACATCATGCTTGGTAATGTAGAGGGTCAGTGAAAAAGAGGAAGACCCTCAGTGAGACTGATTGACACAGTGGCTGCAAGAATATCTCAACAATAGCAACAATTGATAGGATGATGCAGGACCAGGCAGTGTTTCCTTCTGTTATACATAGGGTCGTGTCATGGATTGAATTGTGTCCCTCAAAAATATCTGTCAACTTGGCTAGGTCATGATTCCCAGTATTGTGTGATTGTCTGCCATTTTGTCATCTGATGTGATTTCCCTATGTGTTGTAAATCCTATCACTGTGATGTAATGAAATGGATTAGTGGCAGTTATATTGAGATCTACAAGGTTAGATAGTATCTTAAGCCAATCTCTTTGGAGTATAAAAGAGAGAAGCAAGTAAAGAGACAGGGGGACCTCATGTCACCAAGAAAGCAGTGCCGGGAGCAGAGCGTGTCCTTTGGACCTGAGGTTCCTGTACAGAGAAGCTCCTAGACCAAGGGAAGATTGATGACACGGACCTTCCTCCAGAGTCGACAGAGAAAGCCTTCCCCGGAGCTGACACCCTGAATTTGGACTTGTAGCCTACTAGACTGTGAGAGAATAAATTTCTCTTTGTTAAAACCATCCACTTGTGGTATTTCTGTTATAGCAGCACTAGATAACCAAGACAGGTCACTGTGAGTCAGAATCGACCCAACAGCACCTAACAACAACAATTTAGTAAATAGTCTGTGGGTTCCTCAGGAAAGACTGTTACCATTCAGACCTACTCTTTTGTCTCCCTCTTCCACTTTTAAGGACCTTGTGCTTACACTGAGCCCACCAGATAATCCAGGATAATCGCTCCATTTTTAGGTCAGCAGATTAGCAACTATTTTAGGCTCGGTTTTCTAGAGAAGGAAAACCAATGAAGTGTATATATATGTATATAATATATACAGACAGAGAGAGAGAGATGTAAATTTATTTCAAGAAAATGACTCATGTAGTTGTAGAGGCTGACAAATCCCAAGTCCATGGGTCAGGCATAAGGCTGGAGCGTTCTCCTGACTCACATAGCTGCTGGGGCTGACCAACCCAAGATTGGCAGGTCAGATGGCAGGTCACCGGCTCACAGGCTGCAGAGGCTGACGAGTCCAAGATCAGCAGGTAAGACAGCAGGCTGCTGGCTCACAGGCTGCAGAGGCAGATGAGTCCCAAGATCCGCAGGCAGTAAGGGAGGCAGCCAGATCAAGTTCCAAGAACCGGAGATCAGATGATGATGACCCCAATGTAGGATACAGAGCAAGCAAGCAAGCTTTGCCAGAATGTCCATGTATCTATTGGACGAAGGTCACATCCCCATGGAAACTCCCCTTAGAACGGATTGACTGATCACTGCAAATCACATCATTACATAACTGCCAGACTACATCATTACATAAACTGCCAAACCACTAAGAGTCATGGCTCAGCCAAATTGACACACAGCCTTAACCATCACAGCAACCTTAATTCCATCTGATACCTTAATTTTCCTTTGCCATGTAATATAACAGGTTTTGGAGATTAAGATATGAACTTTTTTTTTTTTTTTGGAATCTGTTATTCTACCTGGTCCCCTGGGTGGTGTAAACAGTTAACGAGCTCGGCTGCAAACAGAAAGGTTGGTGGTTCAAGTCCACCCAGAGCTGCCTCAGAAGACAAGCTTGGTGATCTACTTCTGAAAAATTAGCCATTGAAAACCTTATGGAGCACAGTTCTACTTTGATACACATGTGGTCCCCATGAGTAATAATACATGATACATATAATGCATCAAGGTAAAAATACGTTATAAAATACATAAAACTTATAATACAGAAAGATACAAATATATTTAAAGTTAAGAAAGATAAAGATGAGAGAAGAAGAATAGGAGAATAAAAACCAGGAGTGAGGTTTTTACACCAAATAGATTCCCTGGAGTCCAGTTCAGTTCCTAGAAGTGGACTGTCCTTTTGGCTCTAAGCTTCTCTTAGCAGGTCTGTGAAGAGGGAAACACTGTTAGTACATTCTTCTGTGTCAATCAAGTAAAACTAACCTGTTGTTCTGGTGCCCAGATTTATAATCTTGATGCTAAGATGAAAGAGAGCTTTCTCCTCCAGGTCTTCCTGGGCAGATGAAATATAATGGGCAAAACCCTTGACATGTTTACAGTAAACCCAGTGTTATGTTTCACAGGCCCCTTTCTTACTACTTTCTATTTGAGGTCAAATATACAGCATGCTGGAGATTTCTTCCAAGACGTGTGGTCCAGGTATAGGGTCAGGTCAAATCCAAGGATCTGTTTTGCAACATTTAGAGCGGTGGTTCCCATCTGTTGGTTCTCAGCCCCCTACCCCAACTCAGTGTTTCTTGAGAGTGCTCTGAGCTTACGTTCTGAATGGCGCTGATGCCGGTTTTACCATGTGTAATGTGAAAGCCATTAAAGAAAGTACGTATTTATATCTATGACCCCAACCCCTTTAAAATGGAAGTGTTTGGAAGCCTACCAGTATCTATCAAGAGAATGAGAGAGGTGGTGAGCGACAGGAGAATGCTCTGCACTAGCAACTGGGAGGTTTTTGACCATTATATGTTATAATGCAATTACTTATTTATATTCTTAATGGACTGTTGGTTAAAGACAGGATGCATTAGTAACATTTAGGTTGAAATATAGATTATTGAGGATTATATTGATCATTCTGCCGATTTTCCTCCAGATTATCTTCCCTCTGGCTAGAAGTTGCCTTGATCTGATCAAAATTATTTTGGCATACCTTGTAGTATTTTAAAAGCCAATATTTGGAAAAAGAAAATGTTTTGACTGTTGTCATTTTGTGTTTTAATTTATTAGGACTAAAGATTCCTACACCTGCCATATGTTATTTGTGGATAAATGGTTCAGATAGCTTCTGGAATCCACCTGTCTTATCCTGATATTTAGAAACAAGACAGAAGAATTATAAAAATAAATGTATGGGGTTTTGGAGATGCCAGTTAATCACATCCTTCCAACCTTCTGGGCTCTGAACTTGAGGAAATTGACAAAAGAAGCCAGGCAAAGATTAAAATACAATACTAGCTTTAATAGTGTCAAGTTGGGTTGGGAAACGTGGCTGAGTACAATGCCAAAATAAGGCTTCTTCATCCACCCTGTCTTGTATCCACAGGCCCACGTAAGTGATGGCCAGGCAGCTCTGGTTGAGTTCTGCTGGGTAGGAACTGGTACCAGTTGCCACTGAGTCACTTCTGCCTCAGAGCAACCCCATGTGTGTCATAGTAGAACCATGCTCCATAGGGTTTTTAATGGCTAATTTTTTGGAAGTAGATCACCAGAGTGGACTGGAACCTCCAACCTTTTTGTAGCAGCTGAGCATGTTTTCCCTTTGCACCACCCAGGGGCTCCCTCTGGGTAGGAGAGTCCTGCCAGGTTAACCCAGGGGAACTGGAACCTTGGAGTGTGCACCTCCTGAGGGCAGGAAACCCACAGTCCTACCAAGCTGAGGTGCTATCATTGATTCCTTCCCCAGCAGAAGCATGAGGGCTCCAGTGAAGGCATTGTCCTCCTCTGGGGGTTTCTTCCTAGGAAATGGAGCACATGTTCTGTATGCAAACATGTCTAGAGGAAATATGGAGTCCTCCGGTAACCACTTAATTTTTTTCTGTTTTTAAATTCAGATGTAAGAAATCCAGACATTGGGAAGGTTTTTTTTTTGTTTTTTTTTTTAAATCTATTTTTGATGCAGTGGCAGCTAATCAGATTGCTGTCTGGTTTTGAGTACCGTCTGGTATTCAGTACTGGATTGCTAACTAGTTTTATGTATACTAATAAATACGCAATTTTGGAGTTGATTTTATTGACAAAGGATACTTTTTTCTTACATAATTAAATCAATCAAATGGGCCAAAGGTAATTTGCCATTAGACATTTTAAGCATTAACAAAGATGGTATTAAAATAGATCAGCTTCATATACTTTCGTGGTCTTGTTTCAAACATGAAATATGTTTTAACTTTATCACCACAAATTTTTCATATAAAAATTAAGAAATAATTAAAAAATTCCCAAGGGGGGTGGGGGTGTAGTGGTGTGTGTGTGTGTGTGTGTGTGTGTGTGTGTGTGTGTGGTGCGAGAGAGAGGGAGACTGATTATATGTTATGTTAAAGAAGCTCATTGGTCACAAAAGGTTGGGCCAAACTAATCTAGAGGAATGAATGGGTTGTGTATCCCTTGAGACATACTTCATAAGTATAGTTTCTTTCAGCTAAGCTTTGAAAGGCTTTCCAGTGGCCACGAAGTCAAGATGATATGCCCTGGTAAATACTGGAACTAGAGCCATTTCTGTGACATTCTTTTATGCAAAATTAAGGCACCTGATGAGATGCTTTCCTCAGTTGAAGGCTGGTCTACTTTGGAGTCAACTGAGAAAGTTTTTGTTGACTGTGAAGGCAGGAGTTCTAAGTGAACAATTTAGCAATTGTAGAACAATAGCAACAACAGAAAAACTCAGTAAATTCCCTATGATGTCTAACTTTGAGTAGCACAGAGTATGTGCTAGGTACCTGCATAAGGTATTTGCTGTATGGAGGGATTTACTCTAATCAGTTGTCATCAAGTCGATTCTGACTCATGGCAACCCCATGCATGTCAGAGTAGAACTGTGCTCTATAGGGTTTTCAATGGCTGTGATCGTTCAGAATAGATCACCAGGCCTTTCTTCTGAGGGTGGTCTCAAACTGCCAAGCTTTCAGTTAGTAGCCCAGTGCTTAACTGTTTGAGCCACCCAAGTATTTACTATTATCAGGCTTAAAAGCTGGAAGACATGTATCCAAATTGTGATTCTGATTTTAGCATAATGGCTCCAAAACCTGCCTTTTTTGCCAGCAATTAGAAAGCAAGACCAGTTGTCTTGTGACAGGCATTTCTAGTTCACAGTGATAAAACCATGCCATCTGCACATACAGTTCTCAGCTTTCTATTGTCAGTAGGACGAAAAATAATACCAAATCATTAAATTCTGTACCCATTCTGAAAAGGAGAATTGTGCCATATACTCCTTTATCCTCCACTGGAAATTAGCACCTGACCTGACCCCTGTTTTTACTCTCGTGGATTAATAGCAGTGCTTCTCAAACTTTAATGTGCAAGCAGATAAATTGGAGATCTTGTTAAAAACGCCCATTGTGATTCAGTTGACCTGGGCTTGGGCCTGACATTCTGCATTTCTGATAACCTACCAGCTGATCTCGATGCTGCCAGTCCACAGACCAGACTTTGAGTAGGAAGTTAATAGAGGTGTGGGTTACTAAAAGCATTGGTACAAGTTGAGACCATTAGTTTAACTGCAGATAATTACTCATCATAGGAGATAAATGCCAAGGAGAAGTTAATAAAAGTCGTAAAGATCCAGCATTATTCTCAACAAGTTCCTCCACAATGCAGTGGTGATATAACGGGGCCTTTGGTGGACCAGCTGTTCCTGAAAGGCTGGCTCCTGGGTAGAGCGTGAGCCTGAGAAGACCAGCTTGTGATCCTTTAAGGAGAAAGCCAGCATACCTCACCGGTGGATTGTCTAGTAAGCCTGCAGCAGATCTACATTTTGGGTCCCACTGTATAGGACTCATAGAGGTGATAAAAGGAACATTTTCCCAAGAATATCATAGTTCTCATACCTGGCTGCATATTAAAATCACCTAGGGAGCTTAAAAAAAAAAAAGAAAAACCCCTGCTTGGGCCATACCTCAAATGAAGTAAATCAGAATTTTGAGAGGTAAGGCCTGGGCATCTATATATTGTGTTTAAGTCTGAATTTAATTTTTTAAATAGATTTTTTTAAAGAGCAGCTTTAGGTTTACAGAAAGACTGCGCAAGAAGTACAGAGAGTTCTCATATACCCCCTCTCCCCGATACTGTTTCTCCTGTTAGGAACATCTTGCATTAGTGTTGCGCATTTGTTACCATTGATAAGCCAATATTGACACATAATTATTAAGTTCATAGTTTACAGTAGGGTTCACTCTTTGTGTTTGACAGGTGCATAATGTCATTTGTCCACCATTCATACAGAAGAGTTTCACTGTCCTAATGTATATTTTTTTAAAAAAGCACTCAGAATGATTAAGTGCATCTCAGGTGGAGAAGCCCTGGTTTAGGCAGTCCTTAACTTTGAGGGCATTCTGAGAGGCTCCGTTTCAATTTGAGCCAATTCATCGTTTGTTCAATATGAAGGCTTGTGACCAGGTCCCCTGTAGGCTGATCCAAGATTTTTGTAGTATTTTGGAGAGTTGACCTTGGTTTATAAACTGGGAGACAATTAAGCCTATCAACCAGCATCTGAACACTGAGTTCTTCCCTAAGAAAATTCAGACCTGGAGCACTTTGTAACCCAGGGCCTGCCAAAGCTTGGGGCTGTGTGCTCCATGTGGATTCTCTTACCCTCATTTTAGAAACATGGAGAAATTCATTATAAGATTTAAATTTGATAGGCCTCTGAGTGGACACTTCAGACTGTGGGGGGGGGGGCGCGTGCGTGCGTGCATGCATGCATGCCTGCGCTATTGTGCCTCTCCTCACTCATTAGCTATTATTTTTTTGTTTTGTTATTGTTTTTTAAATTAACCTGATGGTCTTTCTCAAATCTAGTGCTTGACCAGCTGTCCAATTTGTGCACACAGTGGACACTCAGGGGCAGTCCCACACCCAGCTTCTCTTCCCCCCAGGTGGAGGATTGGGGGTGATGGGGCTCTAGGATTCAGTGGGTGCTTGTTGAATAATGAGCTTTATTGTGAGGATATTGCCCCACTTTTATGGAATCATTTTTATAATCTTTTTGACTACTGTCTTCTTTATCGTTGTTGTTGTTAGCCACTGTGTAGATGGCCCCCAACTCATGGCGACCCCATGCGCAATGGAATGAAACACTGCCTGGTTCTGCACCATCCCCATGATCGGTTGCAGATTGGACCATTGTGATCCATAGGTTTTCATTGGCTGATTTTTGAAAGTAGATCACTGGGCTTTCCTTCCTAGTACAGAAGCCCCGCTGGAACCTTTTCAACATCATAGCAACACACAAACCTCCACTTGACAGATGGGTGGTGGCTGTGCTTGAAGTGTATTGGCCAGGAATCAAGCCAGGCCTCTTGCATGGAAGATGAGAATTCTACCACTGAACCACCAAAACACCAAACCCATTGCCGTCAAGTGGATTCTGACTCATAGCAACCCTATAGGACAGAGTAGAACTGCCCCATAGGGTTTCCAAGGAGCGGCTGGTGGATTTGAACCTTTTGATTAGCAGCTGAACGCTTAACCAGTATGCGACCAGGGCTCCGCCTAATCACCACTGCCTGGATACTCAGGCCATTTTGGGCCTGTTGCCTTCATGGGTATTGTCTAGATGTAGGGAGTGGCCAGAAGTCTGTTCCTCAACAACACAGACTCATTTCATACTTACTCTAAAATTCTTTTGTGGTTTTACTACCCTTTGCCTCTGAGTGGAAGTGAATCTTTTGAGAGTTTTTGTTCAACATTGAGTAGACTTACCTAACACATTTATACACTGTGTGATGTGTTCACAGCCTGTTCCTTTTTTCTTCTTAGAGAGTCATTATCGGCTATCAGAATGTCTGTTACGCTTTCCTTGGCTGGAAGTCAGATGGCAGTCCTGCTTTTTTAAGACTGACTGATGAAGTATCATCCAGGTTTGGTCTTCTCAAAGCCTCATCTCTGTGCCCGTTTCTTTATAGACTGGGATCTTTGTGAGCAGAGCCCCATTGCCAGATACTAATTAATAAATGGTGGTATGGACAGCCTAGGAATAAACTCTTTGGCTGGTGCCAAGACAGTTGTGGCACTGAAGGATATGGAAGAAATTGAGACTCATGTATCAGTCAGCTTGAGACAGCATTGGGAAATAAATGATGCAAATGGCTGGTGCTTGACTGGTAACTGAAAGGTGGTGGTTTGAACCTACCCAGAGGCACCATGGAAGAAAGGGCTGGAGATCTACTTCCCTCAAAATCACAGCCAAGAAAACCCTATGGAGCAGTTCTACTCTGTAACACATGGGGTCACCATGAGTAGGAATTGACTTGATGATACAAGACAAGAACGTTCTTCTGTGGCCTTCACAGCCTTAACATGGAGCTCTGTGCCTGCTGGTCCCCTGAGGTGGTGATAGACTTCTGATTTGACCTTGTTTTGCTTCTCCTTTGCGATGCAATCTAGTCCTAATGCCTGACGTTCTTTGAACTTCTTCCTACAGAATTGGAAAGGGCCTGCTGTTTGGTTGAGGCAGTGATTCTCAACTGGGGACACTTTTATCTTCCAGGGAACATTTGACAGTGTCTGTTGACATTCTTGATTGTTGCAGTTAGGGGGAGGGAGTGCTAGTGGCATCTAGTGTATGAGGCCAGGTATGCTGCTAATCCTACAATGCATAAGATAGTCCCCCACCACAAAGAATCACCCAGCTCAAAATGTCAGTTGTGTCAACGTTGAGAAACTTTGAGTTAAAGGGATTTATTTCATTTTTCAGGGAGCCATTTTTTTTTTTTTTTTTTTTTCGGTTTTGATTTGGTTTAGTAAATGTTTTTGGAATTCTGAGGGTTGCTGTGGGTTTCATTTGTTGTTGATGGAAAATACTGTCAAATGTGAATAACCTATGGGCCTGGTGAATGAAGCTCACAGAACATGTGAAAATCTTATCTGATCCAGCAGCAACAGCTTCCTTCTCACTCCTTTGTCCTCTTTCCCCTTTGTCCACCTGCCAGTGATGCACACACCCGAGTCTAAGAATAAAATCGTCGCACGTTCATTTCCAACCGTTTTGGCTTCCTCTCTGCCCTCTAGTGGAAAGAGCCATGAAGGAACATGGTCAGATGGTGGTTGGGGGTGGGAATGGGGGAGAAAGGAATAGAAGGACAAGAAGGGGTGCATATTCTGGAGACAGACTCATGTTACAGTGTTAGAAAATCTGTTCTGCTGTTGATGCCACATATGGAGCCTTGGGCTACATTCAAAGGACAGATATCCTCTCATGTGGGTGGGGTTGGAGGTTTGCTTTTCCTTGCCCACATCAAGAATGCAAATGTCCCATAATAAGTGAAACTACTGGGTGTCATTGTGGTTTAATTATTTCTGAAGTAAAAGGGACTAGGCTATTTAAAACCTAGGTGTCAAAAATCCTCCGCAAGTGTGCCAAAGGTGTGTTGTTTTAGCTGATGTCTTTCAGGTAGTAGCTCAAAATAAGACTTGTTTAGCCAGTTCTAAAGGGAACAGACTGTTTTCACTTAGAATGTGTTTTTCCTGCTTATGTATATTTAAAAAAAGTACTAGAGTTCACCAGAGGATGGAGGTCATGAATGTGAAAAAGAAGGGCCACTGTTCCTACCTGTTCCAGGCCAGCATCACTGTTGTTCCCGAGTCTACTTCCTACCTGGACTAGGAAGAAAGTTTGTGGTTGTCTTAGCTGTCAAGGGTTTGTGCTTAAGATTTGAAGCTGCTGCTAAGTGGGTCCTATGGTAGGAGTCCCTGGGTGGTGCAGATGGCTAACCGCTTGACAATTAACTGAAAGATTGGAGGTTCGAACCCACCGAGAGGCGCCTTGGAAGACAAGCCTGGCGATCTGCTTCCAAAAGGTCACAGCCTTGAAAACCTGCAGAGCAGTTCTATTCTGCACACATGGGGTCGCTGTGAGTTGGAATCGACTCTGTGGCAACTGGTAGGTGGTAGGTAGCTGAGTGGGCCCTAAGATTGACTTCTAGTTGGTGGCACTGAGCTTGTATGTCTAGGCCATCTAGGGGAGTAAACAACCGCAGAGCACCATCCAGAAATTTGGACTTATTTTGGAGGAAAAGCTGCTTAGCTTGTCCCTCCCTCCTTCTTGGCTTCTCCTTTCAACAACAGAAGATAATTATATTTAGAGCAAGAATTTCCCCCAAGTCCATCTGTTTTCCTTATACCAACAATTCCATAGATGTATTTTTCTTCCTATCATCTGTTGATCCTCCAGGGTTATGAGGTTGGTAGGACATTGCATTAGATTCTCATGACTTCTTAACATCATTTGACAGTGGGTCCTGGTTTGCATTTCATTTGGAGGTCTTTTCCATTCTGAGTTTCTGCAGGTGGCTGGTAGACTCCACTTGGTTTGGTGGAGACCATGTGGTGTGTAGAAGGCAGGACCTGGCCTTGAGTGGACTTGGGTACTGGTTCAGTTCTGAATCTAGCTGGAAAATGTAATGGTTTCTGGGCCTTGGTGCCGTTCTCTGTAAATTGAGGGTTTGCTGTTGGTCATTATTTTCCTAAGCAAAATCTTATGTAGTATCCCAGTCTGTATAAAGGCATTTTTATACATTTCAGTTTATCATATTTCCTTTTAAAGTTGATCATTAAGGCCAATGAGCAACTTTGTTGGGCACAGACTCGAGAGTTTGATAAGAGGACGTGCCATCATTTCAAGGTTAGCACCCAGTTTATTTTGCTACTATATTTTGGTTGCTGAGTAGAGGAAGCTCAGATTCATCCTGAGTAAAAAAGTAATGGCTGAACAAACAAACAAACAAACAGAAAAACACAAACAAACCCAAACCCATTGCTGAGTCGACTCTGAACCCATTTGTTACAGAGTAGAATTGCTCCATAGCGTTTTCTTGGCTGTAATCTTTATAGAAGCAGATTGGTTGGGTTCGAACCACTAACCTTTATCGTTATGATTATCCTAAAAAGAAACTCTGCATCTTTTAGCCTTCATCCTCAATTCAGCATTTCCCTCAGCTGTAGGCAATCACTAATCTATTTTCTGTCTCTATATTTGTATATATTTGCCTATTCTGGACATGTTATATGAATGAAATCATACAATATGTGGTCCTTCGTGATTAGTTTCTTTCACTTAGCATAACATTTTCAAGATTCATCCATGTTGTAGCATGTGTCAGTACCCCATTTCTTTTTATTGCTGAATAATATTTCATTGTACAGATTTATTACATTTTGTTTATCCATTCATCTGTTGATGGACATTTGACTATTATGAATAATAATGTGGCTATGAACTTTCGAATTTTTGTGTGGACATATGTATTAATTTTTTGTTTTTTGAATATTCATAGGAGTGGAGTTGCTGAGTCATATAATAACTATTATGTTTAACTAGTTGTTTGACAAACTGCCAAACTATTTTCCAGAGCGGCTGCAGCATTTAACATTCCTATCAGCAGTGTATGAGGGTTCCAATTTCTCCATATCCTTGTCAATACTTGTTATTATCTATCTTTTTAAAAATTATAGCCATCCTAGGGGGTGTGAGAGGAGCCCTCGTGGCGCAGTGGTTTAAGTGCTCCGCTGCTAACCTAAAGACTGGCAGTTCGAACTCACCAGCCGCTCTCCGAAGAAAGATGTGTCAGTCTACTTCCGTAAAGATTACAGCCTTGGAAAGCCTATGGGGAAGTTCCGCCCTGCCCTGTAGATTCAGTACGAGTCTGAGTAGACTTGACGGCAGCAGAGTGGATATGAGATGGTATCTCATTGTTGTTTTGAATTGCACTTCCTTGCTGACTAACGATTATGAGCATCTTTTCATGTGCTTTTGTTTCTTACATTGAGAGAACTGACAAATTTCCTTACCAGAGATCTTTGATGGCCTTTGGAAAGATGGAAGCCATATTTTCTTGTGTTGAGGAGTGAGTGGGAAGGAAGTGAATGATCCTCTTACAGGAAGTACAGGGTTAGAGGGGATTCATGTTAGGGTAGTTAGTGGCAGTGATGGACCCTAGCTCACTGCAAACAGACTTCCTTCAGACTTTGTTCTGGAGGTGGATCAGTAAAGTCATGCCCCCCTGGGCTATTATTATTCTGACTGGCAATAAGACCTTCTGATAATATACTGTATAGTCCTTTTTGTGCCCATGAGCTCCACTTTGCTAGACAATCCAGGTGTTCTGGAGGCAGGCAGATTCTTAGCCCGATCCACAGCTTTTCATGCACTAAATGTCTGGGGCCTATTAATTGTGTGGCCATTACTGATAATTATCATTAAGCCCCTTTTTTACCATCAAGATCCTTTGATGAGGACTGCTGTCCTCTATTCTCATCATTTGTTATTAGCTGCTGTTGAGTTGGCTTCAACTCATGGCCACCTACATATAACAGAATGAAACTTTGCCTTGTCCTGCACCATCCTCATAATCACTGGTATGTTTGAGTCCATTGTTGTGGACATTGTGTCAGTCCATCTCATGGAGAGTTTCCTTCCCTTTGCTGGCCCTCCACTTTACCAAACATGATGCCCTAATCCAGCAGTCCTTCCTGATGACATGTCCAAAGTAAGCAAGTCAACGTGTTGGATAATATTCTGTGATCCATAGGGTTTTCATTGGCTAATTACCGGAAGTAGATCCCCAGGCCTTTCTTTCTAGTCTCTCTGGGTCCTGAAGCTCCGGTGAAACCTGTTTACCATGAATGACCCAGCTGATATTTGAAATACCACCGATGGCATATCTTCCAATATCATAGCAACACACAAGCCACCACAGTAGCCCTATCTTATCTTGATAGGGATAAGATATGATGCTTTTGAAAAATACTTAAAATTCTAACTTCTTAATAGGAATTATAGTGGTGAATTCTAATTTAATTCTCTGTGTTTGCTGTGTGTATGCTGATAAAATTTCTGTTGTTTCAAATTATAAATTCCACTGGAGGAAGAGAACATTCCCGGCAGTTGTATAGTCACTTAAAATCTGAACCCTCAGTAATCAGAACTGTGCTCTGTACTCCTTATAGCTAGGGATTTTGGCTCCAAATTTACATGTCTCTGAGCTGGAATAATGGGACCTAGGCTGGGTTTCTTGGTAGCTCTTCAGCCCGTGGAATGCAATACCTAGGTGGTTCCCCAGGCAAAGGCAGAGAACTGCTTCACCTTCTAATGAAGCTTGGTCAGTTCCTGGCCTTGGCCTTTCCTTTGCTTCAACTCTGCAGCCTTCAGCAGCCTCTTCACTTGGGTTAACTGAGGAGGTAGAGTGGGGCTTCCTCTCTGAAAGTTAACAGGTAATTCCTGTTGGCTTTTTGGGGCTTTGTCCTAAAATAGTAAAAGAAAATCATCAGAAGACTATCTTTCTTGGTATAGCACCTCCTTTACTTGCCCTGAGAAAATCCCTTCAGCTCTGGGGTAAAATTGACTAATAAGTGTGGATTGTAAAAAAAGGAAGCTTGGGGTATTTCGTTAGGAGGCATAATGAAGGCAACCACTTCCTGCAGAACTAGGGGCAGCACCAGTTCTAGGGAAGCAGTTAACGGGGTGGCTTTCAAAGTGTCCGGTGAATGGAGGAAGGAAAGAAGGTAGCTGCCATCAAGAGGCCAGCATTTAGACGGGCTGTATAAAGAGCTGTAGTGTCTCAGATGACAAGTTCCCTTTGTCAGCAGATATTTTATTGTGTCCTTGTGGTCAATGTCTTTCTCTGAGCAGGTATGCAGGAGTCCCTGAAATGTGTCACAGGATCCCACACAGAAACTCATCAACAAGCCAAGGTAGACAGACAAGTGTTTTAGGACTTCAGACGAGGAGGGGAGCAGTAGGAAAGAAAGGTGGTCTAAAGAGTGGGATGAAGTTAGCACTTGGAGAGTAGCATAATGGGGGGAGGGCCTGCCAGGTGGGAGCAACAGCTTGTGTGAAGATCGGAGACCCTGAAGAAGGTACGCAGGGTTTATGGCGATGAGCAGACTTGGGTGAGGAGGGGCGGACGGGCTAGAGGAACTCCTGTTAGAAAGTAGTACAAGAAGTAACTGGAGCCAAATTGCATTGGCAGTGGTGGTACAGCATCGTGCTGATGTATGTGGACCTGGGGTCAGTTGGCCTGGATCAGGGCCCTCAAACTTCATTGAGCACCATAGTCACCTGGGGGCTTGTAAACACAGGTTGCCGGGCTCACGCCCAGAGCTACTGATTCAGTAGGTCTGGTTAGAGGCCCAGGGATGTATATTTCTAACTGGTGTTACTGTTGCTGCTGATGAAGGGACCACACTTTGAGAACCACTGACCTAGAATTCAGGGATTCGCAGACTTTTTCTATAAAGGGTCAAAAAAAAAAAAAACCTCAAAACCAAACCCACTGCCGTCGAGTTGATTCCAACTTGTAGCGACCCTATAGGACAGAGTAGAACTGCCCCATAGGATTTCCAAGGCTATAAATCTTTTTTTTGCTAATTGTATGATTCCATTTATATTAAATATCCAAAATAGGTAAATTCATAAAGACAGAAAGTGGACTTAGTGGTTGTCAGAGGCTAGAGGAGGGGAGAATGAGGAGTGACTGCTTAATGGGTATGGGGTCTCTTTGGGGGAAGATGAAATTTGCAAGTAGATAGAAGTGATGGTTGCACAACATTGAGAATGTACTAAATTCTACTAAATTATACACTTAAAATTATTCATATTATGTAAATTTCACCTCAGTTTAAAAAATGTTTAAAAATCATTCTTAACAGTTCTTGATCATATAGAAGGGTGTTTTCAGGATGACCTTAGTGGGTTTGAGCCATCAAGGACTCACGTAAGACACAAAAGGGCTAGGATAAAAGTACCAGAAGTTTGCTTCTTATGGCCCTAAGAGGAGTTGATATGTGTCTTTGGAGGAGATAGTCTCTCTTTGTTCTCAAGGAGAGAGAGCATTTTGGTGAGTCCTCTTGGTTCTGCAGATATATGTCAAGTATTTCTGCCTTGTCCTTTGGAGTAGCTCTGAATCGTGGTGAATAAATCAGATGGAAATACTTCTTCCCCGAATGTTAAATACTCTGTTCAGTAGTTTAAAAGGATGTTTTATGAGTTTGTAGTCATTCCCAAAGAATACCCCCAATGATCCTTGCTTGCTGCTATTTATACTGCTGTGTAGTCTCCTTCCACATTGAATCATGGCTGGCCTGTGTAACCAGTAGAATACTATAGAAGTGACAGAGCGTGACTTTCGAGGCTAGTTCATAAAAGACATTGTGATTTCTGCCTCGCTCTCTCTTAAATCACTAACCATGGTGGAAGCTGGGCGCCATGTTGTAAGGACACTCAAGCCGACTGGAGGAGAAGTTCACAAGGCAAGGAACTGAGTCCTCCTGCCAGTAGCCAGCACCATCTTGCCAGCCATGGGAGCAAGTCATCTGGACGCAGGTCCTGCAACCATAGCTGACGTCTCTTTTTTTTAAAATTTTACTGTGCTTTAAAAAAAAACCTGCCATCAGGATGGAATTGCCCCATAGGATTCCCAAGGCCCTGGTGGTGAAGTGGTTAAGAGCTCGGCTGCTAACCAAAAGGCTGACAGTTCGAATCCACTAGCCACTCCTTGGAAACGCTATTGGGCAGTTCTGCTCTATCCTATAGGGTTGCTATGAGTCATTTTAGACTTAAGGAAGCAAACTGCCACATCTTTCTCCCACGGAGCAACTGGTGGGTTTGAATTGCCGACTCTTTGATTAGCAGCGGAACACTTTAACCACTGTGCCACTAGGGCTCCTTTAATATGCTTTAGGTGAAAGTTTACAGCACAGATTAGTTTCTCATTCAAAAATTTATGCACAAATTGTTTTCTGACATTGGTTACAATCCCTACAAGGGTCAGCACTCTCCCTCTTTCCGCACTGAGTTCCCTGTATCCATTCGTCTAGTTTTCTTGTCCCTTCCTGCCCTCATCTTTGCTTTTGGGCAGGTGTTGCCCATTTGGTCTCATATACTTGATTGAACTAAGAAGCATGTTCCTTACATGTGTTATTGTTTGTTTTATAGGCCTGCCTAATCTTTGGCTGAAAGGTGGACTTCGGGAGTGGCTTCGGTTCTGAGTTCGCAGGGTGTCCAGTAGCGATAGTCTTGGCAATTCCTCCAGTCTCTGTCAGACCACTAAGTCTGGTCTGTTTTGGTGTGAATTTGAATTTTATTCTACATTTTTCTCCTGCTTTGTCTGGGACCTTGTATCATGATCCCTGTCAGAGCAGGCAGTGGTGGTAGCTGGGCACCATCTAGTTCTTCTGGGCTTAAACACTGCGCCACTAGGGTTCCTTCATATAAAGGGCCAGAAAATAAATACTTTAGGCTCTGTGGACCATAAAACATCTGTCGCATATTCTTCTTTGTTGCTTTTCACAACCTTTTAAACATGAATGAATCATTCTGGTCATATATAAACAGGCTGGTGGGAGCAGGGTGGTGAGGGGAAGGACAATGTGGTTTAATGAACCCTGGGCTCTCCCCCCTTTGCCCCATAAGAGCTGGTTCACCTTTGCCAAGTTACTCTGCCTTTGTGTTCTCATCTGTAAACTGGGCATAATATTAATAGTTCTTACCATATAGTACTCTTAGGAGGATTCAGTGAGCTAAGACAAAACACAGTTAGAACAATGCTTGCAACATTTTGTTGTTATTAGCTGCCGTCAAGTTGGCCCCTGATGCATGGTGGCCCCATGCACAACAGAATGAAACGCTGCCCGTACCTGTGCCATCCCTATGATCGATCAGTTGCGGATCAGACTGTTGGGATCCATAGGGTTGTCGGTGGCTAATTTTTGGAAGCAGATCGCCAGGGCTTTCTTCTAGTTCATCTTAGTCTGAAAGCTCCACTGAAACCTGTTCAGCATCATAGCAGTACTCCAACCTCCAGTGACAGACGTGTGTAGTGCATTGGCCAGGAATCAAACTCGGGTCGCCCACATGGAGGGTGAGAGAGAGTTCTACTACTGAAGCACCACTGCCCTTGCCTGGAACATAACTAGTATTTATTTATTATTTGCTATTAATTATTAGTAGTGGTACTACCAGCTACTCATATCTGTGCTGATATGTGAGGGGCAGACGGTGAGTGAGACCGACAACTACATTTCCACTGCACGGAAGACTCTGAAAGCCAGTTGCTCAAGATGTGCTCTCAGTTCCTCCTAGGCTGCTGGGGAGGAAGAGTTCTTTGAACTGAAATGTGTGCACACTCTGAAATACGCCTGGGTTAGTCCCCTGTAGGAAATCATTGCCCAGCCGTTCTTCTGCCTTACTTAGAAGATGATACCACTTGTGAGGTGGCTTGTCCTTGAGCACAGGGCTCTGCTGAAGGGGTGGATATCTTGCCTTTCATGTAGCCCATTTGCAACCTATGCTGGGGCCCCACTTGTTGGGAAGCCAGGATTTAGGACCTTGGGTAAGTCTGTGCTGGTATCAGAGAGGGTCTGGCCACCTTAATTTTGGCACTGTGCCACCTAAGTACACATTTTGCCCAGGGTAGGAGTGAAAGTGAGAACCTCAGAGAAGCCGACTGCCACCTGCTTCACGTTTCCTGTGTGGCAATGAGCGAGTGAGCAGGGAAGTGCAGCTTTAACCTGCTGATGGAACAGAAAGACTGCTGACTGGGTTACTGTAAATTTCCTCAGGTCAAGCCTGACTCATGGCAACCTTACATGTAACAGAAGGAAACGTTGGCTGGTCCTGTGCTATCTTCATGATGGTTGGTATGTTTGAGTCTTTTGTTAAGTCTGTTGTGTCAGTCCATCTCATGTAGGGTTTCCTCGTTTTCGCCAACCCTCTATTTTACTAACCATGATTTCCTTTTCTAGCGATTGGTCTTTCCTGAGAATGTGTCCAAAGTAAGTGAGCCAAAGTCTTGCCATCCTCACTTCTAAGTGATCAAAACCTGTATGTCCCCCTGACTGGGTGCCTTTGGCATATCTGTCCAGTGGTGCACGGGCCACCTGCAGCCGTAAGAGATTCAACTCCTCTCTGATAATGATAGCCTGCCATGCCTAAATGATATGGGGTCTCTTCCCCTCTTACTTGGCTAATGACCCCTGAGAGAGCATCACTTCCCTGCTCCCCTGTCCAGGTGCACGCGCCTGTTCTTACAGAAGCACAGAATGACTTTGTAAGCTCAAGTTACAGATACACAAAGTACCTGATGGTGATCCAGCTCTACCCTCTGCTTGGGTTTTTGCTGACATTCAGTAACAACTCTTCTGTTTACCTTGCAAAACAAGCTTCCTGTTTTGAACTTGGTCCAGACTGGAACAGCCGTGTTACACCTGTTCACACACTCAGACATGCATTTCCCCTCCGTATTTGCACAGCTTCTTGCCGCCTAGAAAGATATCCCCTCTTGGCTTGCAGATCCTGAATCATACTATAAAATATTGAATAAGCAAATAAAAAAAGGGGGGGGGTTCATACTTTGGAGCTATTCAAGTGAAAACATGGCTTTCTGGTTTATTGCTCTTGTTTTTCTCATGACCACATTGCTAATTTTCCTCTTTTTTCACAGCAGAATGGAACTGATGAAAGGGCCTTCACTGACGCAGGAGCCTGAGTGAGACTGACAGACTTGCCTGCACCATGAATTTGTGTCTACCTTCTGTGCTTTGAGAGACCTGGGCTGGTGAAGTTGCCTGAGAGCAATGGCTCTCTTTACTCCTTGGAAGCTGTCATCTCAGAAGCTGGGGTTTTTCCTGGTGACTTTTGGCTTCATTTGGGGTATGATGCTCCTGCATTTTACCATCCAGCAGCGAACTCAGCCTGAGAGCAGCTCCATGCTGTGTGAGCAGATCCTGGACCTCAGCAAAAGGTACATCAAGACGCTGGCGGATGAAAACAGGAACGTGGTGGATGGGCCATACGCTGGTGTCATGACAGCTTATGGTAAGCACTGTGCCACCAGGCCTCTCCTGAGGGGGGCATGGCTTTACCTTGATAGAACCCCAGAGGCTCCCAGGGCTTGCTCTTGTCATGGATCAAGTGTCTTCATGGGGTGTTCTTAATGAATTGCACACAGAGGTGCATTTCTAGAAAGTTAATACAATACCCTGTTGGTGCTACTGAACTCTTGCACACACAGACAACTTATCCCAAGAGCAGTGGGTCAGTTGCTTAGCGATTGAGAGTGCCTCATTGGTTATATTTAATTTGCAGCTAGCTTCTCCTCCTTCATCACGTACAATTCTGGACTGCGTCATCTCATCTGGGAGTGTGTTCAGGGAATGCAGAAAATATTCTCATTATCTTTCTCTAAACAAAATTTAATTAGGCCTGGTGGGGGTGAGGTAGGGAGGAATAAAGAGGAATCTTCCTTCCGTGGAGTCCCAGGAACTCCTCCAGTCAATGCTTAGGACTTGAGGGCATCCACGCTGGCCAATAGCTTTGACCTTTGACTTATTCAGATTTTACTACTCTTGTTTCTTGCTCTTATCTCTAATTTCCCTCACTCTGAAAGAAATCTTTCTGTACTCATTGCTTTTCTGTTAGGTGTCTCAAATCCTTTTTTGAGGTGAGGTAGGGAAAAAAAATACATGTATGGAATATAATGTATTTTTTTCTTTTGGCAAAACAATCTTTCAGCTTACTTAATATAGAAAATTTTGGAAACCGAACACCAACCCACCCACCCCCATCCCTGCCAAAAAGAAAAAAAAGACAGAGAAAAGAAAATCACGGGTAAATCTACCACTCCAAGAAATAACTACAATTAACATTTCAGTTCATATCTTTCTGATATTTTATATACACACATGGAAAAATATATATACATAAATACTTACAGAATCAAAAATTGCAAATGAAATTTGGATTATTACCATGTTTTGCTAAATCCAGCATCCCAGCTTTCCTAGAGTCACAGATTTTCCAAAGCTGTCTTGATCTGTGGAAGACGTTGTTGCTATTCAATGACAAATCTGGACTTCAGTGGTCTCAGTGTTTGGGATACATAATATAAAAGAAACACAAAAAGGGTTGAGTGAGGTGAGGAAAGGTTGGTTGTTATACTTTGTGACCCAATCAAGGAAGGTTCCTGAAGTTCAAATGATGATTACTGAAAATGCAGCAGTAGAGTGAAGCTTGAAGTCAAACACATGAAACGTACTCTAGTATGCATATTTTTTAAAAAGTTCGTGGGACTTGGTTATATTTTTATTTTATATGAAGAACTTTATTTCATTTGGTTTTTCTTCAGGAGAAAATGATTACTTTTAAGGAACAATGTGGAAATTCTTTTTGAGTGCTTTTTACATGCATTACCTGACTATTCCTTCAAGGATTTGGCACTCTCTGTAGGCACTGGCTTTTAATATGTCTAAGTAAAATATCATAGCAATGATTGTGAGGATGACGCAGGACTGGGCGGTGTTTCATTCTCTTGTACATAGGGCCACTATGAGTCAAAACTGACTCGATGGCATCTAACAAGTAAAATATCATTCTTTCTTGATCTGATGGAATGAAAAAATGAGACTCCATTTTGAGAGCCCATATTGAAAAACAAGTAGGTGGTTTTTCAGAGGATGCATTTTAATCAGATCTTCTCTAACATCTCCAGAGCATAGTGGTTACACCACCAGGAAGAAAACAAAAAGCAGTTGCCATCCTGGTTGTTACCAATGTGTGTGACGTAACAAGTAAAACGCTGTTTAAAGCTTCTGCTTAAGGTACCCATTTGGGGAGGAAGGGGGAAGGGGACTAATCCAGTAGTAAATTCCTTCTTCTGTTTATCTCAGTCTATCAGGTATCTTCTATGGCACATATCTTCTATGGGAAGGAAGAAGATATGGTAAACTTATAGTAAGTTTATAGGCTTTCAATTTCTTTAGTTATCTTGGCTGTTTTTATTTATTATGTGCTGCAAAAATTTCATATAGCAGGCTGTCCTCCACATTCTAAAGGGCTATGACCTGGTCTTAGCTTTTCAGCCTCACCAAGATACTAAAAAAAGTTACTGGAAGCTCCCAGAGTAGTCTGTTAGAATTTCCACCACCTTATGTGCTTAGAATCTTAGGACTTTGGAGCTCAGAGAAACTATAAAAATTATTTATTTCATCTTCCTACCTTTGCAAATGAACCTTGGAATAGTAATTCTTCTTTTTCTAAAAACAAACAAACAAAAAGGCTTCATTAGCAAGTCTAACACACACTGCTGTATTTTTCTTCCCTTACATCAACTTGACATGTCAAACAAAGTGGTCTTTGGAGGGAGTTTCTGAAATTATAGTGGATTGTGCACATGTGCTTGAGATATTTGGGATCATCATGTGGCGAGATCCCTCTAAGTCAGGGTTTCCAATCTCAGCACTATTAATATTTTGGGTCCAATAATTCTGTTATGGGGGCTGTCTTGTACATTTTAGGATGCTTAGCAGCATCCCTGGTCTCTACCCACTAGATGTTAGTAAACACCTTCTACGCAGTTGTGATAATCAGGAATGTCTCAAGACATTGCCAAATGTCAAAATTGCCCCCATGCCCCTACCTTTGAGAACTACTGTGCCAAGAGTAGAAATAGCAAACCCTATCTAACACCATCCTTTTGTAGAAGTTCTGGTTTTTGTCAGGTAAAATTTGATAGCCTAGCCTTCCCCCTGGTTCTCAGTTCTGGGCACCAACATCTTGGACTGAGGCAAGAGGGTTGAGCCAGTGGTTGGTATAGTCCAGGCGCAGTCCCAGAAAGCTGGAGAGCCATTCTGATGATGGGTGCTTCCCCTGAATCATCAGTCTCAGTTTAGGCACATTAGCAGGCAGGCAGCTCTGGCACTGTAGTCGGCAGAGATGCAGACTCTAGGGGGTGTTCAGTAATTTCACTGGCTGGCCCAGTGGGGAAGAGGTTGCGGGGGCCATCAATTTGCAATCTCTTTTTCTGCCAAAAAGCAGCCCATGTGCAGTGCACTGCCTAGCTGTCTGTGCTAGAAGAGTGAAGAGCTGCTCCTATGGCTGGAGTCTGTGTCTGGTTTGAATGAATCCAGTTAATATGCAAAGAACATGTTTTCTTTTCTCATCGTACTGGTATAATCAGCTCTCAGGATCTTCCGTAGGTATGTCAGTTGTTTGAAGAATTACAGTAGTTGATTTTAGATTATTACTAATTTATTAGAATCCTTGACTTGAGATCCTAGAGCAGGATACAGCAAACTATGGTCTGTGAGTCATGTTCGGCCCTCTGCCTGTTTTTGTAAATAAAGTTTTATTGAGACACGGCTATGCCCATTTGTCTGTATATCATCTATGGCTGCTTTAGTACTACTATGGCAGAGTTGAGTAGTTTCAATGGAGACAGAAAAACTTGAAACATTTACTATCTGACCCTTTACTAAAAATGTTTTCTGACCCTTTTCAGCCTTTCTACCTCTGAGATACTTTGGTGAACCAGATCTCTTTCATCCTAGTCTTTGGATTACTCAAGATACCTCCTTTGTAAGAAGTGTTTCTCCATCTTCTGGAAATGCTTCTTCTGAGTGGCAGTTGGGAGTTGTAATGGTTAGGAGCATGGCTTTTGGAGCAAGCTGGTTTGGCTTTGTCACATACTGGCTGTGCAACCTGGGCCTCAGAGACACAGACTACTTTTAAAATGGGGCAATGGTACCTGTTTCATCAGGTGACTGTGAAACTTGAATGAGATGCTGCATGTCAGGTGCCTTCATGCTGTTGATGTTGTTTGTTTGACTAGTGCTCAAATAATAATAGAAGAACTTTCAAACAGTGCCTGATACCCCTGTTCCCCCAGCCCCCCCACCTCCCACCATCCTTATTCTGGTGATTTAAAAGATGCTTCTGAATTATTTTGGAACTTGGTAATTCAACGTGGTACCTGGAGCATCTTCCGTACAGCCAGTGTAGGACAGTCGGAGCATTCATTCTTGGGGTGTGGCAGGGTGCCTGTGTGTTTCTGTGTCATGCCTGAGAGCATTATGTTGGCACCTGGCCTCATGCCCATATGTGGAGCAGGGGAGCTCAGCAGCTCAGCTTCATTGCAGCTCCCAGACCAGCCTGGCAGGGCCCTGCCTGTCGGTGATGTCGCAGGATTGTGTCGGTGAGTGGTGTCACTCACTCTAGTCAGTGCCGTTCTTGTTTCTGAGGTGAACCGATTCCTGTCTTTAACGGCCTGACCCAAATTCTGATCCCTGGTGATCACTTCTTATCTAACAGGATTGCAGGGTCCAGTTACAGTTCTCTAATTAACAAGAATGGAAACAGGAGGCAGGTGAGACTCTGCCCTTGTGATTCACACTTTGTCAATCCTGAGTGTCTCACCTGCTTGCTTCTCTGGGCCCTGGGAGCTGTGCTGGGAGCAGTCACCAGCTCGGGCTGTGACAGCTGCCACCCCCAGATTCTGCATTCCCACCAGCAGTGGGCAAGGGTTCCAGTTTCCCCATATCCTCACCAACATTTGTTATTTTCTCCTTTTTTTTTAATCTTAGCTATCCTAGTGGGAGTAGAATGGTATCTCGTTGTGGTTTTGATTTGCGTCTGTCTAATGGCTAATGATGGTGAACGTCTTTTTGTGTGTTTGGTGGCCATTTGAATGTCTCTTTGGTGAAATGTCTGTTCAAGTCCTTTGCCCATTTTATGATTGGGTGTCCTTTTGTTGTTAACTTGTAGAAGTTTTATGTATATTTTGGTTATTAGATTCTTGTGAGAAGACCTGGAGTTAGAAAACCAAAAGGGAAGAACATGCTCGACATTTCTCAAGTTGAAAGAACTGAAGAAAAAATTGAAGTCTCAAGTTGCAATATTGAAGGATGCTATGCACAGGGTATTGAATGAAGATGGAAGGAATACAGAGAGTCACTGTACCAAAAAGAATTGATCGATGTTCATCCATTTCAGGAAGTAGCATATGATCAAGAACCAATGGTACTGAAGGAAGAAGTCCAGTCTGCACCAAAGTAATTGGTGAAAAACAAGGCTGCAGGAATTGATGGATATCAATTGAGATGTTTCAATAAACAAATGCAGCGCTGGAGGTGCTTACTCGTCTATGCCAAGAAATTTGCAAGATAGCTACTTGGCCAGCTGACTGAAAGAGATCCATATTTGTGCCCATTCCAAAGAAAGACGGTCCAGCAGAATGCGAACATTGTCAAACAATATCATTAATGTCACACACAAGTAAAATTTTGCTGAAGATAATTCAAAAGCAGTTGGCAGCAGCACATTGACAGGGAACTGCCAGAAATTCAAGCCGAATTCAGAAGAGGATGTGGAACGAGGGATATTATTGCTGATGTCAGATGGATCTTGGTTGAGAATACCAGAAAAATGTTTACCTATGTTTTATTGACTATGCAAAAGCATTCCACTGTGTGGATCATAACAAACTATGGATAACATTGCAAAGGATGGGAGTTCCAGAACACTTAATTGTGCTCATGCAGCACCTGTACATAGTCCAAGAGGCAGTCATCAGACAATACCAGAAAGATGCTTACCTAGGTTTTATTGACTATGCAAAGACATTCCACTGTGTGGATCATAACAAATTATGGATAACATTGCAAAGGATGGGAGTTCCAGAACACTCATTTGTGCTCATGCAGAACCTGTATATAGACCAAGAGGCAGTCGTTCGAAGAGAACAAGAGGATACTAAGTGTTTTTAAAATCAGGAAAGGTGTGCATCAGGGTTGTATCCTTTCACCATATTTATTTAATCTGTATGCTGAGCAAATAATCAGAGAAGCTGGTCTATATGAAGAAGAACTTGGCATCAGCATTGGAGGAAGACTCATTAACAGCCTGCAATATGCAGATGACACAACCTTGCTTGCTGAAAGCAAGGAGGATTTGAAGTACTTACTGATGAAGATCAAAGACTGCAGCCTTCAGTATGGATTACAGCTGAACACAAAGAAAACCAGAATCTTCACAACTGGACCAATAAGGAACAACGTGATAAATGGAGAAAACATTGAAGTTGTCAAGGATTTCATTTGATTGGATCCATAATCAATACCCATGGAAGCAGCAGTCAAGAAATCAAATGACATATTGCACTGGGCAAATCTGCTTCCAAAGACCTATTTATTTATTTATTAATCTATTAGATGAGGTTTATTCAGGCAAAAGTTTCACAAATTAGGTAGCACCAAGCCTTAAGTGGAAAGATACTCTGAAGAGCATCAGCAATGACTGGCTTTTTATTGACAAACTGAAAGAAAAATAAGCTCATTTCTAATTGGCTTATACAATTTACTGTTGACACACTGTTAGAATCCCATTAGTTAACGAGGGTGGCCTAATTTACAGGAAAGCTAGGTTTAAGTTTTGATAAAGACAAGACTTAGAGGTGTTGTTTACAGTACCACGTATGCCATTTTGTCAACTACCTGACTCCATTTTGATTTCATTTAACAACTCCTTCTGTCCACTCTGTGAGAAAATCCTTGTCTCAGCTTCTCTGGAGTTCTTCTCGAAGTTCCTTGGAGATCTCCATGTGGCATCTGTCTTTCCTGCATTCATGCTTCCTTGCTTCTGTGCTTAATGTGTTCCTTTTATATCTCAAAAGTGATTCCTTTAAGATACACCCTACGCTGATACAGCCTCGTTAACATAACAAAGAAAACCCTATTTTCAAATGGAATTACATCCACAGGTATGTTATTGTTGTTAGGTGCTGTGGACTCATAGTGACCCCATGTGACAGAGTAGAACTGCCCCATACAGTTTTCTTGTCAAAGACCTCTTCAAAGTGTTAAAAAGCAAAGATGTCACTTTGAGGAATAAGGTGCCCCTGACCCAGGCCATGGTATTTTCAGTTGCCTCATATGAATGTGAATGCTGGACAATAAATAACGAAAACTGAAGAAGAATTGATACCTTTTAATTATGGTGTTGGCGAAGAATGTTGAATGTACTATGGGCTGCAGGAAGAACAAACAAATCTGTCTTGGAAGAACTACAGCCATAATGCCCCTTAGAAGTGAGGATGGTGAGACTTTGTCTCATGTATTTTGGACATGTTATCAGGAAAGATCAGTCCCTGAAGAAAGATATTATGCTTGGTGAAGTAGAAAGCCAGTGAAAAAGAGGAAGACTGTCAACGAGATGGATAGGCACAGTGGCTGCAAGAATGGCTCAAACATAGCAACTATTGTGAGGATGGCACGGGACCGGAAAGTGTTTTGTTCTGTCGCTGTGAGTTGGAACCGACTCAATGGCACCTAGCAGCAACAACAACAGATTCTTGTCAGATATATGTTTTCTGAAGATATTCTCCAGTCGGTAGCTTGTCTTTTCACTTTTTTGATAAAGTCTTTTAATTTTTATGAGGTCCCATTTATTTATTAAGCTGGGACTTTTGTGGGGTGCTGTGGAAAACCACAGTCGCTGAAGCAGGAATTCCCTGCCCTTGAGCGAAATACACTATTCTTGGTCTGAGAGTAAAACTGGTGGGGAAAAACATAGCTGGGCTGTTTGATGTGTCTAACGAGATTGTGGTTACTCTATGGTGACATGGCTGGTATGATTAAATAAATGGTTTTCTGCTTTAAAAAGCTTTATGCCTAAAAACAGGCCTCTCTTGGGGCCTGGGGTGTTTCTAGCATTCCTGTGGTGGAGGTACAGCTTAGCTGGGCCTCCACATCAGAGTTGAGCGAGCTTGCAGACACACACAGCCCGGACGGAGTCAGGAAGCTCTGGAGAGGAGCTCAGGAGTCTTTTGGACGAAAGGAGTAAAATCAGTGTGGGTTTTCAAGAAGAATTGGGACTTACACTTCCCTTGCCATCAAGAGTAGTCTTTTAATTCCACTCCACTGCTTCAGGTACTAATAGAGCTGTCCTGGTTGAGGGAGAGGAATGCCTGTGTGAGGGTGTCTGGCTGGCAGGCTCAGAATGTTCCAGCTCCTGAAGTAGGGTTCCTTGCATTGCCTGATGGCCATAGCTCCGCATGAAACCTGTACTCCTTCTTCCCAGCTGCTTTTTCTGTTAGCACTGCCTGCACAGGCCTCATGCCACTGCGGCCACCCTAAGGAGCTCCCATACTTCTCATGTCTGCCTCTACCACAGTTATGTTCTGGAGAGAGGCTTTTGGATGGTGGCTAGCATTTTTCTATCTCTGAGCCTCTGCATTTTTGTTTCCTCTGCCTGCTGATAGCACGAGGCTCACTTCATTTTTTCACCTTCTGTCACCCTTTTAGATGTCACTCTTTCACGGAAGTCTGCTCAGCCTCCTTAACTGAAGTGAGGGCCAACACCACTGACATTCTCATTCTTCGTAACACTTGAACTGCCCAACATCCCCTATTTATTGTATTTGTTTATCATCTATTTTGTTCCACACTGTACCCGCAGGGTATAGCATGGTTACTTGGCACATAGTAGGTGTTAGAGACATGAATGAATAGCAGCATCGCCCCCTGCAGGAAGCTGTGACTATGTGATACAGCTACCAGTTGCTGTCGAGTTGATTCTGACTCATGATGACCCCATATACGTCAGAATAGAGTTGTGCTCCATAGGGTTTTTAATGGCTGATGTTTCAGAAGTAGATTGCAAGGACTTTTTCCTGAGGTGCCTCTGGGTAGACTCGAACCTCCAACCTTTGGGTTAGCAGCTGAGCAGAGTAATGATTTTAGTGAGGCAGGAAATGGGGTGCAAGTGGCCTCTAAGTAACTATTATGCATGATCCTGACATGAGAACCCTTGTTTATTCTAGAAGGCAATTGAGAGTTTGTATGTGAGTTTATGTGAGTTGTGGAGAGGCCATACTTTGTAGTAGATGTGTGACCTTAGGCAAGTCACCGATCTTCATTAAGCCTGCTTCTTTTATAAAATAGAGGGTACAGTATTATTTACCTCATAGGGTTATTGTAAGGATTACATGGGGCCCGGTCCATAAAACACTTAGTAAAGTGTATTAGTTAATATTAATTATTACTAAGCTGGCCTGTACGTGCCTGCGTCTGTTACCACCCCACAAAATTGTCTGCGGAGACTTTGAGTTTATTTGTGTGAACACAGGGCTTCAGGAACATCTTTATGCAGCTGCCTGTAGCATTTACAGGGATTATGCCCGACCAGACATGAGAGGTAAGCTCTGCTCCAGGGGAAGGCAAGCCTTTGCCCCACCGTTTTAAACAGGGAGGGGCAAGGGTGGTGCACCAGAATCACCCATACCTGTCCCCAAGCCAGCCCTGTTGAGAGCTGCTGTTCTGGACTCTAAGCCTAGAGAGATGTTGCTTTGCTCTTCCCTAGGCCTCTTTGTAAAGTGTATTACCTACACCAAGTAATTGTGACATTTCGGAAAGAGGAGGTGTAATTGTCATTGCCATGTGGACTGAAAGATGAGCTGGGTGTGGCCGAGCTCACCTTTATCTGAAGAGCATTGTTAGTGGTGATATTTCTGATAAGGGCCTTGAGCTGGAAGGATTATTGTGTAACTGCTGCCCTTTTCCTGCAGGGAAGAATGTGGGCCCTGGGCCAGGCCGGCTGCAGGCTCAGCTCAGCCACTCTCTGGCTCTGGACCTTGGGCGACAATGCACTTCACCTCGCACCACCTCTGAGTCCTTTCCTCTTCTTTAAAAAGGATTAAAATGCTTGACCTCTATTTCACGCAGCTGGCCAGGTGTTAGGTAAATTCAGAGAACAGCCCAAGAACTCCATTCTGGATGCTAGTTTCATAAGGTGCTTGATATCATCAACAGGCCTAGATATGACGTTTTCTCAGATTCTACTTCCTAGAAAGTTCCTTGAAATACTAATGACTCTCCCATTCACATCTAGACACAGAGTCTGATCAGTGCTTAGATGGTAGCTTTTAACCCAGGAGAGAATATTCATCAATGATATGGAGCATCCGAGAGGGCCTCTTGCACTCTTGGGGTGATTGTTCAGCACCCTTTTGTGTCCAGGCACTGCTGCCTGCAGACAGTGCAGGGTGGTAGGCGCATTTGTGAGATTACATGCCAGTGAATTGTCCATTGTGTGCTTCAAAGAGTCCAATGAGATAAGGCAGTGAGAGTCCCTCAGATAAGATGACATCAGGTACCTGTGGTTAGTGTCTTTGAGTTCTGAAGGTAGAACCCCCTGTACTGCATCTGTGTTTAGAATAGCACATAATGCCTTTCTGGTTGTGAAAGTAGCCTGAATTTGTGTATCCACGTGAAGGCATATGAGAAACTATGAAGAAGAGATAAAAGATAAAAATATTTCTTATTCCCAAACCCCAGATCTTACCACTGATAAAATTTGATTTATCACCAGTCCTTTTTTTTTTTAAATGCAGATACATAAACATATGTATATGTTTCCCTGATCCTCTGCTTTACCAAGCATGATGTCCTAATCCAGTGACTGGTTCCTCCTGATAACATGTCTCACCATCCTCACTTCTAAGGAGCATTCTGGCTGTACTTCTTTGAAGATTTGAAGAGAGATTATTTTGTTCTTCTGGCAGTCCATGGAATATTCAGTATTCTTCACCAACACCATAATTCAAATGCATATATATATATATATATATATATTCTTTCTTAAAAGTTGGGATCATATTTTGTATACAGATTTTTAAATTCATTTTTGTTGTGTTTCCTCATGCCATTACATATTTTTGAAATGTTGTTGAATTCTGTTGGCTAGAATTTTGTTGAGGATTTTTGCGTCAATGTTCATGAGGGATATTGGTCTGTAATTTTCTTTTTTTGTGGTATCTTTACCTGGTTTTGGTATCAGGGTTATGCTGGCTTCACAGAATGAGTTTGGGAGTATTCCAGCCTTTTCTATGCTCTGAAATACCTTTAATAGTAGTGGTGTTAACTTTTTTCTGAAAGTTTTGTAGACTTCTCCAGTGAACCTGTCAGGGTGAGGTGAGGGCTTTTTTTTGTTGGGAGTTTTTTAATTACCTTTTCAATCTCTTCTTTTGTTGTAGGTTTATTTAATTGTTCTACCTCTGTTTGTGTTAGTTTAGGTAGGTGGTAAGTTTCTAGAAATATGTCTATTTCCTCTAAGTTCTCAAATTTGTGAGAGTACAGGTTTACATAGTATTCTGTTAATGATTCTTTTAATTTCAGTAGGGTCTGTTGTGACATCGCCCATCTCATTTCTTATTCAGGTTATTTGCTTCCTCTCCTGTTTTTCTTTTGTTAGTTTGTCCAGTAGTTTATCGATTTTGTTGATCTTTTCCAAGAACCATCTTTTGGTCTTGTTAACTCTTTCAATTGTTTTTGTTTTCTATTTCATTTAATTCTGCTCTAATTTTTATTATTTGCTTTCTTCTGGTGCCTGAAGTCTTCTTTTGCTGCTCTCTTTCTATTTGTTCAAGTTGTACAGTTAATATTTTGATTTTGGCCCTTTATTCTTTTTGGATGTGTGCACTTATTGCTATAAATTGACCTCTGAGCACTGCCTTTGCTGTGTCCTAAAGGTTCTGGTAGGGTGAGTTTTCAGTTCTCATTTGATTCTGTGAATTTTTTTATTCCGTCCTTAATTTCTTCTATAGCCCAGTAGTTTTTGAGCAAGATGTTGTTCAGTTTCCATGTGTTTGATGTTTTTCCCTTGCTTTTTCTGTTATTGATTTCTACTCTTATGGCTTTATGGTCAGAAAAGATGCTTTGTAATATTTTGATGCTTTGGATTCTGTTAAGACTTGCTTTATGGCCTAATACATGGTCTGTTCTGGAGAATGTTCCATGTGTGTTGGAAAAGAAGGTATACTTGTCTGCTGTTGGGTGGAGTGTTCTGTATATGTCTGTGAGATCAAGTTGGTTGATTGTGGCATTTGGATCTTCCGTGTCTTTATTGAGCTTCTTTCTGGATGTTCTGTCCTTCACCAAAGTGGTGTGTTGAAGTGTCCTACTATTATTGCAGAGCTGTCTATGTCTCTTTTCAATGCCGTTACAGTTTGTTTTATGTATTTTGGAGCCCTGTCATTGGGTGCGTAAATATTTATTATGGTTATGTCCTCCTGGTGTATTGACCCTTTAATCATTATATAGCGTCCTTTCTTATCCTTTGTGGTGGATTTTATTTTAAAGTCTGTTTTGTCAGAGATTAATATTGCTACTCCTGCTCTTTTTTGAATGTAACTTGCTTGATATAATTTTTTCCATCCTTTGAGTTTTAGTTTGTTTGTGTCTTTAAGTCTAAGGTGTGTCTCTTTTAGGCAGCATGTAGACAGATTGTGTTTTTTTAATCCATTCTGCCACTCTGTCTCTTTATTGGTGCATTTAGTCCATTTACATTCAGCGTAATTATTGATAGGTATGAGTTTAGTGCTGTAATTTTTATGTGTTTTTTTTTGTGTGTTGTCCACAGTTTCTTTGTTCCACTTAATTTTCTGTGCTGAGTAGTTTTTCTTTATGTATTTTCTTTTCATCTTTTTCATTGTTGTTGATTTTATATTTGCTGAGTCTGTATGTTTTTCTTGTTTTTTGTTTTGATGCCTAGGATTGTTAATTTCCTCTGTGGTTACCTTAATATTTATCCCTATTTTTCTAAGTTTAAACCACTCTTTATTTCTTTATATCGCCTTGACTTCCTCTCCATATGAAAGATATATGACTACATTTTTTAGTCCCTCTTTTTTGTTTTAATGTTGCCATATTTTGCATAGTGACATCTCTGTTCCCCTATTTTCAGTGTTTTAGCTTTGATTTATTTTTGAGACTTCCCTGTCTGGGTTGATATCTGGTCGCTCTGTCATGTATTATAGTCTTGGATTGTTATCTGATGTTATTGATTTTCTAACCAGAGGACTCCCTTTAGTATTTCTTGTAATTTGGTTTGGTTTTTACAAATTCCCTGCACTTCTGTTTATCTGGAAGTGCCATGATTTCACCGTAAGATTTGAGAGACAGTTTTGCTGGATATATAATTCTTGGCTGGCAGTTTTTTCCTTCAAGCCTTTATATATGTCATCCCATTGCCTTCTTGCCTGCATGGTTTCTGCTGAGTAGTCCGAGTTTAGTCTTATTGACTGTCCTTTGTAGGTGACTTCATTTATCCCTAGCAGCTCTAAAAATTCTGTCTTTATTTTTGCTTTTGGCAAGTTTGATTATAATGTGTTTTGGTGACTTTGTTTTGGGATCTACCTTGGTTGAGGTTTGAGGAGCATCTTGGGATCGATATCTTCTCATCTTTCACAGTGTTTTCTGCCAACAAATCTTCAACAATTCTTTCTGTATTTTCTGTTATCCCCCCCGTTCTGCTACTCCAGTCACTCGTAGGTTATTCCTCTTGATAGAGTCCCACATAATTCTTAGGGTTTCTTCATTTTTTTAAATTCTTTTGTCTGATTTTTCCTCAGATAGGTTGATGTCAAGTGCTTTATCTTCAGTCTCACTAATTCTGACTTCCATTGCCTCAATTCTGCTCCTATGAGTTTCTGCTGAGTTGTCTAATTCTGAAATTTTATTGTTAATCTTCTGTATTTATTTTTGCTTGCTCTTTATGGATTCTTGAAGCCTGTTAAATTTGTCATTATGCTCTTCTATAATCTTCTTAAGTTCCTCTGTTGCTTTGTCTGTATGTTCCTTGGCTTTTTCTGCATTTTATCTGTCTCCTTCCTGATTTCTTACAGAGTTCTGTATATTAGTCTTTTGTATTCTACCTCTGATAATTCCAAGAAGCTCTCTTCCTCCGGAAGATTTCTTGATTTTTTGTTTGAGGAGCTTGTTGAAGCCATCATGGTCTGCTTCTTCATGTTACTTGATATTGACTGTTGTCTCCAAGTCATCAGTAAGTTATTATTTATTTTATGTTTGCTTACTGTGTCCTAGCTGCTTGTTTTGTTTTGTTTGATACGCCCAAATTGGCTGCTTATGTGAGCTAGTTTGACTGTTGGTGCCTTTGAAGGTGTAATGTCCTGTCACTAGGTGATTAGATCTGTTACAAGGTATATGAGCCAAGGAATCCGTTTACTTTTCTTGTATGGATTCAGCTCAGGTGTCCAGGTAGTCAGTCACCATGTGTGTGGTGCAGACTCTCGCCTATAGTCCTAGATGGACAGGGGTGATTGGAGTAGACACAGGTATCTGGCTGCAGTAGGGGGTCATGCACTGAGCAAGGTAAGGGACTGACGGCTGCCCCTGAGTGGAAGGAAAGCGTGTCCCTGTTCCCTAGAGCACGTAGGTGGGTGGGTTTTGCAGCCAGATTATGGGCACCCAGTGATGTTGGCTGTAAGGACTGGGAGGCACCACTTATTCTTGACCCTCTGTCACGTGTGGCTAGGTGGTACGGGTGGAGCCACCAGTCCTCAGGCCCCTGATGTGGATAGGTGAGGAACAGTGTCAAATGTCACGAACTTGCCACTCCACCATATAGCTGATACAGTTGAAGTTAGGCTTCAGTTATATACCCTGTTGTACTGTGGTAATGAGGGCCTACGTTACTGAAATGGGTCCACACAGGTCTACGCATGGGTGAAAGGCATTCACAGTCCATGGGCCCCTTATGCCTGTGCCCAGGCAAAGGAGCTGTGCCTGCCTCGAGTTCCCAGCTTAGGCGAGCTGGCAGATTATTTTTTTCTGTTTGTTAATTTGTTCCCTCTTCAAGGCCGGGAGAATGACTCAGGTGCACAACAAGTCCTTCTTCTGGCCCAGGGGATACGGCAATCACTGAAGCCGATCTGTGCCCTGGTGTAGAGCAGGGAGGAGGCAGGTAAATTGGAGAGAGGTTCTTCCCAAACAGGGTGTTTTTTGATCCGCATGGTAGCTTAGACGCATGTACCTATCTTTTGCTGATTGTACGCCACTTTTCATTGGTTCTGGAGGCTTGAGTAGACTCTCCACCATTCGGTCTCTCCCGATGTGGAGGATGCATCCTAAGCGCCACTGCTTGCCTCACCACACAGGCGCCAGCCGGTCCGGCCTGAAGGGTGCCACTTCCTGCTGGGTCAGGTCTGGCAACTCCTCGCTGCTTCTGAACCATCTTTCCCTCCCCCGCCACTCAGTCTGATTCCTCAACTTTGCCTTTGATGTTCAGGGCTCCTAGATTATTGTATAAAATCAATTCACTTGTTTTTTTTGGGTCATTGTTGTAAGAGGGACCACAGGAAGCTTCTGACTAATCTGCCTTCCTGGCCCTATGCCATACATATTTTTGAGGGCTATATACTTCTCCTTTTTCATTCATCCATTTAATAAATGTTTATTGAGCTCCTGACGTTAATAGCTAGTGGCAATAAACAGAGATGACAAGACAGACCTGGTTTCTGTGTTCGGTCAGCTTACAATCTACTGATTTATTCTGTCTCATAAGTGGGTGGACATAATGTAATTTAATCTTATTGTTGGGTGTTTTGGTGTTTCCAGTTCTTATCTGTAATAAATAACACTATTCACTTTAATAAATAGTGCCACTTTGAATGTCCTTGTATATAATGAATGGACAGTGTTTTGATCATTACTGTAACTGTATTATCTTTCTGTAGTATGGTCACTTTGAAATTAATTTAAAAATATATAATTTATGAAACTTGACATTCATGTGACAGTTGATGAGAACAAGAGGTCAAGGTTAATTCTTTTTTTCATTAGCACCTTTGTTTCTCATTAACACCCTGTCTTTCCTGGGCTTCTCCAGAGCAGCAAGTGAAGCAGCTCTGTGGCTCTGTTGTTAGCTCTCTGCAGCAGCCATGGTGAGGAGGTATTTGAATTGGGAGTAAGCACCGATGTAAATTATTTTTGTCAGTTCAGATTTAAGTCCTTGCTCATTGCACAATTGCACAGTTGATTCTGTACCAGCAACTCATGGTCTGCCCACACCTTAAAAGTAGTTCTCCACCTGGACTATGCCTCAGAATCCTTGAAGTAGGTTCTGCAGACTGATTTTGTCCTTTGGGATTGGGGCCTGGAATCTCTGATGGCAGGTGAGTCTGAGGACAGCAGGGTTGAGGACTTCTCCTGGGGGGAGATGGAGTGGGGACCGCATAGGTCCCAGATGCTGCCTTTCTTGGTAAGACTACAAATATTTATGGACTTGGTGATCTGGCAAATAAGGGTTTACTAGCAATCTCACAGCTTTTGCTGGTAGATCTAGAAACCTTTTTTCACCAGTAGCATCTCTCTTTCTACTAAGACCCTGTCTCCTTGGATTGTCGGCACGGAGGAAAGTATAGCTAGCAGTGATGTCTCCTTGGCTGTCCTGCTGAAGGATGTGTCAGCAGCCTGCAGCCTCTTCTCACCTTCTGGTTTCATGGCTTCCTGGAAATGAAAGCCTACAGATGTAGATTTCAGAGCATCTACTCTAATGCAGCTTTGAGATCTTGCCATTTATCAAAGAACTCATGGTATGATAGAAGCCCAAGCTCCCTTTCCCCAGAGGGACATTTTAAATGTTTTCAACTACTTTGATCTAATCTTTATCATGTATAGTGAGTTTTAGGAACACAGAATTGCAATAGCAGTGTTGGGATTAAATTTTTATTGCTAAGACTTTGAAGCACAAACAAAATTTAAAAACCCTGTTAGTGATGGAAAATTGTAATCCCGCTGAGAACACATTTTACTACTATAATAATGGTAAAACACAATGATTAATATAAAAATATTATAGTAGAATTTGGAGGAATATTTTAACTCATTGCATTATTAATACTCTATGGAAGTTATTCTTGGGTGCACAGTCTTATTGGACAAAAGGCTTACCGTTAAGATTAAAACACAAAAATGTTTTAGTATTGGTTTATGATTACAATAAAAGTGTTAACAGTTGCAGGTTTAACTGTAAAATACAAAGGTGGGAAATAATTTCATCACCTGGAAAGGTATTATAATTTAGCCTTTATTATAAAACTATAAAAACCAAAAACCAGACCCGTTGCCATCGTGTCGATTCTGACTCATCAATACCCTATAGGACGCAGTAGAACTGCCCCATAGGGTTTCCAGGGAGTGGCTGGTAGATTCGAACTGCTGACCTTAGGTATTTTTAATGGCTCCAGTTGCTGGTAATAGTTAAATGCCATTTACACAGGAGCTGGTTAACTGATGATACAGTCTCCAGGCAAAGAGGCTGGAGATGGGGTGATATTTTATGCCTGAGGAGTGGTTTTTTTATACTGACTGTCTATACTTGATACTTTATGCCATCTCTCAGTGGCATATTGCCCCCATCTGTGTGGCTAGCCTTTGGCAGTTTTTAGAACTCAGGAGAACCAGTTGATGCATTAGGCTCAGTATAAGAACAGAGCTGGTAACTGACTCCTGCTGTCCCGGCCAGCTAATGAGGTACCAGTGACAAACTGTAAGTCCTGCTGACCATGGGACTCCAGACCTCAGGGCCAGAATGATTTCATGACCCTTTGATTAGAAAGGTAAAGTTTTGCCATCACCCAGGAAAGGATTTCTTAAGGAATGGTAAGAGCATTTTTCCAGAGGAAAGTTTTAATTTATTTTTTATTTGTATAGGTAACAGACAGTTAAGTAATGCTTATTATGTGCCAGATAGTGTTCTAAATGTTTTATAAGTATTAACTCATTAAGTTGTGATAACAACCCCAGAGAGGTAGGCTTATCCTTATTACTGTTTTACAGATAAGGAAACAGGAATGGGGAGGCTCCAAACCCAGGAAATCTGCTCCAAAGTCTGGGCCCTTACTCACTATGCTATGGATGAAAGGTAGGGGCAGTAGTGGTTCAGTGGTAGAATTCTCACCTTCCATGTCGGAGACCTCGGTTTGACTCCCTCCAGTGCCCCTCAGCACTGCCACAACCTATCTATCAGTGGAGGCTTGTGTGTTGCTATGATGCAGAGCTTCCAGACTAAGGTGGACTAGAAAGAAAGGCCTGGCGATCTACTTTGGAAAATCAACCAGTGAAAATGCTATGGATCACAATAGTCTGATCTGCATCCAGTCATAGGGATAGTGCAAGACCGGGAAATATTTCGTTCTGTTGTGTATGGGGTCACCATGAGTTGGAAACTGACTTCACAGCAGCTAACAACAACATGGCATGAAAGACACTGAACTTCACACTTGAAGTTTCTTTTTTTCCTACCTGGGCTCCTGACTTCCGGCTGGTCACAAGTCAGGCATCAGGGAATTAGTCGGACCTGAGTTCAAGGCCTTATTCTAACTTATAATCTCTGTAACCACGAGCATGTTACTTAATCTCTGTAAACTTCAGTTTCCTTATCTATAGAACGGAGTTGTACCTACCTCACAGGGAGGGTATGAAGATATAACGGGCTTGCTTATATGTGTGCGTGGCATAGAGTAGGCATTCAGTAAATGTTACTTCCCCTTTGCCTTTGCTTCAGTTGTACATTTTTATCACCATTGCTCTAATTCTGTGGCCAGCATGTGTTACTACAAGCAGGTAAGATACACATGGAAGTTAGCTATTTGTGAGAATGAATGAATGAATGAACAAGCTGCTACAGATCTAAGCATTGTTAAGAAGTCAAATGTTTGGGTGAGCTTATGCCAGACAAATAGAATGGGAGGCTTACAGGATGTGGGTTTTGTTTCTGTTTGGCGTTTTGAGTCAGCTCAAGTGGTGCTGCCTGTAATCCACTAATAACATAATTTCCATGCTAATTACTTGTCTGTGTTTCTGTTCTGATGAGTCTTCTCCCTTACTTGGCCAAACAGGATGGCCTTAATGTACCTTGTTGAGGTTCGTTGGCCACGGTGTGGGGTTCGTGAATTGAACAGGTGTGTCTTTATTTCCTTTCCAGATCAGAACACTTTCTCAGGCAGGTCTGCCTCTGTTCCCAGCAGAACAGAAGATGGTAATTAATGACACTGTACCTTTCTCCACCTGGCCTACGCCCAATTCATAAATGAGTCTGGAGTACATTCCCATGGAAGGCTGTTCTGTTGTCCATCTGCCTTGCCAACACGTACAAGTCAGCATATCTTTCTTTGGTTACAAGTTGCCCCGGAGCAGAGAGGCTACACTGAACTCTTTCTTTGTGGAATACCTTGTGTACACACTTAGTAAGGCTTGTGTATGGGTGAGGACAGTGTGCCTGTAATATATCCATGAGGAAAGTGCACTACTCTTTAACCCAGAGTCAGATGTGTAAGAAAGAATCAGCCCGTAAATGCAAGCACCGTGAGAGAACATCCCCAGCATCTAGAAGAGTGTGCCCGAATGCCTGGCACACAGTAGTTGTTCAGTAGATATTTGTTGAACAAACAAATGAATCTAGTCTATATTTTAAGTTTCTTTTCTAAATCTGATTATAATTGACTCTGGGTTGTTCAGCATGCCCGGAAATCTGGAACTGTAGCTTTTATTAAGCGCTACCATATGTAACCAACATAAATAAGCACTTTTCAAAGAATCAGGACATGCTAGAGTACACAGTGCTAAAAATAACAATGAACTTGATCCAGAAGCGACTTTGGGGTTGTCATTTAGTGTATCAGTAATCACCATGGGGTAAGGGAAGAGGATTTTAATAGAGTGCTATTGTGGTGGTTCAGTGGTAGAATTCCCACCTTTTATGTGGGAGTCCTGAATTCCATGGTCCCAGTCAGTGCACCTCATGTACAGCCACCACCCATGTGTCATTGTAGGCTTGGGTGTTGGTATGGTGCTGAACAGGTTTCAGTGGAGCTTCCAGACTAAGATGGATTAGGAAGAAAGAGCTGGCTATATACTTCCAAATATCAGCTATGAAAACCCTGTGAATCATAACTGCTTTGTGCATGAGGTTGCCATGGGGCGGGGGGCAACTTGACTGTAGCCAACAACAACATGGTAGGATGCTAAATAACAAAAAGTTTTTTCTTTCAAGCTAATAAAAAAAATCGGAAACCAAACCCATTGCCGTCAAGTCGATTCTGACTCATAGCAACCCTATGGGACAGAGAAGAACCACCCCATGGGGTTTCCAAGGAGCAGTTGGTGGATTCGAACTGCTGACCTTTTGGTTAGCAGCTGTAGCTCTTAACCACTGCACCACGAGGGCTCCATCAAGCTAATAGCTGGAAATAATTTTATAATGTCACTCATTGTCAAACTTAGATTCCAGAATAGATCAATTTGTTTAGTAGGCTCTGGACACCTTAAAAGGAGCCCTGGTGGCATAGTGGTTAAGTGCTCAGCTGCTAACCGAAAGGTTGGAGGTTCGAACCCACCAGCTGCTCCGTGGCAAAAAGAGCTGGCAGTCTACTTCCGTAAATATTTACAGCCTTGGAAACCCTATGGGGCAATTCTGCTCTGTCCTGTAGGATCACTATGAATCAGAATTGACTTGACGTGACAGGTTTGGTTTAGTTTTGGTGCGGCTGCTGTCATCTTTCAGATGTTGTCTGTTAGGACAGGTCTTAGGGCAGTATTTTTTAGCTATGCCACTTTAAAAGCATTTGAGACGTTTTGTTCTGCATGTTAAAGAGAGAGAGAAATCCGGACAGACGGCTTGGGCCAAAGAATTTTAAAATCATCTGCGTTTTCTGTTACAGATCTGAAGAAGACTCTTGCCGTGTTACTGGATAATATTTTGCAGCGCATTGGCAAGTTGGAGTCGAGGGTGGACAATCTCGTAATCAATGGCACGGGAGTGAACTCGACCAACTCCACTACAGCTGTTCCAAGCTTGGTTGCACTTGAAAAAATTAATATGGCAGGTAAGAATGGAAGTTCTGTGCTCTGTTGTGGAGTCAAACTCTGCTTTGGAAAGAACAAGGAACAAAGGAATACAGTTCTTATTTGTATAATATAAATTCCATAAGCTTGGTACAGTCATGTAAAGCTAAGTTTAAGTTTATTTTCAAATAACAAATGTTAAAAGGTTTTTATAGTCTCATTGTGATGTGTAATATCCAGTGGTTTCTATGACACATTTGCATATAAGGAGCTCCTAGAATTCACTTCTAATGAGAAGATTCATAGCATGGATAAGTGAAATATAGAGGTTATCTGAGAATCTCATACCAGTTAGAGTTCCTTCCTCCTTTCCACTCCCATCAAACAATTTCAAATGTCTGTGATATTTAACAGATTCTCTCCTCCTTGTTGTTAAAGAAGAACCACTTGTGCAGAAAATGCCTCTGATGTGTTTACACCAGTACTACTTGCTGTTGAGATGACTCCGACTCATGGTGACCCCATGTGTGTCCAAGTAGAACTGTGATCCATGGGGTTTTCAGTGGCTGATTTTTGGGAAGTACATCACCAGGCTTTTCTTCCAAGGTGCCTTTGGGTTACCAGCTGAGCACATTAATCGTTTGCACCACCTGTGTCTTCTATATGTGTATGGAGAAATATAAATTCTGGAAATAGCACTTAGGAAATAAATGGCCCCTGTCTAATCTTGGCCTCATTCTGTAGCTACTCACGGGCAACCCCTTGCAGTTCTCCTTATGGAGGATTTTTGTCCACCCCCTTCTTAAAACTGGAATCTTGGGCAAGAGAAGGAAAATGGGTAAAAAAACAACCCCCGAACTATTGTCTACAGCTCAGATAGGACCTGATCACACTGTCTTGGGGTTAGCCCCTAGATCTTTGTGGTTGAGTCAGGACTCGCTCTCATTAGGACGGCCACTGCCATTTCCTGGGGGCACAGGAGAAAGCGTAGAGCCGCAGGATTAGGTTCTTTGGATGAATGGTTGTGGATGAACTATGCATATAGTTCTGGTGGGTGATAGCCAAACTCTAGTTAATGGGTAAAGTAAGTAGCTGAGTTACTTTTGGAATTTTAAAGATCTAGTTTAGGATATACTTTTTAGCTTATTTGTTTCTTTTTCCCTCTTTCTTATAAGAATTAAGTGGGAGAGATCCTTTTCCTTTCCCACCTCCCAGTGTCAAAACATTTAATTGTTTTACATTATGCAAACTTATTGTATTACCTTTTGGTGATGTTCTTTGCCCTTAAGCAAGTTTGAAATTGCAAAATATATTTCAAATAATCCAACGTGTCCAACCAAACAAAGGTATTAAAAATAACTTTTAATTACAACACAGAAGCAGTGTCATCTAGGCCATAAATCCTGTCTTCCCTGCAGTTTCCAACAGCTTCTGTAATTAGACAAGAAAGCCTCCCACTGTGTTGAGTTGCTTATTAATAAATGGAACCCATGCCTCTCCAGCCTCCACTCCCCCAGCCCCCATCCTCAGTAGAAAATGCAACTGGAAAGGTCCTATCTGATTTCCTTGCAGTTCTGCATGATCCTATTTCCCAAGGTGGAGTGGCATGTTCTGCCTTTAACTTTGTTGTCCCGCAGTGCCTCTGTCCTGTAGCTTGTTGTTATTGTTAGCTGCTGTTGAGTTGATTCAGACTCATGGTGAGCCCACATGTGCAGAGTAGAACTGCTCCATAGGGTTTTCAAGGCGTGACTTTCAGAAGCAGATGGCCTGTCTTCTGAGCTGTCTCTGGGTCGGTTCAAACCACCAGCCTTTTGGCTAGTAGCTGAGCACTTAACTGCTTGCACAACTCAGCTGCTCTTAACTGGGTTTAAGAGCCCGTGTAAACATTTGTGCTCTCACCCTCGTCAGTGATATGGGGATCTTGTTGCCTTCTGGCTCTGTAGTGGTTTCCCCACCTGGGCTCTAAGTCTCAGGGCAGATGATCATGGGTAAACCTCCAGGAATGAAATGGGAGGGAGTTGGTGGCTGCTTCTTTCAGATGGGATCCTGACCCAGCCCCTGTGTTGAGCTGATTTACTCAGTTAACAAATATCTCTTGAGCACATTCTCTAGGCCATTGGCTCTGAGTGGGGCTCCTTTTGATGTGCCACTGTTGTTATTGTTGTTGTTAGTTGCCATCTAGTTGGCCCCTGACTCATGATGACCCCAAGCACAACGGAGTCAGACTGTTGTGATCCATAGGGTTTTCATTGGCTGATTTTTGGAAGTAGATCTTCAGGCCTTTTTTCCTGGTCTTAGTCTAGAAGCACTTTTGAAACTTGTTCAGCATCATAGCAACATGCAAGCCTCCACTGACAGACAGGTGGTGGCTGTGCATAAGGTGCATTGGCTGGGGATTGAACTGGGTCTCCTGCATGGAAGGTGAGAGTTCTTCCGCTGAACCACCACCGGCTCCAGTGGTGCTGCCTTTTTAATAATATTTAAAGAACCAGAGTGTTTTGTTTTGAGTTAAGGTTTTTTTTCATCTTGGGAAATAGGAGCACATTTAGAGTTATGACTTTGATAATTAACCTCATTCTTACTCCTTGGCATCTTCCGTGTGTGTGGGATATAGTTTTCTGTCTTCAAGATTTTTACTAGCCAGTTAGGAAAATAAAACATTTGCATAGACTAACACGAACTTTGTGGGTTGGGAGTGACTGTAGAAGGCTTCCTGTAGCAGGGTAGACTTTGAAGGTGGGGAGGACTGCAGCAAAGGGACGTATGGAAGAGATACAGACTAGAAATGGATTGTGACCCAGAAAAAACTGGGACGGAAGAGAGGAAACTAATGTTTAGCAGCCATCTTGTAAATAGCATGTATTGTTTCCGGCCCTCTGACATAGGTGGTTTCACCTAGTCTTCTCAGCATCTCTGAAAGTAAGTGGTTTCCAGGTTCCATTGAGTTCAAGTACTTGTTCAGAGGGACCATTGGTACTGGAATCCCCTGCAGTTCAGTTTAAGACCTTCTAGTGCCGTGACACAGAGATTGTGATGTTTTGGTCTATTTCTGTTGCTTCCATTTGTAAATCATTGCAAATAGATGAGTTTGGAAAAACATGCTGCCGTTTTCTCAAAGATTCCTGGAGAAGGAGAACTGACAGTTTCCTGGAGTATTTGATAAGTTGTCTCATAATCAAGTTCTCTGAGTCTAAGAGTCTTGTTCCTTTGGTTGACCTGAACTTTGGTGTAAAAGCTTATCCTTTCTCTGTGCATATGTGCATATGCATCCCTTTCTTAGACTAGATGGGCAACAGTGAATATAGGTGTGTTGGGCATCCTCCTTTATTTCCCCCAGAGGTTGGGGGATCTTTTATGTCTCGTCAGTTAACCAACATATATTTTAAAAATATTTGCTATCTCTAGATTAGGCTCTGTAAACGAAACCAAACCAGTTGCTGTTGAGTTGATTTTGACCCATGCTTGACCACGTGTGTGTCAGAGTAGAACTGTACTTCATAGGGTTTTTAATTACTGATTTTTTGGAAGTAGATCACCAGACATTTCTTCCGAAGTACCTCTGAGTGGACTCCAGCCACCAACCTACAAGTTAGCAGCTGAGTGCATTAACCATTTGCACCTCCCCAGAACTTGCTTAAGTCTCTATAGGATGCCAAAAACGGCAGGGGCTTAAGTTTATAGTCTTCATTCATGAGCAACCTTTCTGCCCTCTCTCTGGTTCACGGCCATGTTGGCGGCCCTTAGACCGTTCTTGGCATGGCAGACATGACTCTGAGCTGTGAGAGAGTTCATTTTTATAGGGTTCCAATCCTAGATGGGTGCACTTTCTCTCTCTCCCTCCCTGCATTAAGACGTGGTAATTGCTCAGAAACGTTCTCCCTGGTGTGTCTTTTACTGCTTGCTCTGGTGTCTTGTTGCTCGCTGATGTTTCTGATTGCTTACTGGTATGTCTTAACTGCTTGCTGATGTATCTTTGGGTTGGCTATAAACTGCCTCTAAATTGGATACCATAGGAGTTGAAGAATGGCTCCCTAGATTTATTTCTTTCTAGGGACAGCCGTGTGTGTGTGTGTGTGTGTGTGTGTGTGTGTGTGTGGGTGGGTGTGTGTGTGTGGGTGTGTGGGTGTG
>NW_004443969.1:8252939-8263589 GCF_000243295.1 Trichechus manatus latirostris
GTGTGGGTGTGTGTGTGTGGGTGTGGGTGTGTGTGTGTGTGTGTGTGGGTGTGTGGGTGTGTTGGTGTGTTGGTGTGTGTGTCGTTTCCGTGTCGTTTCCGTGTCGTTTCCTTTCTCTGTGTAGCTTGTCCAAAATGGCTTTTCTTTCCAAATTTATCACCCCTGGGCTTTTTGATTATGTAAGAGTGAACGCACCCCGGGAGAAATTTAGGTGGAAGTGAACTTTGTTAAAATCAAGAATCAAATTGAATTGCATTTTTGAGCTCTGTTTATCTTGTTAAAGAGGAAGGGGAATCGAAGAAATGAAAAAGCAGATTTAAAAAAAACTCCACACTTGAACCAATCACATAGTAAATTAATTTCTCCAAGTTCACTCTCTAAAGGGCTCCTGTGCTCCTTTGTCTAAATGATCTACTTAAAGAATGATGTTTTGGTTTTGGGGAAGACTTGTGATCTTAAATTAACAAAGTGGAGAGTGTAGGATTGGGTCTGGCTCTGTAAATTTTTGCCATGTGCCTAACGTTGGAGAGAAGTTTGAAGAAGAGATACCTGATCATGAAAATGCGTGTCTCCTGAGGACTGAGACAGTGTCCACTTTACCTTTATTTTGCCCGTGGTGTTTTGTTACAGCCTTACCTGTTGAAGGTACGCAATAAGTGCTACTCATGTGGGTTGGATTATGCAGGAGGTGACACCATTTGGTTTCACCACTGCCAGGAGTTTTGCCTTAGAGTTCCTCATCACCATTTCTATTTATGGGAATTTGCTTGGCAGTGGGACTTGCTGTCTTACATACCATTTCTCAGTCAGCAGACACCATTCAAGAAGCAGGACTTTCTTTTCATTCGTCATGACTAAGCTTTCCAGTGATGGTCTGTTCTGAGTAGCCTCATAAAATTGGTGGTTACAGGTCTGGATTGTAATATTTTGAAGGACGTTGTGCAGTTGTCTGCGGGGGAGAGAATATTTGTCGTGTAATTTTCTCTTTGTATGCATTTGTTACTTATTTTTATTGCCAATAATCAGTTGTTCACAGTCCACATCAGCTGAATAACTGGCCGGTGTTGGTAGTATCCCCTTTGTGTTATGAACACTTATAATTACAAGCTTAATTGGGAAATGCAACCACAAAATCGAAGGTGCAGGTGCAGCTCAAGTGGCCATTTTCTGGTATTTAGTCCAAAATTGAGCATTAGGTAGCCCTGCGTTTCCCAACCATTGGTTATAACATATTCCACTGTTTGGGGTTGAAGTGCAGTGTATTTGATCGTAGATGCTACTCTTAAGAAGACAACCATGATTATGATTCTTACCATTTGAAAATTGAAAATGAATAATGTCCCTGTTGAGTTCCAGGGCTTGCATTTGAAAGTGCAGTTTTCCCCCCTTTGTGCTGCTAATGGACCTTGAAATTAAGTTGCGCCTGTGCAGTTTCCTTGTTTGTGTATCTGCATTCTCAGTTGTGTTGAAAGAGCACCTGAAATTCCCCAGCCCCCAAACTAGGCAGGGTCTCAGCAGCCTGGTTTCCCAGGGTTGGATGTTGGCCAGTCAGTGGGACCCCAGATGCTGCCGAGGAGCAGGAGAGAGATGAGATCCCAGGATGATTTCCTATTAATCTGAGCAAAACACAAAATGTGTTTCTCCTGTGTACCTGTTGCTTTTTGTTCCATTCTCAGGAAGGGCAGCAATAAATATTTGGATACTTGTCTGAAACAATGATTTTGACATCATCACAGAAAAAAAATGCATGTCATTGTTGGTGTGGTTTTCATTTTGTATGGTCAAAGGCCTTTTGGTTTTCTTATTTAAAAAGGAGAAAACGAAAAGTACAACTCAGGAAAAGTGATGCTGACCTTTGGGGCTATGTATCTATAGCAATGGCTCTCAAATGAGTGTAGTTTTACCCCCCAGGGGGACATTTGGCAATATCTGAAGACATTTTTAGTTGTCACAGCTGGTTAAGTGCTATTGACATCTAGTAGGTAGGTGCCTGTAAACATCCTACGATGCGCAGGTTAGCCCTCACAACAGAGAATCTTCTAGCCCAAAATGTCAATGGTTGGTTGAGAAACCCTGATCTGTAGGTATTGCTTGGACTCTGAGCCCAGCAGGTGTTCCCACTTGTGGTAATGCAGAAAGATGCCTAGGACTTTGGGGTATCCTAATTAGCCAGCTGAGATGGAAAAGTCTCCTCCCCTCTTCTCGATTCTCAGTTGCCATTGAGTTGACTTGGACTCCTGGCTACTGCATGGGTGTCAGAGTAGAACTGTGCTCCATAGAGTCTCAATGGCTGGTTTTTCAGAAGTAGATCACCAGGCCTTTCCTCCAAGGTGCCTCTGGGGTGGACTTGAACCTCCAGCCTTTAAGTTAGCAGCCCAATGTGTTTACCGTTTGCACCACCCAGGAACTTCCCACTTCTTAGCAAGGCTATTTGCAAGCACTCTCCTCCACTCCTTTTAGCTTTGCTGCTGATCTTCGAGACCTCCAAGGAAAGAGAATTTATAAACTCCCAGTAGACTATTTTGGGATCCTGACCTTAAGAAACTCCTTTTCTGGACCTAAACCAGTACATTTTTGGCAATCTGCTTTTACTCCTGCCTATATTAGAAGGCAATTATTTCTTTTCATGAAAGAGCCACTAATTCAGAATAATGATGGCAAAATAGTCGGAGAGAGTGGATTTAAATTGTGGAATATTTTATAAGAAATTCCTTTTTATTGTTTTTAGGCAGAGTGTATAATTATCAAGATATGAGAGAGTAAATTAAATAAGTTAAGGAAAACGAGATAGGTCCCCAAAGATCTACTTTACAGCCTAAAACATCTTACACAGCATATTTAGAACAACACAGAAAGAGATGAGATTGAAAAGGTAAATAGGCTAGAATTCTACCACTGAACCACCAGTGCCTCATATCCATGCCCGTGTGCTTTTACCTGTTTTTGTCTTCAGCCTGGAGTGCCCTTCTCTCTTTCTGGCTAACTCTTACACCTTCTTTTGTAAGACTCAACTGAAGGACTGTCTCCCCTAAGAAGCCTTCCTTCCTTGACACCACGCCACCCCCAGAGGTTTTTGGTGCCCTTGCTTTGTGTTCCCACGTCTGCTTTGTAAACCCTTGGATGTTTCTACTCTTCACCTGTCTCTAACCAGGGTCTAAGCTCCTCAAAGACATGGGCAATATTGTACACTTTTCTTTTAAATCAAGTACCTAGTTGGAGGCCTGGCAAATAGGTTCTCAATAAGTGTTTGTCAGACCAAACATCCTCCTCCCTCTCCTGATCACATACCAGGTCAGCCGTTATGGATGGAGCTTTGATGACATCTAGTAGGTAGATGCCAGGGATGCTGTAAACATCCTACAATGCACAGGTTAGCCCACAAAACAGAGAATATTTCAGCCCAAAATGTCAGTGGTGTGGTGGTTGAGAATCCCTGATCTGTAGGTATTGCTTGGACTCTGAGCCCTGCAGGTGTTCCCACTTGTGGTAAGTGCAGAAAGATGCGTAGGACTTTGGGGTATCCTAATTAGCCAGCTGAGATGGACAAGTCTCCTCCCTTCTTCTCGATTCTCAGTTGCCACTGAGTTGACTCTGACTCAATGTAGACTCATTAGTATCAGGATAGCTGTTTCTCCCATTCTCCTCTTTTCGATGATATACCTTTTTGGGATGCCTGAAAACACCTTGAAAGTTGACTCATTGTCAAAAGGAAAAATGCTTTTGCTTCCCTAAGCTTTCTGAAAACTAAGATTCCATAAGAGGATAGCTTATTTTGTTTTTTTCTTGGTGGCTAATTATAAAAATCTAAGTAGGATTAAAATAACTTCTAGCCACCTACACTACATTAGAGGTTGCTCTGAATAAATATTTCTTGCGGAAAACAAGAAGGGAACTAGCAATCTTAATGCCTTTGGACCAATTACTGACCTTTCAAGAAATATGTGGCTTTTTTAATTTCAAAAAGTGAGAATGTGTATCCCTCTGGGAATGCTGTTCCTCTCCAGCCATTTGATGGGAAAACAGTGGGAAGAACATAATGTGCACAGCGTAGAAACTGGCCTGGGGAACTTGTGCAAGCTTTATTGTTTATGAAAAGTCCTCAGAACAGGGATGTTCTTTGGATCAGAGACAGGACACACTGAAATTTGTTTGTTTTAATCAGAAGGTGACAGATCCCACTTGCTGTAATTTGGCTTAATGAGGTATGTGTATACAGTTGTGAGATCAGCTTACATACGGTATTGAATCAATAGACATTCCACAGCTAAAGCACAGTATATGCTTTCCCTCAGATAGTCCCTTGTCTGTGGTTTCATCCTTTACCTGTTTCCATTGACACATATGCCAATAAATTAATTCTAGAGCCTGAGATTAAAAAATGAAGAAAAATTTTAGAACGAATTCTGTTTTGATGGTGGGGTATGGGTGTATCTGTCTCCATGTTTTTTGAGAAGATTTTTTAGGTTTGTGGGGTTTGTGGGATTTTGAGGGATTTTCTTTTAAGCTGTGATTTTGGCTTTGCATATCCATGGTTCTAAATTTAGGCGACCTGAATGAACGTCAGTTGCTAATGTTTGTTTTTCCCATTTCCCTTATATCCCAGAAAAGGAAGAGAGAGAGCATATGTAGTAAATCAAAACCCATTGCCTTCCAGTCGATTCTGACTCATAGTGATCCTATAGGACAGAGTAGAACTTCCCCAAAGGGTTCCAAGGAGCGGCTGGTGGATTCAAACTGCTGACCTTTTGGTTAGCAGCCGAGCTCTTAACCACTGTGCCACCAGGGCTCCATATGTAGTAAAGGTAGCCTGAAAGTCTTCTTAATTTGAGTTTAAAAATTAAGACCTTGTTATAGGACAGATGCCCAGTTAGGTTTGTGACGGAGATGGGCTGCACGGCCCCCTCCCTCGGGCCATTGAAAAGTCTTCCTTGCAGTCTCCTTTCACCCTTGGACATTCAGCCAAGGCTTCGTGTGTGATTCCAGTCCCAAGTCCATTATGTCCAGCCCAGGGCACAGAGCAAGCAACACAGCCAGCAGAGGGACTGCATGCCTGAGATTGACAGAGGGTTGTAAGCTGTATATTTATTTGCCTGCCAGAGTCGGACAGCTATACTATTAGCTGGTTTTAAGCTGTCTTTATGTTTCGTGTTGGTGAGCTTTCTGAGTCAACATCTACAGTGGAGATCTTCTCTTGGTGCAGCTGGAGACAGGCTCTTGAAACAGAGTGATTGTGGCAGAGCCATAAATGAGCATCCAGTGAAGGGCTTGTCCTGATGCTGCGCTATTGGGGCACTTGATTGAACAGCAGCCATAGGGTTGTGGTTCAGCACATGAACTCTGGTACCTGAGTGCTGAGTGGGTTCAAATCCCAGCTCTGCCACCTCCTGGTTGTGTGACCGTGGGCAGGTTATAAGCTAAACCTTGGGTAAGAATAAACCAAACCAATTTCCTCATCTATAAACTGGTTGCCTTTGAGTTGATTCCGACTCAGCAACCCCATGTGTGTCAGAGTACAACTGTGCTCCACAGGGATTTCAGTGGTGGATTTTTCGAAAGTAGATTGCCGGCCCTTACTTCAAGGCAGCTCTGGGTGAACTCGAACCTCCAACACCTTGTGACTGACAGCCAAGTGTGCTAACCATTTGCACCACCCAGGGACTCCTCCTCATCTGTAACATGGGGATAATAGTACCTGTGCCATGATAGTGTTGTGAGAATTGCGTCAATACGTGTAAAACACTGTAACATGGGGATAATAGTACCGGTGCCATGGTATTGTTGTGGGAATTGAGTTAATACATGTGAAACACTCAGGCCAGGGTCTGGCTGATAATAAGAGTTCAGCAGGTTCGGGTTGTTATTTATATACGTGTGTCCCAGGCTGTGAGCTCCTTAAAATCCCAGACTCAGGGTTTGGCTGTAACCTAGGGCCAGGTGTGTAACAGACAAGTCAGTGCTTGATGAGTCTGTAAACTACCCAGGTCTTATGCTGGTATTTGTAGGGATAACTGGAGCTGAGAAGAAGACTTTCTTGAAGTTGCTTGGCATTTATGGGCTAGAAGCCTGGTTTTTGGTATCCATCTTGAGCAGAACTCCCAGCTCCCTTGCTTACTCACTGCTGGCATCTCGCTCACCATCACTGACCCTCAGCTTTATTCTCTGCACAAGGGAGATAAGGATGCCAGCGTTGCTCTCACATGCTCCGAGGATGCAGTGACAGAATGCCTGCCAACATCCTGGCACAGCATCTCATTCCCCTTAACTACTGACTCTACCCCCTGGGATTAGCACAGAGGTAGAAGGGCGGAGTCTCAAGCATAACATGCCAAACACTGGTCTATCTATCTTTTATAACCAACACTGACTGTTTGTAGGCCAGGCTGTGTCAGGCAGTGGAAACGCAGCCTAGTGAGAAGCTAGGGCTCCTTCTGTGAATGGAGCCTCACAGTCTAGTGGAGGAAGAGGGCTGAGAGTGTCGACAGTGCTCACAATACTTTTCTTGACCCTCAGCCTAGATCCTTTTCCACCCTTCTCCAGGAGGACCCGTAAGTGTCGGAATGACCTTCAAACTCAGTGTCTGTCTGGGGATAAGGGTAGGAATGACTTACGGGAGGAATGGGCACCGAGGAATTTCCCCTATCACATGGTGGAGGTCATATGGCCCCAGGACTGCCTGTCATAGCAGATTGAAACAGATCTGGAAACTGTGACCCCTCACTATACTCCCTTATTCCAATAAGGGAGGGGATTTCCTATGCTGTAGTGCTCAGCTCTCAAGGGAAGATATTCATTAACCTGTCTAAACTTCATGCTAATAGAACTTTCTCAATAATTGCCTTCATTAAGTTTGGTTAATAAGCAGTACAGGTTATAGCAAGATTAGCAGAACAAAGTAAATATTTAAGACTTTATTTCAGGGTGCGGTTGGGGTTGGGGTGAAGACAAGATTAGTAAAATCTGTATCTGATGATATCTGCCATGGTGTCTAAACACAGTGAACTACTGGCCAAAGTTCCAGTAGCCTCTTATCACTGGTTTGCTGAATCCTGACTCTGGAGAGGCTGGTGGCTGTCCTCCCCGGGCAGTGGTGGGCTCTGCTCTCTCTTTGCCTTTCTGGCCTTTGTCAGACATGAGTAACATGGTGATGAAGATAAACTCCTTCCCTGGACTTCCCAGGAATGCTGTAAGGATTAAGAGGGTGGCTGTAGGCCCATGGCTGTGCCCTACGGGGAGGACAGTTCCACCCTGAAGGCAGAGAGCCGTTGGAAGCAGCTGAATTGACCAGGAATGGCCATGATGAGTGTGTGCCTGTGGCTGGGTGCTGGACCTGGACATGCTAACCTGTCATTTGAGGGTGCTCGGCTGTTAATTTAGTAGTGGTTTTTATGCCTGCTGGCTAGCAGTGACCCAAAGCAGCCATAATCCCTACCTTTGAGTTTATGTGTAACAGGGTAGCATTTACAAAAGGAAGGACTTTAAAAACAGAACTTTTCTTCCATATTATAAAACGGATACAATTTTACTGCTGAAAATTTGGAAATTACAGCTAAGCAAAAAGACGAAAATATAAAGCAGCTGTTATTCGACCACTCAGGGAGTGATTGATTTGGTTCATTACTAACAGATACTAGAGGCACATGTTCTGTGCCTGACACTTACTAGGCACTGGAGCTAGAGTAGAGCCCTGGTAGCGCAGTGGTTAAGAGCTCAGGCTGCACCAAAAGGTCGCAGTTCGAATCCACCAGCCGCTCCTTGGAAACCCTATGGGGCAGTTCTACTCTGTCCTATACGGCCGCTGTGGGTTGGAATCGACCTGATGGCAATGGCTTTGATTTTTGGGTTTTTTTGCAGATAGAGTGATAAGCAAAACAAGATCTCTTCTCTCATGGTGATGTCGTTCCATCAGTCAAGGCAGATAATAAATACTTATGTATATACTGTGTCAGCTGGTAACAAATGCGTGGAGAACAGTAAAGCAGGTGAGAAAATAGCAAGGAAAGGGGATACTGTGTTCAGTCGGGCAGAGTTGTCTGAAGAAGTGATACTGAGCAGAGACCCGAGTGAGTGAGGAAGGGAGAGCCTTGGCATTCTCTGGGGAAAAAGTGTTCCAGGCAGAGGGACCAGCCTGTGCAATAGCCCCAAGGTAGAGTCATCCTGGACATGTTTGAGAAACACTCTCATGCTCTTTCAGTTCTACTGCAGAAAGGGGTTATTCAAACTAAAAACAGAACTCCCCAAATTTAAGAGCCCATTTATTACCAAACAGTGTCACCTATAATTTATGCTTCTGCTAGACTCAAACTGGATGTTTCAGAGAGCAGTCTTGAAACTACGGTAAGTTGTTAATGTGGATGCAGCGGTTCAGCATAATGATGGTACCCACATGTATGCAGTGGTCAATGGTACAGACTTTATACTCAGGTTGCTTGGGTTTGAGTCTGAGTTCTACCAGCTGTGTGACCTTGGCCAAGTCAATTTAGAGTGGTTGTCTTAAGGTTCTTAAAGTATGTATATATACTTATGTGTATATAGAGAGAAGAGTGGAGAGAAAGATTGAGATTTATTTTAAGAAATTAGCTCGCATGATTGTGGGGGTGCTGACAAGTCCAAAATCTATAGGTGACAGGGTGGAGATTCCTACAGTCTTGTCCCCAAAATCCATAGGCCAGGCAATGAGAAGAGAGAAGCATGAAGGGAGTTCTAGCAAAATGTCTATTAATAGTCTGGAGGCAAAACACACCCTAGGGAGACTCCATTTTTGCTCTTAAAGCCTTCAACTGATTGGTTGAGGCCCACATTATGGAGGGTAATCTTCTTTACTTAAGGCCAGCTGATTTAATCACGTGTAACTACAGCAACTAAACTAGTGTTTGAACAAACAACGGGGCATCACAGCCTAGCTAAGTTGACACATAAAATTAACCTTCACAGAGGTCAAGTCTCAGTTCCCTCGTCTGTACAACAGCAGCTAGCTTATCGGGGCATTGTCACATGAGAAAATGCATGTGAAGGGCTGGCACACAGTAAGTGCTTGGTAGATATTGGCTATTACTATAATGATCAAAGTATGGTTTCAGCTAATGGTTTTAAAAGGCTCTGTTTGCATGTCTTCATTCCATAAGCTTTCTAACCACAGCTAATGAGCTTCAAAAAATTGTTATTAGAGGTAGGGAAGTGTGGCAAGTTCTATTCATTTGCCAAAGAATAAGAGAAATATAATCAAAGCTTTAACAGAAAAATCACACCTTTGGGTAGGGTGTGGGTTTTTGGTCATGAAGTGGGTTTATAGATTGTGAAGATCCACTGCCTGTCTATGTTTGCCTGTCTCTAGTCAGATTTAAAGCAGTCACTGAAACAATTAGTGCTTGTTCTTTACAGAAGCTGCTCTCAGGTTTTCTCTAATTGTTTTGGGGATGTGGTGTATGACCTTGTGTCCTAGAAGGCTACAGTGGCATTTGCGATGCTTGATATAAATTGGCTCCTTGCTTTTAGCTTAATGCTTCATGAGTAATCAAGGCATGTCTTGACCTAAGATCCAGATTTTCTCACCACGTCAGTCATCTTCTCCACTCCCCTTTGTTCAAGATAAGATCTTGACACGTGGAGCTTTGAGACAGAGGTCAGGCCCTACCTCCAGTCTGCACAAGAGTCCCTTCTAGAACATCCCCAGCAGATGGCTTCCAATCTCTACCTCCTCTGTTCTTATCAGTCTCCAAAGGAGAAGATGGAATGAGTTTCCTGGCTGCTGGGTTCTCTCTCTGTGACATCAAGGTGCAAAGACATGGGTGTCACTGCACTAAGGTCTATGAGAAAAGAGATCTGGCTGGCTGGCAATTACAGGATTTCAGAGTGTGAGCTGGCCACAGGTTAAGGAATACCAGGCTGGGAACTGTGAGCTGCAGCGAAAAGTGTAGCTCCAGGGCTCTGTAGCCTGAGTTCTAGTCCTTCTGGCTGCGAGATCTTTGGCAAGTCGCCCAATCTTTCTGTTTCTTCTTTTATTGCCAGAGATTCATGGACTTTTAGAAGTGGAAAATATTTGGATGCTCTAACCTTTCCCCCAAATCAAGGGACTGACTGCAGTTTTTCAAAATCGTTGTGGATAGTCCTCCAGCCTTTCCTGCACAAATCTAGCTGTGGGGCTCAGCCATCACGTTGCGCAGTATCAGTGGACTCCATTCACGTCATAGTCTGTCTCAAGTCAGCAAACCACCTGTGGGCCAAATCCAGCCCACTACCTGTTTTTGTAAATGAAGTTCTTTTGGAACTCACCCCCCTCATTTGCTTACTTATTGTCTACGACTGCTTTTGTGTTACAACTGCAGAATTGAGTAGCTGTTTAACAGAAACCACATGGCCTGCAAATCCGAAAATATTTATTATCTGGCTCTTTACAGAAGAAGTTTGCTGATCCTTGGTCTAAAATGAATTGTGCTCTTTGGAGTGTGTCCCCATGAGCCCTGGTAGGGCTCAACCATTGTAAAAGATAACCTTCTCAGTTTTGGTCAGTTCTGGTATTTTCACTTGCTAATATATATATATATATATATTTTTGAATATTTTATTGTACTTCAGGTGAAGGCTTACAGAACAGATAGTTTCTCATGTAACAGTAACACACATGCTGTTTTATGACATTGGTTAACAACCCCA
>NW_004443969.1:8263689-8301233 GCF_000243295.1 Trichechus manatus latirostris
ATTGGTTAACAACCCCAAAACATTTTAACCCTCTAAATTCTCAACTTTTTATTTTTTTTATTTTTTTTTATTTTTTATTTTTCACTTGCTAATCTTAACTTTCCTTGGAAACCCTATGGGGCAGTTCTCCTCTGTCCTATAGGGTCACTATGAGTCAGAACCGATTTGACGGCACCTAACAACAATAACAACAACAATCTTGACAGTCTTCAGAGAAATTTAATCTTTGGAGACTTGGGTCCTGTTTCTACAGAGTGTTCCTTTTCGGGCAGTGAATCCGCAGGTCCATCACCAGTCCACTCCTGCCATAGTGTCTCCATCCTTTGCCCTTCTACATACTCTTCTCTGAGCATGCTGCAGTTTGTTGAAATTCTTATTGTGGGGTACCGGAACTGCATTAATTCCTCCAGAAACTGCCTGACCAGTGTAGAGGTCAGAAGAAAAGGCAATTTACTGTCATATTCTGCACATCAGACTTCCATAATGTAGCCCGAATGCATAGTAACTACGTTGTACTTTGGCTCTTACTCAGTTGACAATTTACTAAACCTTCCAGTCTCTTCTGTATGGACTGTTGTTAAGCCAAGTCATCTCCCTCATCCCCACTCTTCTTTTGCTCCTCTGCAATTGATGCTTTAGACCAAAGTATGGAATTTTACCTTAATCCCTATTCAATATCATTTAGCTTATTTTCTAAATATTTAAATATCATATTGTGACTATTTCAAGTTTTTGATATCTTCTGAGCTATTAGTTTTCTCTGCCGGATGGATCCTGAGTGGTTTCATATTGGCGTCGATAAACGAGTTGAAGAGAAGAGGCACAGTGATCTAGCACTAGAGAACAACTTCCAGTTTGACATGGGTCCATTGATCAACATAACCCCTTTGCCGTCGAGTTGATTCCGACTCATAGTGACCACATAGGGTTTCCATGGCTGTAAATCTTTACAGCTGCTCCTTGGAAACCCTATGGGGAAGTTCTCCTCTGTCCTATAGTGTTAGTATAAGTCAAAATTGACTTGATAGCAAAAGGATTGATCAACATAGCTTCAGTATAATTGCTGAACCAGCTACAGATCCACCTAGTTAGCCTGTCACTTTCCAGTCTTATCCACAAGGAAATCGTTAAAAGACTAAAGTCAAGATGTCATGTTATAGGATATTCGATCTTTCTCTCCATTTCCTGGCCTGTTGTTGTTGTGTGCCATCGAGTCAATTCCAACTCATAGCAATCCTATAGGCCAGAGTAGAACTACCCCATAGGGTTTCCAAGGAGCGGCTGGTGGATTTGAACTGCCAACCTTTTGGTTATCACCTATAGCACGCTGTATCTCTTAACCACTGCACCACCAGAGCTCTGCAAGAGTAGAGCTGCCCCATAAGGTTTCCATGGCTGTAAAATCTATACAGAGGCAGACTGCCACATCCTTCTCCTGTGGAGCAACTAGTGGGTTCGAACCGCCAACCTTTCGGTTAGCAGCCACACGCTTCAACCACCACCCCACCAGAGCTCCTTTGCTGGTCTAGTGCCCTTATAAAAAGGGGGAGGGGGCAGTTGCAACTAATATTAGTTTAGTTAGTGTTCTAAGTACTCATACATCTATTTATTCTGTTTGATAAATGTGAGGATCAGTCTTTCTCTCAGCTGGTTAGTTTCTCAGAGGTGGATCCTTCAGTGTCCTGCCTAGAGGACCAGAAGTCTCACTGCTAACACTCTGCCACAAAGCTGGAGGTGGGGCCTTTTAAATGTGGAGAAGGTACCTGGCTTCCCCTTCCCTCTCCACTGTTTCAGGCCCAGAACCTTTTATGGTTGAATCTCTCCAGACAGTAAACCTTTGCTGTTTTTAACTGGAAGTTTCTAGGATAAGCATTTTAAGACTTTTAATGGACATTACAAGTTACACTGTCACCAACAGTGTACATGCGTGCCTGTTTTACAGTCTCTGGCTAAATATCTGACATTTCCCTTTAAGAAAACATCTTTCCCAGTATAAAAAATAGAAAATGATGTTTTACAAGTGTTTCTTTGACTATCAGAGAGGTTGAACATTTTCCATATGTTTTAGGGAACATGTATATTTTGTGAATTTCCTGTTTCTGTCCTTTTTTTTTTTTAAATTCTCATGAGCGCTCACTGAAGTTTGAATCCTAGTGCTGGTGTCTGGAAGTGAAAATCCAGAACCTAAACCAGTTACTGTCGACTCGGTTCAACTTGTGGCAATCCCATGTGTATCAGAGTAGAACTATTCTCCATCGGGTTTCAATGATTGATTTTTCAGAAGTAGATCACCAGGCCTTTCTTTTGAGGAGCCTCTGGGTGGATTCGAACTGCCGGCCTTTTGGTTAGCAGCCGAGCACTTAACTGTTTGTTTGAATCCTCATGCTGGTGTCTGGTTATGAAGGCTTCCCTGTTTTCTGTTGGTTTTGGGTAGTTCTGACCTGGCCTTGGGTGTCTCCCGTGAGGATGGAGGCTCCTGGGAAGCTTCACCTGGAGCATGATATGCGTTTCCTCGAAGGTGAGGGACACTGCTTCCTCTGAAAACCTGGAGGCCATCCAAGACCTGTCTCCACCTCTCACAAGTTCTGTGTATGAACTAGACCAGGGGTTGGCGGATGACTGCTGTGGACCAAAATCTAGCCCCGATCTCTTTTTATGAATAAAGTTGTGCTGGAACACAGCTGTGCTCATTCGTTTACACGTTGCCTGTGTCTGCTTTCATGCTACAATGCGAGAGTTGGGCAGTCGGAACAGAGACTGCAGCCTAAAGTATTTACTAATTGGCCTTTTAAAACAAAAAGTTTGCTAACCCCTAAACCAGATATTTGTTGGTGTTTAGTACCGTATAAGCATTTGCAAAGGCCAATGAAAATTGATGGTGCCTTGTTCTAATGAATAAAAACTAATAAGCGTGAATGTCATGCCTCCTGCAAAAACCAGTAACTAAGATGACATGGCAGTCATCTTTCTTTGGATGTTGCATATGAGTGTAATACCCGCGTCCATCTACCCTACCACAAATTCCCCAGATAACTGGTTTGCAGGAATGTTGCTTTTGCAGCCACAGTCTCCCCTTCCATTCCTCCCCCCACCACACATACAAATACTTCCTGGAAATAATTAGAAGTACAAAATGGGCTTGACCTGTTCAAACCTCTCATGGTCACTATTTCACAGCATTGCAAAAACAAATTATGTTTAAAAAAAAAAAATTAACAGTGGCAGAAGCTGGTAGTTAGCATGTGGAAGCTGAAAGGTCCTGTGTTTACATTGTCAGTTAGGCTCTTTGGATGTCCTTTATGTTACTTGTTGTCTGTAGGACCCGAGTCATCCCCCATGGCTTCTCCACTCTTCCCATGTGACCCTCCCTTTAGGACCCAGATTTCTCTCTTGGGCTGTGCTTTTTCTGGGGGGCTGAGCTGCCCAGGCTGGCTGTCCCACTCAACCTCAGCTGCATCTCCCTGTTGAACTTTGGAAGGAGACCACTCCTAGGGCACGGGCTCTGGGAGACACCTCTCTCCATCAGCGTGCACCTCTTTCCTCTGTGGCCCTTCCCAAGTCCCAGCAACAGCAGAGCCACTTTGTCGTGACTGGCTGCTTATACCTGCTCTCATGCACACCACTTGAGGCAGGCGTGTCTTGGCAGCAGCACACAGTGTATTCTACGTGTATAGATGTGAGGGGCTTGAATATGGTGTTTAGGGCTTATTCTCAGGGCTCTCTCTTTCAGGGAGTCCTAATCCCTCCAGACTCTGCAGATTTAAGACAGACCATCTGACTTACGTTGTCCTGCGTATGTATAGTATTCTCATCTCCATCCTCCCTCTTTCAAACAGCACTCACTTTTACACCAGTAAAATGATCCCTCCACCAGTTTCGTCTTGCCAGGTTGATGCATCTTTGTCTGCTTTTAACTTTGGCCCTTTCACCAGTTCTGGGCAGAGTTGTCTCCTCTTTATTTCTCTGAGAATGTTGCCTAATAAGAGCACTCAGCAATCCCTTGGAGTTTTGTGGGAGATTAAAGCAAGTGTGAAAATTCAGAGCCAGTATGAAATTAGAGGGGGCATAGTCCTCCCAAGACTTCCCTCACTTCTTATACCAATTGGAACTTTGAGGGGGTTCCCAAAATCACCCTCAGGTTTTATAATTCTCTAGAAGGACTTACAGAACTCACTAAAAGCTGTTAACCTCACGAAAACAAAAATTTTGTTTTGCTGTTGAGTCAATTCTGACTGATGGTGACCCCATGCGTGTCAGAGTAGAACTGTGCTCCATAGGGTTTTCAAGGGCTGATTTTTCAGAAGTAGACTGCCAGGCCTTTCTTCCAAGCCACCTCTGGGTGCACTCGAACCTCCAACCTTTTAGTTAACAGCTGAGCGTGTTAGCCATTTGTACCACCCAAGGACTCTGCTATACTCACAGTTATGGTTTATTATAGGGAAAGGCTACAGATTAAAATCAGCCAAGGGAAGAAATGCATAGGGCAGAGTCCAGGGATGTACCACATGTGGAGATTCCATTGTCCTCTTCCTGTGGAGTCAATGGATGCATTATACTTTTCCAGCAACAATATGTGATGGTATGCATGGAGTATTGCCAACCGGGGAAGCTCACCTGGACCTTGGTATCCTGAGTTCTTATTGGGGCTCAGTCATGTAGGCATGATTGATTAATATATTGCCCACGTGGTTGATCTTAGTCTCCAGGTTGACTGATACTGTATGACCCAAAGCCCCCACCCTACATCTTATTGTTGGCCTTTCTGGTGTGATCTGCCCCTACCCTAAATTATACTGTTAGACTATTTGGGGACCCAAGGCCCACAGGCAAATAAAGACACTCCTCTCAGACATGACATACCAGGAGCTTAGAGACCACTTCCCAGAAGGCAAGGACAGAGGCCAGAGCTCTTTGGGACAAAGTTAAATTCTTTACACAGCAGCTGACAGGTAGTGTCTAGTTCTGATTATAATGACATGAATTGGGGGACGGTGGTTTGTCTACCCTCTCATTACATTCTTCCTTCCTGTGTTCTCTTTCCATGTACAAATAGGAGGCATTTCTTTTGTTTCTGTTCATTTCATACAGTTGACTTTGTACTCATCTTTGACCATATAAATTGTTCTTCTAAAATCTCTTTCCATCATCCTTTAGTTCCCTGTTGGACATGTGGCCTCTGTGACTGGTTTTGCATTAAAAGAGGTGACCTCACTGAAAACTGGCACCAGTAGGATGGTCAAGCAGAATTCTATCACTGTGACAGAGAGGTTGGAGGTTCTGTGGGCTTTATCTCTATTTGGTATCTGTTGTCTGCAGATGTTATGGATTGAATTGTGTCTTCCAGAAAGATATGTTGAAGGCCTAACCTTTGGTGCCTGTGGATGTGACCTTGTTTGGAAATAGTATCTTGAAGATGTATTCAGTTAACATTAGGTCATACCGGAACAGGGTGGGTCCTACTCCTGTCTGCCAAAAACAAACCAACTAACCCATTGCCTTTGAGTTGTTTCCGATTCATGACGACCCCATGTGTTAGAGTAGACGTGCTCCATAAATTTTTCTTGGCTGTCATCTTTATGGAAGCGGATTGCTAGACCTTTCTTCCATTGTGCTGGTGGGTAGATTCGAACTGCCAACCTTTAGGTTAGCAGTTGAGTGCAAAACCATTTGTGCCACCCAGGGACCTTAAATCTCATCTTAGTGGCGTTTTATAAAAGAGGAGAAGAGACAGAGGAAGGACGGCCATGTGATAATAGAAACAGATGCAGGTGCAAGCCAAGGAACACCAGGAGCCACCAGAAACTAGGAGACAGAGATGGAACAGTTTCTTTCTCAGAGCCATCAGAAGGAATCAACACAGCTGACACCCTGATTTGGACTTCTAGCTTCCAGAACTCTGAGACAATAAATTTCTGTTCTTATAAGTCACTCATTTTGTGGTGTTTTGTTATGCGCTCTAGGAAACTAATACAACAGAGAATAACATACTGGAGGGACCCTGAGCTGCAAAGCAAAACCAATTTCTTCAGCATTTTTCAGTTGTGGCAGAAAAGCTTAGCAGAGACCATTTCCTTCACTGGGACCAAGTCAAGTGAGACCACTGCTAATCTGATTGGGGTACATGCAGTCTTCACGTTAATTCTTTAACTCAGTGATTATTTACTCAGTGCCAGGCACTCTTCTAGATGCTGTGGACATAATGCAAAATAAAATAGACAGGGACCTTGCTTCAGGTGGAACTTATATTCTACTCAGGCAGACAGGCAATAGACAAACAAATTGGCATATAATAATACCAAAACCAAATCAAACTCCTTGTGATCAAGTTGATTCTGACTCACAGCGACCCTGTAGGACAGAGTAGAACTGCCCCATAGGGTTTCGAAGGAGCTGCTGGTGGGTTTGAACTGCTGACCTTTCAGTTAGCAGTCGAGCTAACCAGAAATACAAAGTAAGGTTAAGAGAGAAAATTTTATGGGACAGGTTAAGGATACAGTTAGGATGGTCGGGGAAGATCTCTGAGAAAATCTGAATGAAGTGAGAGAGTCAGATTTTTCCTAGAAACTTATAAAGTTTGGCCTCTGTTAGAGTTTTCCTTTTTTTTTTTTTTATTTCCTTTATTGTTGTTGTTGAGAATATACAAAACATACATCAATTCAGCAGTTTGTACATGTACCATTTAGAGACACTGATTACATTCTTTGAGTTATGCAACCGTTCTCACCCTCCTTTTCTGAGTTGTTCCACCATTAACATAAATTCACTACTCCCCAAGGTTCCTGTCTAATCTTTCAAGTCACTGTTGTCACTTTGATCCCATACAGATAGTTCTTAAAAGAGCACAAGGCTCAAGACAGACCTTTTTTACTAATTAACCTTAACAATCGCTTGGTTTTAAGAAGATTCAGCGTTTTTTTTTTTTTTTTTTAATTGTACTTTAGATGAAGGTTTACAGAACAAACTAGTTTCTCATTAAACAGTTAGTACATATATTGTTTTATGACATTATTTAACAACCCTATAACATGCCAGTACTCTCCCTTCTCGATCTTGGGTTCCCTATTACCAGCTTTCCTGTCCCCTCCTGCCTTCTAGTCATTGCCCCTGGGCTGGTGTGCCCCTTTAGTCTCGTTCTGTCCTATGGGTCTGTCTAATCTTTGGCTAAAAGGTGAACCTCTGGAGTGATTTCATTACTGAGCTTAAAAGGGTGTCCAGGGGCCATATGAGTTTCTCCAGTCTCTGTCAGGCCAGTAAGTCTGATCTTTTTTTGAGTTAGAATTTTGTTCTACATTTTTCTCCAGCTCTGTCCGGGACCCTGTGTTGTCATCCCTGTCAGAGCAGTCAGTGGTGGTAGCTGGGCACCATCTAGTTGTACTGGACTCAGTCTGGTGGAGGCTGTGGTAGTTGTGGTCTCTTAGTCCTTTGCACTAATCTTTCTCTTGTGTCTTTAGTTTTCTTCATTTTTCCTTGCCCCTGAAGGAGTGAGACCAGTGGAGTATCTTAGATGGCCGCTCACAGGCTTTTAAGACCCCAGATGCTATTCACCAAAGTAGAATGTAGAACATTTTCTTTATAAACTACGTTATGCCAGTTGAGCTAGGTGTTTCCTGAGATCATGGTCCCCACAGCCCTCAGCCCAGTAATTCGGTCCCTAAGGGATTTGGATTTGTCCATGGAGCTTCCATGACCTTACCTTCACGGGATATTTTTGATTTAAGTTTTAAAGATTTTCTCAGGGCAGTAGTTTCAGGGGTTCATCCAACCTTCATGGCTCCAGGAAGTCTGGAGTCCATGGGAATTTGAAATTCTGTTCTTCATTTTCCTTTTTTTGATCAGGATTCTTCCATGGAGTCTTTGATCAAAATGTACAGTAATGGTAGTTGGGCACCATCCAGTTCTTCTGGTCTCATGGCAAAGGAGACAGTTGTTCATGGAGGCAATTAGCCACACATTCCATATCCTCCTCCTATTCCTGACTCTCCTTTTTCCTCTGAAGTTCTAGGTGAATAGAGACCAATTGTTGTGCCTTGGATGGCCTCTTGCAAGCTTTTCAGACCCCAGGCACTATGCAGCAAACTAGGAGGTAGAACAGAAGCACTAAACCTATTATTAGGCCAATTAACTGGGATGTCCCATGAAACCATGAATCTAAACCTCCAAACCAAGGAACCAAATCCCATGAAGTGTTTGGTTGTACCTAAGCAGCCTCAGCAGCTACTTTTTTTTGTTGTTGTTGTAAATATATCTATCACATAACTTTTGCCAGTTCAACTTTTTACAGTTGTGCAGTTTATTGACCGCAATTACAGTTATTGGCAGTGCAGCCCTACTCTTTATCAAAGTAAGTTTTCTATCACGGTTAAACCGTCTTTTTCCCTCCCTCCCGCCCCTGGTAACCACTAATAAACTTTGGTCTCTGTACATTTGCCTTTGCTTGTCTTTTTATATAAGTGAGGTCATATAATATTTGTCCTTTTGTGATTGGCTTATTTTGCTCAGCATGTCTTCCAGCTCCATTCATACCGTAGCATGTATGAAGGCTTCATTTCTCCTACTGGGTGAGTAGTATTCCATTGTATGTGTGTATTGCATTTTGTTATCCATTCATCTGTTGATAGGCATTTAGGTTATTTCCACCTTTTGGCTATTGTGAGTAGTACTGCAATGAACATTAGTGTACAAGTCTCTGTTTGAGTCTCTGCTTTCTTTTGGGTATATATCTAGGGGTAGAATTGCTGGGTCATATAAACAGAAAAAAAAAACAAACCTGTTGCCATCGAGTCAGTTCCAACTCATAGCAACCCTATAGGACAAAGTAGAACTGCCCCATAGAGTTTCTAAGGAGTGCCTGGTGGATTCGAGATGCTGACCTTTTGGTTAGCAGCCATAGCTAACCACTGTGCAACCAGGGTTTCCAATGGTAGTTCTATTTTTAGTTTTTTGAGGAATTGCCATACTGTTTTCTACAGTGTCTTTTTTGCATTCCCACCAGCAGTGGGTAAAGACTCTAATTTTCTTACATCCTGGCCAGCATTTGTTAGTTTTTCCTTAGCCATGTAGACGTCAGATGGTATCTAATTGTGGTTTTGATTTGCATCTCTCTCATGGCTAATGATGCTGAACATCTTTTCATGTATTTGGTGGTCATTTGAATGTCCTCTTTGATGAAATGTCTATTCAAGTCCTTTGTCCATTTTATGATTGGGGTATTTATCTTTTTGTTAAGCTGTCAAAGTTTTATATATATTTGGGTTATTAGATTATTATTGGATATATGGTTTCTGAAGATATTCTCCCAGTAGGTAGCCTGTCTTCACTTTTTTGGTAAATTTTTTTGATGAGCCAAAGTTTTCAATTTTTTTGAGGTCCCATTTATTTATTTTGTCTTTTGGTGTTTGTGCTTTTGTCATTTTATTAGATGATCTATTGATGAAAGCTAGTCCCTACAGCATTGCCGCTGCTTTTTCTTCTGAGAATTTTATGGTTGTAGTTTGCACATTTAGGTCCTTAATCCATTTTGAATTTGTTTTTGTATATGTTGTGACCCATGGATCCTGTTTCGTTTTTCAGCATATGGAAATCCAGTTTTCCCAGCACCAATTATTGAAGAGACTCTTCTTCCCCCATCGAATAAACTTAGCAGCACACTTGTCAAAAATAAGTTGACCTTAGATGTATGGGTTTATTTCTGGACTCTCAATTCTGTTCCATTGATCTTTGTGTCTGTTGTTATACCAGTACCACACTGTTTTGATTACTGTAGCTGTATAAAAAAAAAAAACATTGTTGTCGAGTCAATTCCAACTGGTAGCTATATAGTATCTTTTAAAATCAGAAAATGTGAGTCCCGCTACTTTGTTATTCTCTTTCAACATTGCTTTAGCTGTTTGAGCCCTCTTGCCATTCCATATAAAGTTGAGCATTCATTTTTCTATTTCTGTAAGGAAGGCTGCTGGAATTTAGATCAGGATTGTGTGAAATTTATATATCGCTTTGGGTGGTAGTAACATTTTAAAAATATTAAGTCTTCCAACGTATGAACATGGAACATCTTTCCATTTATTTAATTCTTCTTTAATTTCTTTCAGCTGTGTTTTATAGTTTTCATTGTATAAGTCCTTCACATTCCTGGTTAGGTTATTCCTAGGTATTTTATTTCTTAGATGCTGTTGTAAATAGCATAGTAATTTACCTTTCAGATTTCTCATTGCTGGTGTATAGAAACCCAAATGGTTTTTGTTTGTTCTCCTTGCACCCTGCTACTTTGCTAAATTCCGCTATTAGTTCTAGAAGTTTTCTTGTGGACTTCTTGGAATTTTGTATATATAGGATCATATAATCTACAAATAGTTAGTTTTACTTCTTCTTTTCCAGTCTGAATACCTTTTTACCTTTTATTTGTTTTTCTTGTCTTGCTACTCTAGCTAGGACTTCTAATACGTTATGAAATACAAGTGGTGAGAGTGAGCACCCTTCTCTTGTTCCCAATTTCAGGAGGAAAGCTCTCAGTTTTTCTCCATTAAGTTGGCTGTTGGCTTTTCATATATGCCCTGAATCATACTGAAGAATTTACCCTCTGTTCCAATCTTCTTTAGGGTTTTCATCAAGAATGGGTATTGGATTTTATCAGATGCTTTTTCTGCATCCATAGAGATGATCATGTAGTTCTTTTCCTTTGTTCTGTTGAATACATTGATTGATTTTCTAATGTTGAACCATCCCTGCATTCCTGGAATAAATCCCAATTGGTCATGGTGTATGACTCTTTTAATATGCTGTTGGATTCTGTTTGCTAGTATTTTTTTTGAGGATTTTTACATCTATATTCATAAGAGAGATTGGCCTGTAGTTTTCTATTCTTGTGGTGTCTTTGTTTTTGTTATCAGGGTTGTGTGTTTCATATAATGAATTACGGAGTGATTCCTTCCTTCTGTATCTTTTGGAAGAGTTTAGACAATATTTCTGTCAGTTCTTCTCTAAATGTTTGGTAGAATTCTCCAGTGAAATCCCTCTGGTCCAGGACTTTTTTCTGTTTTGGGGAGGTTTTTGATCACTGATTCAATCTCTTCACTTGTTACGGGTGAGACTTTCTATTTCCTCTTGAGTCAGTTGGGTAGATAGTGTGCTTTTAAGAATGTGTCCATTTCATCTAGGTTATCCAGTTTGTTGCCATGCAGTTATTCATAATATTCTGTCATAATTCTCTCGGTCATTTGTAATGTCCCCTCTTTCACTTTTTATTTTGGTGATTTTCATCTTTTCTTTGTCAGTCTAGCTAAAGGTTTGTCAACTTTATTGATCTTTTCAAAGAATCAACTTCTGGTTCTGTTGTGTTTCTGTTTTTGATTTTATTTATTTCTCCTCTGATCTTTGTTATTTCCTCTCTTCTGGTAGACTTAGGCTTAGTTTGCTCTTCTCTTTCTAGTTCCTGGAGTTGTTTAGTTAGGCTGTTTATTTGAGATCTTTCTTTTGTTTTCATGTATGCATTTATTGCTGTACATTTCCCTCTGTGTACTGCCTTCACTGCATCCCATAAGTTTTGATATGTTGTGCTTTTATTTTCATTTGACTGTAGGAAATTTGTGGTTTCTCTTTTGATTTCTTCCTTGACCCATTGGTAGTTAATAGTATGTTGTTTAATTTCCATGTGTTTGTGTATTTTCCAGGTTTTTTTTTCTTTTTTTCATTCTGTTACTGATTTCTAACTTCACTCCATTGTGGTTAGAGAAAATACTTTGTATGATTTCAGTGTTTTTAAATTTATCAGGACGTACTTTGTGACCTAAAATGTGGTCTGTACTGGAGAATGACTCATATACACTGGAGTAGAATGTATTTTGTGCTCTTTTAGGGTAGAGTGTTCTATACATGTCTGTTAAGTCTAGTGGGATTATAGTGTCATTCAAGTCCTCTGTTTCCTTGTTGATCTTCTTTCTAGATGTGCTGTGCAATATTGAAAGTGATGTGTGGAAGTCTCCAACTATTATTGTAGTACTATGTATTTCTGCCTTCAATGCTGTTAGTGTTTGCTTTATGTATTTAGGTGCCCCGATGTTGGATGCATATATATTTATGATTGTTAAGTATTCTTTTTGTTTGTTTGTATTGTTTTATCCTTCACTAAAGTTACCACTTACCTATTTAAATATTTTTGATTAGTTGAACCTTTTATCACTACATAATGTCCATCTTTGGAAACCCTGGTGGTGTAGTGGTTAAGAGTTTGGCTGCTAACCAAAAGGTCACCAATTTGAATCCACCAGGCACTCCTTGGAAACCCTATGGAGCAATTCTACTCTGTCTTGTAGGGTTGCTATGAGTTGGAATCAACTTGACGGCAGCGGGTTTGGTTTTTTGGTTTAATGCCCATCTTTATATCTTCTAACAGATTTTATCTTAAAGTCTACTTTGTCAGATATTGAGATTGACACCCAACCTCATTTTTGGTTATTATTTGAATGGAATATTTTTTTCCATCCTTTCACTTTCAAGCTATTTGTGTTCTTAGGTTTAAGGTGTGTTATGTAAACAGTATATAGTTGGATAGGTTTTTTTTTTTTTTTTTTTAATCCATTCTGCCACTGTCTGCCTTTTGATTGGAGCATTTAGTCCATTTACATGCACTGTAATTACTGATAGGAAGTAACTTACTTCTGCCATTTTGTTGTTTGTTTTTTGTGTGTCTTAAACCTTCATTTACTACCGCTTGTTTTTGTGTTTTGTTGGTTTACTGTAGTGAGCCATTTTGGTTCTTTCTCCTTTCCCTTTGTGTATGTTTTTTCTATGTTTTCGTAGTGGTTACCATTAATATTACATTTAAAAGATTGTATTTATAACATTCTAGGGTAAGTTGGTACCAATTTAACTTCAGTAACATACAAGAAATTCTATGTCTATACCATTCCTCTCCCTCCCCTTTTGTTATTGTTATCCCTAGCATTGTTTTCATATCTCCTGTGCCTTGTGACATAATTTTATCCTTTCTTTTTATATATTTATTATTAAACAAAATTGAAGGACAAAATATTTAGAATTACTGAGCATGTATACATTATTATTAGCCCTTATACTTGTCCATGCATTTCCCTTTATTAGGGATATTTCTTTCTATGTATAGCTTTGAATGACTTTCTTATGTGTTTTCCCTTCCATCTATAGAACTCCCATTAGTATTTTTTGTAGGGCTGTTCTGGTGGATATGAACTCTCTCAGCTTCACTTTGTCTAGGAATTCTTTAATTTCACTCTCATTCTTGAAGGATAATTTTGCTGGGTATAGTATTCTTGGTTGACAGTTTTTCTTTCAGCACTTTAAATATGTCATTCCATCGCCTTCTGGCCTCTAATGTTTCTGACTAGAAATCGGCAGTTCATCTTATTGGGTATCCAATATTCTTTCTGTCCCTTTCTCTTTCTCATCTCCTCCTGGAATTCCCATTATGTATATATTAGGTCTCTTGTTGTTGTCCCATAATTGCTTTAATGTGTGCTCAGCCTTCTTGAGCCTGCATTCTTATTGCTCTTCAGTTTCTGTGATTTTAACTGTCTTATCTTCTAATTGGCTGATTCTTTCTTCTCCCTGATTAAATCTGTTGCTAAGTCCTTCTGTTGAGTTTCTCATTTTTGTTATTTTCTCTTTCAGTTACAGTATCTCTTTTTTTCAGATTTTCATTTTTTTTTTTGCATTGTTTTCCTTATTTCTTTTGGCTTTTTGTCTGTGTTTACCCTTAGTTCCTTAATTATGTTTAATGTTGTATTATATTCTTCCTTTTTAAAAAATTTGGTCATTCCTAGATGTGCTTTTATTCCCTTTGTCATGTTCATTTGAATGGACCATTATTTCTCTGTTCTTCGTGTATCTTGTGATTTTTTTGTTGGGCATTGGAATTTTTGAAGGTGTTCACTTTCTCAGTTTTCCTCAGTATTTGGTGTTTTTGCCCACTCTGCTTTCTGCAAAGAACCCTTAGGTGGGCAGAGCTTTTGGCCTTTGCTTACTATTTCCTCTCCGTTTCTGTAATAGCTCCATCTCCTTCCCTGGCTTAATTAGGATTCAAAAGTTTTTATCTCATTTTTCAACTGTCAGTCTCTCTCATACACAGCAGAAAACATGCTGTGGTCAGTCTGTCCACCAGTGGGCACCGCCACTCAGACGAGATATCGTGTACTAATCAATCCATCCACCAGAGGACACAGTCCTCACTCTCTGGTTATTATTCCCTTCCTTAATCTGTTTCTGCAACCACATTTTTAGTTGGAAAACCCACATCCAGCGAGCCTCCTTCAGGGCTGGGTGTTGTCCTCCAGTTTTGCCTGTGGCTTCCTTCCCTGCTCTGTGGGGGCTGATTATATCTCAGCTGGCATTCAGGGAAAGCACAGGCAGACTTTTCTCAGTTGCAGGATGAAGAGGTGCTGGCATTCCCCAAAAGGACCTCCAAGAGATCTGTCTTGTTGGTTTCAGTTCCCCAGTGGCCCTGTGGTGTTTTGGGGAGCAATCTCCACTTAGCTGACCCACCTCCTGAGTCCCAGTATAGGGAACCTTCTGTAGAAGTTAGTGTCAGCCCAGCAGCTGACAGTTACTGGTAGAGTGAGGGGCTGTCACACTCTGAACGGACCCCGTGGGGAGGTCTGCCTTGTTGCTATCAGAGCCTCCCCTATAGTATATTGGCTGAGGGTGTATCCTCCACTAAAGATACCTGCTTTAACACACAACCTCCTCAGTCAGCAGTCCTCAGAACTGACTAGAAGGAGGAATAAACAGATCCAGACTGATCCCCAGTGAGGTCTGTCCTGTTTGTTTCAGAGGCCTGAGCTATGGGGTGCACAGAGAGGCAGGTAGCGTGCTAACTATGGGAGCCTCCATGTGGGAGCCTTTTGTAGCAGTTTGCAATAGCCTCACAACCAACAGTTACCAGGGGTGTCACACTCTGGTCAGATCCCCATGGAGGTCTGCCTTGTTGCTATCAGAGTCCCTTCCATAATGTGTTGGCTGAGGATGTAGCCTCCGCTAAAGATGCTTGCTTCTTAGCACACAGCAGCCTCAGTCAGCAGTCCTTAGTTCCAGCCGAAAGTGGGGGCAGACTAACCCCAACTGATCTGAGGGAGGTTTGTCCTGTTGGTTTCAGAGGCCAGAGCCGTGGGTTGCTCATGGAGGCAGGCAGAGTGCTGTAGAATCCTCTTGTAATGTTTTACTTTTGGTATTTGTTCGGGTGGCATGAAGCATTGTGCTTCTTCTCTTCCTTTATATCAGCAGAGTCATGACAGCTGGTCCCTTTTGGAACTCTCTGTGACTCTTTATCTAGAAGGTTTCCCCATTAAATTTCATTGTTACCAGGTCTGGTGTGTATTTGTCTGGAATTTGATTTTTTTAATTGATGAAAGGGTTGGGTGCACTTAAAACGAATGAGTAAAATGGAAGGAAACTTTCCTTTACTTTGGTACATACCAACCAGTTGCCATTGAATCGATTCCAACTCATGGCCATCCCATGTGTTTCAGAGTAGAACTGTGCTCCAGATGGTTTTCAGTGGCTGGTTTTTCAGAAGTAGATCACCAGGCCTTTCTTATGAGGCACCTCAGGGTAGACGTCCAATCTTTCAGTTAATAGCCAAGCACTTTAACTGTCTGCACCACCCAGGGACCTCCCTTGGTAGATAAACATTGCCTAATTTAATGAATAACAATATCATAATAGTCATGTAAGGTTTTCAGATTGTCCCTGTGTCCTTGGAACTGAGTGTGCCTCAGGAAAGGTAGAACAGGGAGCAGTAATGGAATGTCTTTCCCTTGCCCTCGCCATTTATTAATTACATAGAGGGCAACTGGAATGGAGCGAATAAGCCCAAATAGCAGGTCCATAGCAGAGTGAGGAAAACTCATCATGAGACTTCTCGAGACTTACTGCCATTTATTTAGCACCAATTCTGTGCTTCCTATACAGCATCTCATTTAATCCTCCCAACAGTTACTCTCCAGCAGTGAAGCTCAAAGAGGACTGTGACTTGCCCAAGGTCCCCCAGCTGTTAAGTTGTAGAACTGAGATCTGACGCCATGCTCTTTCCTTTCCAATATGTTGCATTGGGAGGCAGGAGAACTCCTTTCTATTTATTACCATAGTGGGTAGTTTTAACTTGGGGATAAAGCAAGGCTCTGGTTTCTTTATATTTAATATTAGGGTCTTTGGGTTCTATCTAAGGGTGTCCAACTCCAAACTGCTGTGATTTTGATAGAATTCAGGTTTATTCCCTCCCACCATTTGCCCTGCCCTAGCCGATCTAGAGTCCATACCTCTCTGTTTTTTATTTTTCCCCCATTAGGACCTATCTTGCTCTCAGTCTTTGCCATGGTCCCAGCCAGTAGCTGCATTCCTGTCTGCAGGGCTTCTGTTCCGTGGGCAACTCCTCTTACTGTTGGCTGTGCTGTGCATGTTCCACAACACATGGGAGCACTTGGCACAGGAGGTCTTTGGTAAAAGATGTTATGTGACTTTCTGCCTTGCAGCTGTTCAGAAAGCCTCTGTGGTGGAGCCAAGTAACTAAGCCGGTAAGAACAGTTTGGTACCTGGAAAGCCATGTTTCAAGGTGGACCCTCCAAATAGCTTTCAAGTAAAGGTGGCCACAGGCCTCCACTCACCCCGTCTCAGGTGTGTGCCTGGCTCGGAGCACAACTGTTCCTGTCAGAGGTAAAAATAACAAGCAGCCATGTACCCTGGGGAGCTTGGGCCCTTATGAAACCTTCACACATGAAAGCTAGCTGATTGTCATTTCGTTACAATTCATTTGGGACATCACTGTGCATGCCCTGGACTTTCCTGCATGTTTTCATAATATGTATGTGATAATAAGTGTTACTCTTCAGTGAGTGGAAAAAAGGAAAATTGAAAATGGATGGTGGATTCATTGAATTGCAAACGAATACGTTATTAGTGGGCACTTGGTTCCGAGTACTAGGCTGGTTACTGGGGCTGTGGTTTTAATATGATAAGAGCAGTGGGGAAACAGCACACGACTGCAGATGTTAGTAAGAGTGTCTGCTTTGCTTTCCTCCCTCCTTTTTCTTCCCTCTTCATGAATGTATCTATTTCCTCCCTCCCTCCCTCCTTCTCTTCTTCCTTTTCTTTGGCTGTTTGTTGTTGTTGTTGTCATTAGCTGCCATCGAGTTGATTCTGACCCATGATGAGCCCATATATACAGAGGAGAACTGTGCTCCATAGGGTTTTCAAGGCTGTGAACTTTAATGCTTCTGGGTACGTTTGAATCACCAGCCTTTTGGCTAGTAGTCAAACATGTAACCAGATAGTTGCAAAGCCCTTTGAAGCTACAGTTGGCTGACACAGGGATGTGCAGTGGCTGCCTGGTCTGTGACTTTTGCTTCCCTAACTGACGTGAGACCGTCCTCCCAAGACACCATGTGATATATGCAGGGCAAGTAGGAGGTGAGAGGGCTGGACCACACTTTCCAGCAGGCTGCTTGCTTGCCTTGCTCCCCTTCCTAATTCCTGCCTAGCTGTTCTCTGGTGTTTCTGCTAAATGAATGGAAGGGGGTGTAGCAAGACGCAGTACTGTGACTGCTTCACACAATGTTGCCTCTTCAGTAGAGAGGTACTGTCTGCTCCTCCAGTTGACTCAAACCTTTTGCATTTGAGTGATGGGGTAGATAGAGGAGAGACAAGAAACTTTCTCTACCTTCTTTCAGGGTTGTCCACTCCATTTCAGGCATTAATTGATAGGTAAAGCATCCACTGCTTTCTGCACTCTAGCCCCAGGAACCTTGTAAGTAGTGGGAAGATCTCCAAGCTGGCAGTAAAGTAACTGTTGGCCATCGTTTGCAGTATTTTTATTTTTATCTGTTTCCAAGTTTTAACACAGGGACTTTCCTTGGATACTGGGTGATTATGGCTCAGAAACCACTAGGATTAAGTATTCAGGGTATGATGTTCATATTTCTGGGCCAACTTAGAAATATATCCTCTAACAAAGGATTTTTATCCCAGGTACATCCCACTGCAGGTCAAGTATAGGGGTTGTGGTCTTGCATGTGAGGCTGAAGCTTTATAAAAGACAGGTGCAGAGAGAGAGTTTTAGATGCCTCATGCATCGATTGACGTTTGATGGCTCTTCAGGGGTTTGAAGACACTAGAAAAGAACAATTGGAATGGCCAGGAAAATCTAGAAACTATAGTTAAAGCACTTATGAGTTGAATATAGCCATAATGGAGCCGGACTGTGCTAGAAGCTTCTACTAAGGTTGGCAGTGAAATTGAAAGTTCAGTGGGCCCACGTCAGCTGGATGACTTTGCCCAATCAGGCAGGTAAATGCAGTCATATTGGGGTCCTCTTGCAGTACCTTCCAAGCATTAGAACTGTGAGATAGATTATAATTGGAAAGAAATGTTTATGAAATATTTCTTCCTGATACTTAGCTTGGCCTTCTTTTTTATTTTCACTCTTTCTTCTCTGTCGTAATTTTAGGAGATTCATTCTAATCTGACTCATCACACAGATCCTCTCCGAGGATTACAAGAGCAACAGTAGTGTAGTGGCGAGCTAGCAGCTTGTCAATGATGCGAACTGAACCAAACAGGAAAGGGCCGTTCAGAGTGTCTGTTGGAACCATCAGAATACTGTTTGGGCTGCCTTGATACCCACAGGAGCAGTTTCAGGAAGCTTGAGTTACATCAAGTTGCAGTCTGTATTTCAGCTCAGCCTCTTAACCTTAACAGAACAAATATCCCCTGTCTTAATCTACATTCTGCTTAAGGGTGGAGGAATGGGTTAGATGGTTTCACAACATTCTTTACAAGTCGTGGAAATCTATGGTTTTGTTATTTATAGTGCGGCTTAAAAATAACTGCAATTTTATTTGGGAGGTAGAAAGGACAGGGTGAAGTACTTTGGAGGGGAAGAGGTTTCCTCTAGTGAGGTTTGGCAGCCTCCTACGTACATGTTTTGTGGTCTTGGCCATTTAAGGCAAAGAGGTGGGGTGGGGAACATAGCAGTTTCAGTCCATTAAATTTTGTGTGGCAATTGTGTTTGAACTGGTACTTTTGTTTTTACATGGTTATGTTTCAGGGAGTTTGGGGGTGGACATCTGGTATTTAAAAAATAACACACAGTGTAAAAATTCGCTATGATCATATCTAACTAGATGAACCTGGGAGTCAATTTCCAGAGCTCCAGGGCACTAAGTAAGCACCAGACATTAAAAGAACTCGGTTTCGTATTGAGGGAGTGGCTGTCTGGCTCATTTAGTTTTTCTGAATTTCCTGTTCTTAATGTCCTTGGCTTCAAGCTTTTACTGATGGAAGGTTATTCTTTTTTTTTAATTGTACTTTAGATGAAAGTTTACAGAACAAATAGTTTCTCATTAAACAGTACACATATTGTTTTATGACAATGGTTAACAACCCTACGACATGTCCACACTGTCCCTTCTCAACAGAAGGTTATTCTTTTAATTAATTTTTTTTCTTTTTCTTTGCAACATATGGCTCCACCTTATGGTTCTTCTGCTTTCTCTTTGTTCTTTTTTTTTTGTCCCTCTCTTCTCCCTCCTTTTCACCCTGTGTAATTAATTCTAATTCTTGGTGGGGGAGGGAATATTATTCCTTGTAGAGTACATGAGAGACAGTCAGAAATAGAGAATCTTTTTATACAACTAACTATTCTGCAGATGTTGTAATCTTTCTATTTCATGAGCCCTCTCTTTCTTCTGTCATTTGTTTTACTTTGTTGAAAGAGACTTGCTACCTAATTAGGAAAAAAAAAAATCTGTATTTAAATAGTAAGGGTTGTAGAATCCAGAAAAGGAAAGATAGGTAAAAATTACGATTTCCTGAAGTAGTTAATATGAAGGAATTATACTGTTGCATTCTGTAGTATTTGTAGTTCTTTGGGCAAAAATAACATAGCTTAGATGGTGGGACTTCCATTGTGTTGGAATGAGTAGCTTGGTACTTCCTTTCCACAGAATCAGTGATAAAACTGGACAAAATTGCCAGAGACAACCATTTCAGAGCTTTGGAGATTGACCAAAGGCATACACCAAATTGAGAGCGATTACACATGAAAAACTCTTGAACTTGGTTAGAGCAGTGGGAGTCCGACCAGCTTTTTGTCTATAGTTGCTGCCATCCCTTGCCCTAGCTCTGTCAGCAGGGTAGTTGTAGCATGGCAAGCTGAGAAAACCAGCAGCTTTACTGATAAAGGGTGCTGACTACATTTATAGCAGAGTACAGAAAACTGCCATGGTCCAGTAACAGTAGCAATCTTGGTCGTAAATGACATCGAGCTCCTGTTAAGGGAGATGAAAAAATTTGGAAATGGATAATGATGATGGTTACACAGTATGATGAACACAGTTAATGTCACTGAATCGTATATGTGAAGAAGGTTGAAATGGCAAATATTTTGTTACATGTATATTTATCACACACACAAATCTAAGGAAGACTAAGTGAGCTAGAGAGAGAAGAGACATTTAAAATATAAAATTAAAGCTTAACCATTCAGAGAAAAGTACAAAAAGTGAAATTAAAGCACCACATCTTCCCCATGACATATGTAACTTATCTCTCCCCCAAAATTCATATCTTCAAAAGATGTCATTTAAACCAATAACCATTTAAAGAGCCGAATACTTGCAGATAAGTTGCCCCTGCAATCCTGCATCACCAGGAGGCCCATGTTTCCCTGGGTCACCCTGAAATAAAAGTTTTCAACACATACACACAAAAGCAAATGATTTGAACAGATATTTCACCAAAAAGTTATATACAAATGGCTAGTAATTAAAAGATGAAAAATGTTCAACCTCATCTGTCATTGTTGTTATTAGTAACTGTTGAGTCATCCCCAAACTCATGGTGACCCCATGCACAATGAGATCGGACCCTTGTGATCCATAGGGTTTTCACTGGCTAATTTTTGGGAAGTAGATCACTAGGCCTTTCTTCCTAGTTTCTCTTAGCCTAGAAGCTCTACTGTTCAGCATCATAGCAACTTACAAGCCTCCACTGACAGAATGGGTATCTTTACACATCCATCAGAGTGGTTATGTTGGCAAAGATGTGAAGAAACTTCTACCTCATGCTATTGTTGGGAAAGTAACATGGTACAGTCACTTTGGGAAATGGTCTGGCAGTTTCTTGAAATGAAACTTAGTTTATCATGTGACTCAGGAATTTGACTCCTAGTTATCTGCTCAGAGAAGTGAACACATATGTCCCCACAAAGACTTGTATGCAAATGTCCATAGCAGCATTATGCATAATAGCCAGAAGACTGGAAGCAATGCATATGTTCGTCAGTTGTTGAATGGACAAATAAAAGAGTATATGCATGCAATGGAATACTTTTTAGCAGTAATATGGAATGGATTCTTGCTGTAACATGGATGAACCTCAAAAACATTATGCTAGATGAAAAAGGCCAGACATAAAAGACTGTATTTTATACTATTCTAGTTATACGGAATGTCCAAAAAAGGCAAACCTGTAGAGACAGAAAGCAAATTAGTTGTTTCCTAGAGCTGGGGATGGAAGTAGGAAATGACCGCAGATGAGCACAGGGGAGCTTGATGCGATGTTAGAAATGCCCTAAACCTGGATTGTGGTGCTGGCTGCACAGCCCTGTAAATTTATTAAAATCATTGAATTGTATGCATACAACGGATAAATACAATGGTATGTAAATTATTCCTTAATAAAGCTGTAAAAAAGGGAGGTGGATAAGGAGTGGAGTGGTATAGATGAAACCTTTTTGACAAGATGCTGTTAATTACTGAAGCTAAGTGATGGGTAGTGGGAGTTCATTATACCATTTCTTCTAGAGTTGTGTATGTTTCAAATTTTCCTAGAAAAATAGTATAAATTAAAAAAATCTACCATATCCTTAAATGTTAGCCCCATTTGTTCCATTTTATGTTTAGCCAAATCAAGATCTTCTAACCAATTATGGATAACGTTATTGTCTTAGTTATCTGGTGCTGCTATAACAGAAATACCACAAGTGGATGGCTTCAACAAAGAGAAATTTATTCTCTCACAATCTAGGAGGCTAGAATTCAGGGTGCTAGCTCCAGGGAAAGGCTTTCTCTCCCTGTTGGCTCTAGGGGAAGATCCTTGTCATCTTCCCCAGTTGAGGAGCTTCTCAGCGCAGGGACCCTGGGTCCAAATGACACACTATTCTCTTGGCTCTTGTTTCTTAGTGTTATGAGGTCCCCTGTCTCTCTGCTAGCTTCTCTGAAAAGAGATTGACTGAAGACACAGCCTAATTTTGTAGATTGAGTCCTGCCTCATTAACATAACTGCCTCCAAACCTGCATCACCAACATCACAGAGGTAGGATTTAAATCACATAGGAAAATCACATCAGAAGACAAAATGGTGGACCATCATACAGTCCTGGGAATCATGGCCTAGCCAAGTTGACACATACTTTTGGGGGACACAATTCAATCCATGACAATTATGAGGAATGGGAATTCCAGAACACTTAATTGTGCTCATGTAGAACCTTTACAGGGATCAAAGGGCAGTTGTTCAAACAGAGCAAGGGATACTGCATGGTTCGAAATTGGAAAAGGTGTACAGCAGGGTTGTTTTCTTTCACCTTACTTATTCAGTCTGTATGCTGAACCAATAATCTAAGAAGCCAGACTGTATGAAGAAGAACAATGCATCAGAATTGGAGGAAGACCCATTGACTGCAATATGCAGATGACACAACCTTGCTTGCTGAAAATGAAGACAAATGACTTGAAACACTTATTGATGAAGGTCAAAGACTACACAGCCTTCAGTATGGATTACACCTGAACATGAAGAAAATGAAAATCTTCACTACTGACCAATAAAATTATGATCAATGGTGAAGAAATTGAAGTTGTCAAGAATTTCATTCTATTTGGATCAACAATCAATGCCCATGGAGGCAGCAGTCAGAAAATCAAATGATATACTGCATTGGAAAAATCTGCAACAGATGCCTTTAAAATTTAACAGAACAAAGATATTGATGACTGAAGTGCCTGACCCAAAATATGATCTTTTTAATTGCCTCTTATGCATGCAAAAATTGGACAATGAAAAAATAATACAAAAGCAGAATTGAAGCATTCAAATTGTAATGTTGGCAAAGAATGTTGAATATACCATGGACTGCCAGAAGAATGAACAAATCAGTCTTAGAGGAAATACAACTGAATGCTCCTTAGAAAGATGGAGAGACTTTGTCTTGCTTATTTTGGACATGTCATCAGAAAAGACCAATTGCTAGAAAAGGACATCATGTTTGGTAAAGTAGAGGGTCAGCAAAAACATGGGAAACCCTTAGTGAGATGGAGTGACACAGTAGCTACAATAGTGGACAGAAACATACCAATGATCATGAGGATGGCCCAGGACCAGGCAACATTTGGATCCAACTTGACGCCAACTAACAACAACAACCAATTATTTTCTTTTAAAGTATAGGTATGTACATCTTTTATGTGTTAATGTTAAAATCTTTGTATGAATAATATGGTTGAAAATTTAAAGTTGGAACATTATTCCTATTTGTGATAAGGCATATCACTTTTTTTTTTTTTCCAGCTCTAAGAATGGTCAGTGAGTTGGAGGAGCTATTTATATGGGGAACTGGAAATCATGTAGATCAAATTTTTAATACAGAATCTTTGTTTATCAGAAATTTTTCTTATTGTAGTGAAAAATATTCATAACAAAACATGCCATCTCAACATGTACAATTCAGTGACATTGATTACAGTCTTCAAATTGTGCAACCATTCTCGCTATCCTTTTCCAAATCATTCTCCCACCATTAACGTAAACTCAGTGCCCCTAATGTTTATCAAAATTTAATAACATTCAAATATAGTTCAACATGACATAAATACAGAACCATGATGAGTTGGGTGGTCCCTTGGAGTCTCTTTCAATTAGATGTGATCTGAAGTATACCAAAGAACTGAGTGTAGACTGACAGTGGGAAGAGGGGTTGTTTGTTGTTTTTGTGGTAGTGATTGAGTATGTGTGTGTTGGGGGTGGCTGTTTGTGTTTGTTTGGGAGACAGGTTGGGTTTGAGGCTGTTGGGTTTTATGTATAAAATCTGAGGTGATTCCAAAGCAATAAGCATGAAAACAGTATAAGACTCTACCTTTCCTCTGAATGAGGGAGGCAAAAGAAGAATGGAAGAAGAGGTAAGTGAACATTTAAAAAGATAATAAGTCTTCCCTTTTTCTATGAAAGAGTAATGTACCTGTTTGAGAATAATATTATTGCCTAGGTCTTCCCAACAGCACTTTTCCATCTTACCAAGAAATACGTGAGCCGACCATTTCTTCTGCTTTCTTGGAGTTCATCTTAAACTCACAAAACCTTATTCTGTATCAATTGTGTAAACCAATGTTGTTCTATTTTTATAGGGAATATATTTTAAAAAAGGCTAAGACATGGACACTGACCTTGCAGAAGTTAGTCTTAATGACATTGTAGACTTCTTGGGTTACGTGCATATGTACACACACAAATACACCCCAGTTAGAGGATAGTCAAAGCAAACACCAGAGGAAGTTCTAGATTGTGCAATACTGATTAAACTTTTATAGAGGTTCACAGGAATCCTGAAGCAATCTGTTTCAACTAGAGTAGTCTTGGCAAAGTTTGTAGGGAGAGTTTGAGCTAAATCCGAAGGCTAGGTAGGATTTGGAAAGTTTGAGTTAAGTATTGAATGTTGGGGTTTAAGTATTCACATCATTAAGTTGAATAAATGGAAACAAGATTCATAGTTAAGATTTTGTAACTCATTCATTTTGTTTAATTTTTTAAAATGGAATGTGTCTGCATTAGGATCTTCTTTATTTCAGCAAGCTGAACTACAAGTGTTGGTGAGCGTAGCTGCACCCTCTTTTCTGATTCCATAATGGTAGATTCAAGCCAAATAAGAGGAGCACCTAAAAGCACTGCCTGGGAATTCTGTCTTCTCATGTCTAATATTTAGATAAATATCTAATTTTTATCCCCCTTCTCATCCTTTATTTCCTCAAAAACTTATGTCTTCAGATTGGGTGTGTACAGACTTCATTTAAAAAAAAGAAATGCTACCACTGCAAAGCTGTCTTCCTTTCATCCCATAATCAGTGCCTAAAGGTCCCCTAGGACAGTACCCCTCGGAGTGTAGCAAACACCCCTGGAACTTTTCTTAGAATGCATAAACCTTGCTTCTTCCTAACAGGTTCTACCCGGCTTCCACATGACCTCGGGTAGAACTTGTACTTGACTCTGGATACCTCTAAGCTCATATGGTGACATTTTGCCACATGATTATAGAAATCATTAGTGATTACTCTTTGATTTGCAGCTTTGTTGCAGACCAGCAATCCACTTGCCGTTGAGTCAGTTCCAACTTATGGTGACTGCATGTGTGTCAGAGTAGAAATGTGCTCCATAGGGATTTCAATGGCTGATTTTCCAGAAGTAGATCGCCGGGCCTTTCTTCTGGGTGGACTTAAACCTCCAACTTTTCAATTAGAAGTTGAGCACATTAACCATTTTCACCATCCAGGGACAACCTCTGTTGCAGAGGTAACTAGTAAATTAGTTTATGTGTCCTAGTGGTAAGAACAGATGTAAAGTGAAAATAAATTCCTTATACTGTTATTTGTTCACTATAATTTTTGCAGGAAGCAAACATTCTCCAACCGTTTGGTTTATTGCCTCTGTATGATGTTAGAAATACAAAAGAGAAATTCCTAAAAACCCCTTATGTTTCCCTTATTTATACCATCTTCCCCTCCCAGTACTTGTTTTGGGCTTAGTTGTTGAGGCAGCAAGCCATGCACTGCAAATAAGTTCAGATATAGGGGTTGCATATGGTACACTGAAGTTTGGTGATTTCTGTCAAAGCCTACAGACAGAGAATACGAGTGAAATCAGTCTTCTTCTGTTGAGTGTCTTGAGGGTGAATTATTTCCTGATACTTCTGACTTTTTCTGCACATGTGCGGCTTACCTTTTAGAGTAAAGGCTCTTGTTTAAGCTTTACTCCAGCTTTAGATTGAGCCCTGTAAATACACAATTAACTAGTCCACTCCAAATGTGGATCACCTAAATGCAGTCAGTAACAGAGAAAAACACCTTACAAATAGGTTGTACTTAACTCTCTGGTTGTAATTTCCAGAATAAAGATGAAACTTCAGTCCTCTATGTGCTTTTGTAATAAACCTTAACTGTTGGAGCCCTTAGCAGTCCCGGTCAGCCCACAGTGAAACATGTAATATTGGAAACATTCAGGGTAGTGTTATTTGAGGTGTTCAGGGTGTGTATTAGCTTATTGTAGAACAAGTTCTTCCCTTGAGGATGGTTGGCAAGAAGTTTTAATAAATGGAGATTAGCAAAGGAAAATAATGTTCCTTTGCCTTTATTCCTAAGTCATAGAGAAGGCATACATTTTTAAAAGCTTAATTTTTTTGGTGAGGGCAAAATTACATATAATGCAAGATCTTAAGTGTACAGTTGGATGCCTTTTGATAAATGTATACATCCATAAAACCATCACCCCAGGCAAGATATAGAGCATATCCATCAAATCCAGAAACTTCCCTCATGCGTCCCTTCCATGCAGTTTTTATCCCCCATAGACAGTCACTGTTCTGACTTCTATCACTAATAGATTAATTTTGACTGTTACTATGCTTCATAAAAATGAAATTATGCAGCATGAATGTTTGTTGTGTGTCTGGCTTCTTTCTCCCAGCATAATGTTTCTAAGATTCGTTCCTGGTGTTGCATATACCAATAGTTCATTCTTTTTTATTTATCTTTTTTAATCACAGAGTAGTATTCTAGTACTACTCTAGTATAATCAGTCTGTCTGTTTTCTTGATACTGGGCATGTGAGTCATTTCAAGTTTTTGGCTTTTCTGAACGACACTGCCTGAAACACTCAAGCCCATCATTTTTTCTAAGTAGTAGACTGTATTACCATGAAGTTGTTCATAATATTCTCTTGGCATTCTTTTAACTTCTGTAGGATTTGTGGTGATACCCTACTTTATTTCTAACATTGCTAATTTGTATTTTCTCTTTTTCTTGATCAGTCTTGCTATGGGGTTTATAAATTTTACTCATCTTTCCAAAGAACCAACTTGGTCTTTGTTAGTTTTCTCTTTTTGTATCAGTCAGGATTAAATTAGAGAAGTAGAACCACTCAGGGTGGGGGTGTGCATTTTTTTATAATGACAAGTGGAACATATATGTCCCACCTATATTTTCTAACCCTCAGGTTTCTTGGGAAGCTCCCTTCCCACTTTTAGTGTGTGCTGCGATCTGGTGGGGACCTGTATAACTGTGTGAACCTGAAGAAAGCGGCCTCATCCCACCAATCCTACCACCAGAGTCCACTTAGGACATATGTGTATCACATAATGTATCAAAATTCATATTATCTCAAAAAAGTTTTTTCCATTGATTTCAACATGCTTTCCATTATTTAAAACACATGATTTCAACAAAAAATTCGAAGTAGAAAATAATTGGGTCATAAAAGGGTTTATTAAAGGTATTTGATTACATTCTTCAAATTGTGCAACCATTTGATTACATTCTGGTACACAATTTGAGAGCTGGTTTAACAGTTTCTGTAAGACTAGTGTCTGTGTGTATCAGCATCTGATGCTGGATCTGGAAGTCTACAGGGCAGGCAGCCAGGAAGGGAAGATAGATGTTAAGTGGAGGAGAGTAAAAACAGACCGGAACTCACAAGTATGAGCTGGAGCCCATGATGACTGAAACCCATGTTAATTTTTTTGTCTTTTTTTTTTTGCCTTTCACCTTGTGTCAGAATGAAAGTGATTTGGGAGGAAAATGTCATTATCACTCTACTTCCTAGACACCAAAAACATCCTATAAGTAAGACTGACCAAGAGACTGTGTAGCACTTTTTCTGTAAAGGGCCAGATAGTAAATATTTTAGCTTTGCAGACCATATGGTCTCTGTTGCAGCTATTAGCTCTGCCATTATAGTGTGAAAGCAGCCACAGACAGTATGTAAATGAATGGGATGGCTGTGTTCCAATAAAATTTTATTTGCCAAGGTTTGTTGACCCCGGTTCTAGAGATTACAATACAGGCAGTCCTTGGGTTATGAATGTCTTACCTACTTGCCCTTTAATATTATGTAAATTTGCCCTCACTTTGAAATGGTTGAACCAACGCCTATCCCTTCATCACAATCACCTTCACTTGCTGCACTTGCAGCTTTTAAATCATTGAAAGTGCTTTGAGCCTTTTTTTGCACTAAACTAAGTTTAAGTAAGAACCATATGCACCTGTTTCCAACCTACAAATTCTACTTACAGGCAGTTAGGAACGAATCTCATTCACAACCCGAGGACTCCTGTACACCTTCTTAAATTATCAGTTTACTTAGCAGTAATGTTTATATCACATTTAATTCTATTGATTCCCATCAGTCTTTGTTCTATTGTTGTTATATATTTTATATCTACAAATATTTTAAACCCACTATAGCCTAATTTAATTTTTGCATTAAACAGTCAGTTGTCTAATAAAGAAATTAAGAGAAAAAAAATGATAGTCTTTTATATTTACCCACGTATTAACATTGCTGATGCTCTTCCTTCCTTTCTATAGTTCCAGGTTTCCATCTAATCTCATTCCCTCTTCAACCCAAAGAACTTTTATTACTTCTTATGGTGCAGGTCTGCAGTTGGTGAATTCTGTCATCATTCATTTATCTGAAAATGGCTTTTATTTTTTTAACCAGCATTTTTCAAGGGCATAGATATAGAATTCTGGATATAGAATTCAGAGTTGACGGTTTTCTTTCAGCACTTTAAAAATACAGTTTCTTTGTTTTCTGACCTCCATTTTTTTCTGAGGAGAATTCAGGTGACGTTTCTATCTTTGCTTTCTTCTATGTAACGTCTCTTTTTCTTTAGCCGCTTTCAACATTTTCCCTTTATTTTTGGCTTTTAGCAGTTTTATGATGGATAAATGTGATTGTATTTATCCTGCTTATAGTTCTCTGAGTTATTGGATCTGGAGTTAATATTTTTCACCTAATTTGGGAAGCTTTGGCCATTATTTCTTCCAATACTTATTCTTCTCCATTCTCTCTCTCCTACCTCTGGGCGTCCATTACATGGAGGTTAGTCTACATGCTGTTGTCCCATAGGTTACTGAGGCTCTGCCCTTTTTTTTTTCTTTTCCCCAATCTATATTTTTTCTGCTTTTCAGATTGGATAATTTCCACTCTTTCAAATTCACTGATACTTTTCTCTGCCATATCCAAACTGCTGTTAATCCCATTCTATGAAGTTTTCATTTTAGAAAATGTGCCTTTCAGTTCTGAAGTTTCCATTTTTTAAAAAAAACAGTACCCATTTCTTTGCTGAGAATCACCTTTTATTCACTGATGATGACCATTTTTCCTTTGTCTATAATAATATTTATAATAGTTGCTTTAAATTCATTGCCAATTCTAACATTTACATCATCTTAGGATATATTTTGTTGACTGCTTCTCTTGACTTTGGTTCACATTTTCCTGTTTCTTGACATATCTAGTAATTTTCTATTACACATTGGACATTTTAGTGATATGTTGTAGAGACTTCAGATTCTGTTACCTTCCTCTGAAGAATGCTGGTTTGTTCTAGCAGGCAATTAAATTACTGGCTTATCACTCTGAATTTATGAAGACTTGATTTTATGGTTTGTTACGGTGGGTTTGTTTTCTTTTTTTTCCTACTGTTATGAAGATTCTGTAGTACAAGGCCTGACATGAGGCCCTTCTTGGGTTTCAGGCAAGGCTGGCAGCATTGACTAAACGTTTCTGGCTTGTTGGGATTCAAACTCTGACTCCCTGCAGTGAACAGCAGCCTAAACCTCTGAATACTTTTATAGCTTTCCTTGGAGTCTTCCCCAGAAATGCTCAGTTAGAGCAATACTCAAGAATTTTACAGTAGTTTATATGCAGACTTTTGGGCTCCCCTTTGGCTCCCTCTTTTTGGGAATATTCTACCTCAACTTTTAGCTACTCTGATTGCTCAAATGTAGTCTTCTGCACCTTGAGCCAATAAGACTGTAGCTTTTTGCAGGCATTCTAGCCAACTCCCACCACTACTAGAGAGTGTCCTCAGGGGCAAAGCCACATTAATGTGGATCTTTTGCATTGCAGTTCCCTTCTTTCAAGAATCATATCCCTTGTAGTTTCTGCCTGCTTTTCCTCACTCTTCAAGGTCTTATAGTAATTGTTATTTGTAGGAAGGTTATTCCAGTACAAGCTTCTATGCCACTGTCAGCACCATAATTCCTTAGCTTTGTTTGTAAAGAATTCCAAGTTCAGCTGATCACATAGTTCTTGTGCAAGTAGTGCGGTTTAGCAATGCCCTGGCCTGCAAATAATCTGAGTTATCTGTCGTCTTAGCTCTGACTCTCTCCCACATTATGGTAAGTATACCAGCTCTTTTTTGCCTTAGGTACAGTAGCCACCATTTCTGGGTTGGACACGAAAGTATGTTGTTAATGATAGCACTCCCCCAGCCCTGGATGCCATGGCTACAGGGTGAGCGAGTGACTGCAGCTTGTTCTGCGTACTGTGCTTGGTGCAGTGGGTCTTCAGGTCAACACCTACAGGTAGTAATCCCACCACCTGAGGACCAATGCCCTCCAAGAGCTGACTCAAAAACCAAATACTGCTATGGGAACAGACTACTACTTCCTCAAACAAATAAATTCCCAGGGAGTTGAAAACCTTTGTATTTCATACTAGGAATAACTTGCGTTCATATATTCACATATTGAGTTGATGAATAGAATTCCAGGGTAACACTGATAACATCTAAGAATATGCACATGATTCTCTTACCTTCACAAGCTGAGTATCAGTGTCCAAATTTGCACGATCTTAATGCCAGACATGTTTCCTTTCCACATGAAGGAAAACCTACTAAAGGCTAGGAGAGATTATGTAACAGGAATTAGTTACAGGACAACCTGATTTTTAAGAGACATCCCAAGCCAACGACACTGTCTAGCAGATATAGCAGTATGTTTTATGCCAGTGGCCATGTAGATTCTATGCAACTCTCTCTATATCAAATGAGACCTAAAAATTAAGTAGCTATCAGCCTCTCTGCAAACTTTTACCTGAAAGTTTAATTTACTTGTGGGGCATTCTCAATATCCAAGGTCTTCAGCTTCTTCTATTTTTCTCTCTTGGCTTCTTTTTCTATTACCAAAAACTTATTATCAAGGTGTCATCTTAATTCTAAATTATCTTACAATTTATTTTTCCAAGCTAAAAAGCAGAGGAGGGAGATCATAGCCAAGCAACCAAAACAGAATGAAAAACTCAGTTCATAGCAAGGGGGTGAAAACAAGAACTTATCTTGATCTCCTATTAAGAGACTAACAACAGTACTTCCTCCTTCCTTGCCTGTAGATGTCTGAGTTGCCAATTAGAACCCCTGTCCTTTACCAGCAGCTGCACATAGGCTTGTGAGAAGTGATTCAAAAAGGGACATTGTGTAATTTGAAGAGAACACACCAATTTTTGGCAATTTGTGCAATCAAAAATAGCCTAGGGATATAACCACCCTTCTCCCACAAGTTATATTTCTTCTCCAATTTTAAGAAACACAAATACACACATTTTACATATGTGTATGTGTATATATATATACACATACACACTCTTTTCAGGAGAAAGATGTGGCAGTCTGCTTTGGTAAAGATTTACAGCCTTCAAAACCCTATGGGGCAGTTCTCCTCTGTCCTATAGGATCACTATGAGTGGGAATCAACTCGACGGCAGTGGGATACACACACACGCACGCGTGCACATACGTATGTGTGTACATACTTTTTCCATTATTTTTCTTAACAAAATCCAAACCCAGAACATCTTTGACAGCTTGATAAGTACAGTCAGAAACGTACGAACTGGCTTAACTCAACCCTGTTTTAGAAGAAAATTTGAACCGCTTATTGTTTGAGGGGATGAGGAAAGATGCGTATGCTTCATGTTCCACGGCCATGTCGTTGCTCCATTAAGATAGCTGCATGATGCTTCTTTCCTCTTCCAGTAAACTGCAAGTGAGAAAGAGGGGGAAGTTGTGAAATGCTGTGTCCTGACTTGCATATTGAGAAGAATGCTTATAAAAATTGCCTAGGGCTCCAACTTGAGAATACCATGTAGTTTTGCAGGTATAATCTTGAATTTTTAATGTTTTACCATCTGCTTCCCAGTATATTTTCTTAAATCTAAATTGACAGCTGAGGGTGCATCAAAATATATCAGTACTACCGTTTAGTTTTTAAAATATTATACACAGAAACATTTTTTTTCTGAAATATGATACCGATAAAACTTTTTGTTTTTGATGTATAAAACTAGCATTTCCCCAAGTTAGTGACTGTAATGCCCATTCATTATAACTGGATACATATATAAGAGCCTCATATATACTCATGTGGAATATTTTATGTCCCTTACATTGATACTTAAAAAGCTGAAGAATATTTTGTTGCAGAAGAAATGATAGCAGAAATTAAGTATAAATTTACAGAAAATGGCATTTACATAGAGATGAATACATGTAGATTTAGGCATAAAATAACTGATTATTCGAATCATATTGCACACCCAGTTTTATTTGCCAATCCCAGAGCTATTAAAATACATAGTATATGCTATTGTACTGTTATATTCATGTAAAAATACTTAATTTTTTTCCTTCCATAAATCTAAAGCATTTTAATCACTGTATCTCAAACTGCACAAGGAATTGTGACAAAATTTATCAGAGATGGGCAAGACAGACACAACAAATGTATAGACAGTAGGACAGGGATATTGAAAAAGTTAGATGATTTGAGTGAACGTGTGATATTTCATCGTGGTATGGGCATTCTCTCTTTCTTATGGCTTTCTGTCCCTCCTCTTTCTGTATTCTGCTTTGAAGGTTGTTTGGACGGTGACACGAAGCCATAAATTAGTGCCAGGTCTGACACCTGGCACACAAAGGGTAACTCAGATGTAAGAAGGTCTTGCTAACTGTTTTTTGCACGAGGGAATGTAGGCTCAGAAAGGTTAAGTGACTTGCCTAGGTCCTGTAACACGTAAGTGGCAGAGGGATCACGCGAGCTGAGATCTTGTACCTGGCAAAGCCCAGCCTTTTCCAAGGCATAGTTGTTACTCACAGGTTTTTTTTACCATTTCCACTGCTGAGGTTGAATGTAGTCGAGGACTTGAAAATACCTGCACAGGTGAGGGCTGCTCTTCCTTGGTACATTACATGGTGTTAATTCCTGAAGCACGTTTCTTCATAATGAGGAGGCATCTTGCACGTGGCCACAGTGGGAAGCTGGCACGTTGTGAGAGGAATTGGCCTACTATTCTGAAGATTAGAAAAGACAGATTTTTTTTTTGTTACATTGTAAATGATAGAGGCTGATACAATTTCATTTTGGAAATATATATGAAAATTTGAAAGATTTAACCAATTACCTAGCAAGGATCAATAAAAATTCAATAAAATGAAAATGGATGTTAAAGGGATTGTTTAAGAAAGGCATTAGAAGCTGCTATAAACCAAAGAAGGGACTGAGCCTTCATTCTTATCTTTATAGACCCTGAACTGGAAAAATAGCCCTTATTCCCTTAACTAGTGAAAGGGAGATTTTGACTCTTGACGGTTTACAACTTGAGATGTAAAATCTATTCAACTGTAGAGATTTTATACAATAGTATCTTTTAAAGTACATAGTGTTGAATTTTTATTCTCCAGATATGGTTTTTGTTATCTTTCGTTCTTGGATTTCACCTTTTTCAGTATGTTGCTTCTCTACTCAAAGACTATCAGTTACTTCCCCAGGGCCATGGTACTCAAACAACACACATGTACACAGCGACTTTCCTGTTACCTCCATGATAAATTGTGTTCTAAAGTTGGAATTCACTTTCCAATCTTATATCTTACTTCCATAACCCCTACTGTTATAGTTAGCTGCCATTGAGTTGGCCCCTGACTCATGGAGACCTCCTGCACAGCTGATGGAAATGCTGCCCAGTCCTGCAGTATCCCCATGATCATTTGCAAATTGAACTGTTGTGATCCACAGAATTTTCACTGGCTGATTTTTGGAAGTAGATTGCCGGGCCTTTCTTCCTAGTCCATTTTAGTCTGGAAGCTCTGCTGAAACCTGTTTAGCATTGTAGCAACACTCAAGCCTCCACTGACTGATGGGTGTTGACTGCACATGAGATTCATTGGCTGGGAATCAAACACAGATCTCCCACATGGAAGGCAAGAATTCTACCACTAAACCATGACTGCTACCCTCATACATTAGCTAAATCATCCCCTCCACTCCCCTATACCCTTTCAGACATTGATGGTTGGTTACTCTTACTCATTGGGGGTGGATTTGCTCTGACAGTAGAACAATCTAGGAGTGGAAACATAAGGTAAAATCTGTCTTCCATCTCTGGTCTTTCCCCTTCTTCAGTGTACCCACTTCATTATACCATTTACTCAAGTGATTCCCAGACGTGGCTGCATATTAGAATCACCTTGGGTGGGGGAAGCATTAAAAAGAACAGTGGCTGGGACCTTCCCCAGAGATGTAAATCAGATCTGTACATTTGCCTATGTTGAGGTAATTTTAATGGGAGACTATCTTTCACCACGGCCATTGTCTGGCGATTTATGGCTATGAACTGCTGAAGCAAAGCCAGCTGATGTAGGTCTGGTGAGTACTGGGCCTCCAGGCAGAGTGGAGATGGAGTCGTTCCAGGCTGGGAGCTGAGCACAGGGCCAACGGTATGCTCATGTGGGTGTGCTCTGCAGGGCCATCTGATAAGTGTGGCTGCATGTTCCTATCGGGTGTTTCCAGAGAAAAGCAACCTTGTCCCACACACAAAGCAAAATCGCTGGAGACCCTGTATCTTTTGAGAGGAAATTGTGTGGGGTATCTTTGGGCTGAATGGCACTCTCTCTCATGAAGATGGTTATCTTGGCTTTTGGCAGAGGAACTGGATGAAGTGATAGAACTCAGTTTTCTAAAGCTTTATGGGGCATACAGATGGTCATGCATTGTAAGGTTTCTAAGAGTTCTTATAAACATACTTTTTCTTCCTTTTTTACCTTTAAAATATCTGTGGTGAGGAAACCAGACACCCTTAACATATCAGATGCCTGTTCAGTTCTAGACAAAAAGCTAATGATCCCATGTTCTACATGTTCTTAAAAAGAAATTCCATTTCAGATGCTCATCATTTTTCCTAAAATTAATGTACAGAAAAGTGAGCTTGACAAAGGAGTCTCTCCTCATGGCAGGGTCAGCTTTCACTATGAAATGACTGTCTTTTCTTTCTTTGGAGTTCACTTACAAACCTCTCTTACTCTAGCTCTGTCTCCCCCTACACGCACACACTCCATTCCAGGTTCTCACTTTATCATCATCACCCAGAAGCATGTAGTTAGGTTTTTTACACATGATGGCACTTTTAAGCAATTGCTGTAATAAGAATTAAAGCATACACTGATAGCCAGCCTCTTTTTTCCTTTTTTTAAAACCTTATTTTGGTAACCACATTTCTAGATCTCTCTTGTTCAGCAGTGAGGAGTGGTTATTGTTAACTTTAAATAAGTTTGTAGTAGGTAAGTATTTTGTGATTCTGTATGGTTGATGATGCTTTTAACGCTAGAAGAAAGGCCTGTCAATATCTTTGCGTGAAGATTACAGCTAGGAAAACCCTATGGAGCAGTTCTACTCTAACAAATGCGGTCGCCATGAGTTGGTGGCAACAGCTGTGGGTTGTTTTTTGGCACGTGCATTGAACTGTGTAGTTAGAAGATAAAATTACTGTGGTAATGGTATCCCAGCCGTTGCCGTCCAGTGGATTCCAACTCATAGCAACCCTATAGGAAAGAGTAGAACTGCCCCATAGGGTTTCCAAGGCTATGATCTTTATGGAAGCAGACTGCCATATCTTTCTCTCGCAGAGCGCCTGGTGAGTTTGAACCACTGACCTTTTGGTTAGCATCCAAGCACTTAACCATTGCATCGCCAGGGCTCCTTGTATGGTACCCAGTGAACCTTATACTCAGTAGTGTAAGGTACCCAGTGATTTTTTAGATGCATCAGGACATTTGACATATGAGTCATTGTTCACAAAATGCTAGTATGTCTGTCTTTTTAAACACGAATAGCTGACATGGGAGACAGACCACGTCCTCTAGCATCAGAAATGACTCATCTTTTATGGCTGGCCCTTCCTGCTGTTTTTCCTTTCCTTTTGCTGTGTTTAGTGTGTCGGTCAGAACTCCAAATTTCTGGTTCGTTGACTCCAAGTAAGGATCTCCCACCTCCTTTCTCCTGGGCACTTTCTCCCCTTTTCCCTTCTCTAAATCACTTCTCCACTCCTTTGTTACAATATAGTTAATTCATTTGTTAAAAAATGAATATGTATGGAGTCCTCAGTGTGGCAAGCATTATGTTGGACACTGGACAGTAGCACTAGGGAGTTGCCCTGCCTTCAAGCAGACGCTGCTTCGCTCATGTGCACCTTGTTCACTGTTTTACGTGTGTCCTCCTCCTCCTTATGTCCTGTAAGCTCCTCGAGGGCAGAGACTTTGTCTTACAAGGATACATCTTTGACATTTCAGCACAGAACAAACAGGAGGCTTTCTTTTTTGGTGAAAAAATACGTATAAGAAAACAGTTGCAAATTCAGCAGTTTTTACATGCACAATTCCATGATGTTGATTACATTCATCATGTTGTGCAACCATCACCTCTATCCTTTTCCAGGTTATTTCACCACTGTTAATAGAAACCCAGTGCCCCCTAAGCAATGATTCCTCCTCTCCCTTTCCACCCCTGGTAACCACTGAAACAAGCAGCTGGCCTTTTTTTTCCCCCCCGTACAAAAATTTGTACATACATTGTTATATGACTCTAATTGCTCTCCCCATACTGTGACAGTGCACTCCTCCTTTCCATCCCTGATTCCCCATGTCCATTCAACCAGCTCCTAACCCTCTCTACCTTCCCATCTCACCTCCAGACAGAAGCTGCCCGTTTAGTCTCTTGTATCTACTTGAGCTAAGAGGCACACTCCTCACGCATATCACTTTATGTCCCACAGTCCAGTCCAATCCCTGTCTGAAGAGTTGGCCTCAGAAATTGTTTTAGTTTTGGGCTGATAGAGAATCCAAGGGCCATGCTTTCCGGGGTTCCTTCAGTGTCAGTCAGACCATTAAGTCTCATCTTCTTACTGGAATTTGAGTTCCACACCCTACCTTTCTCCTGCTCCATCTGGGACTGTCTGTTATGTTCCCTGTCAGGGCGGTCGGTGGTAGCCAGGCGCCATCTAGTTCTTCTGGTCTCAGGCTGATGAAGTCTCTGGTTTATGTGACCCTTTCTGTCTCTTGGGCTAATACTTTCCTTGTGTCTTTGGTGTTCTTCATTCTCCTTTACTCCAAGTGGTTGGGACCAATTGGTGCATCTTAGATG